>NC_087069.1:9993473-10103107 GCF_963678635.1 Symsagittifera roscoffensis
GGCTTCCCTGAAAAGAAAAGTAAAGGTACCAATAAACACCAGCAGAACTGATATTATAGGCTGCTTTTTTTCAGCTTCTCGAAAAGTTGTTATGCCCTCATTTTTTGGATTTATTTACCTTGTCATCAAGACATATATTCTTGATAATAATTGTCTCTTCTCGGTTGCTACAAGTATTCAAAAACCTTAAAATAGACAATGTTACCTGTAAAATGCAAGTTATTCTGAATTTACGATGCTTATTTTTTTAAAAACCTTATGGCTTAATATACAGCACAATATCAAATGTTTGAGAAAAGTTGTACAAGAACAGGTTCTGAAAAATAACGAGTTTTTATCCTTTTGTAACTCGAAGTGATGATATGGCTTTTACATTTCCAACAATTTTACAGTAGTGAAATTTGGAAAAACTAATGCCTCTGGGTTAAAATCTAAACAAATTTCACTCTGTACAACTCCCCATTATTTCAATGTCAATTTTGAAAAACTGAATTTTCCTGTATGTTTTTGTAATATCCCTTCGGGATTTTTCTTTATAAACTCTGTTTTAAAACAGCCTAATTTTGTAAACTGAAGACTGAACGCTGGAATGTCCATACCTTTAAAACTTGGAGTTAAACATTTTTTCTTATATTCTTCAGGATTTCACCGGGTGGAATTTAAGAAAACAATCCCCCATTTCAGATGTTTATCATTGAATATATTGATGACGTCGTACGCATCAGACTAGCCCATTAAACACGAAGGTATTTGGTTTGACGTCTTTTTGGTTCGATGATAATTTTTTTAAAGATTCGATTAGCATCTGTAACAGAAAAAATTCCCAGTTTATAACTGAAGTTAATATCCTAACAATTTTAATGATATAGGAATTACACTTATATCAACCTTTAATGCTACTTCCAAAACATTGATGGCACATTAAGGAAACAAAGATGGTGCTGTAAATGCAGTGTTGAATACAACAATTGTAATTTTATGAAACTCTTATTTAACTTGGCCATACAATTCAATTTCAAAATACATTAATGGTATTTTGGTGTAACGGGGATTTTGCCTCAAATGTACATTGATGAATTATTGATGATCTTAATCATTTTACACGCGCAGTGAGTAAAACTACGTTCACTTGAAAAACTACGTTCACTCAAGAATTGAAGACTACGATGGGATCACCAAAGAGCTTGTGGTTTGGGTTGAATAACTCTCCAGAAATTTTTCTTTTGCAATGCAGCACTCTTGTTCAGTAAATGAAACATTTTTATTTTTGAGAAATAATTTTTTGTTAAAGTCAAGTCTGCTGCAGAAAAATGAGCATAGATTTGTCATTTATTTTGTAGTCTCAAAACAATTAAAATAGGTGGGGTAATTATAGCAGGTTCTGCTGTAGTCATGATTTATCAGTCTATTTTGTATCACTGTTTCAGTGCTGAATAAAATAGTTGTTATCCATATTTCAGCCATTATTCACTAATGAAACATCAATGCAATTTGCAACAGTATTGAAAAAGGGATAAACATATCTACAGTGACAGTGCTGCATGAACGATACATGAAGGATACAAAAAGAAACGGAAAATACACGTATCATTTTGAAATTGCAATGCAGCTTCAACCAGGGTTATTCTTCCAATAGTTTGCGCAACTTGTGTCTATTCATTTTTCATACAACTCAATTATCGATGAAAAAGTTTCTGAATAAAGCTTTGTAGTGGGTAAAATGGAAATCGACTGCACCTTTTGGCGCCACTTTTTAATGCACCTTTGACTTCAAAAAGCAATGAGCGCGCTAACGTCGACAAAAATGTTTACAAATGTGAGCCGGGTATAATTTTGGTACAAAGAAATGGGTTTTTGCAGCACTTTACTCCTGTCGTCAAGACACGTGTGAAGTGCTGCAAACTACTCTCAAACCTTTGCAGTATTTCTCTGCTTCAAGTGAAGAGATACCAAATACTGCATGACCCATAATAACAAGTCAGACTAATAAAACGATTACGCTTTTTAACGGGTCTTCAGGGTACTAAGGTTGACTTTTTAGCAGCGAAGTAATATAAAAATCATAAGCGCAAAAGATGGGGGCTGGTGGAGCTCCATATTCTTCCCTATGAGTATTTGATCTTTATCTTTGCGCTTGGAAATTAAATCGTCAAATACGTTCAGAATGACGATACCAGTTTCGTTGCTTTTTTATCTTTGTAACAAACTAGAAATTTGCTCAGAAATCAGCTGTCTGCTATTATTGCCGCTGTGCCTACTTATAGAACTGTTGAGGGCGTCATGCCAAATTATATGATCACTAAGAAGTGACAGATAGCCATGTAGTTAGTATTGAACCGTATTTTGTGGATCCCTAGCGGTAAGATTCAAACGCAATCCTGGTTTTGTGAAACAAATCTCTTTAATGCGGTGTTGGGACTAATCGGATAGATTGAAAAGCGCGTGATGTAAAAATCTAGCTCCTAGTACGAGCGCCATACGCTTATGGAACGCATACGGGATGATAGGTAGACTGTTTTTTCCAAATTTAAGTAGAATGGTTGAGCTGAAACAACAGAAGCGGAGGAAGCTTGAAGGCAATTTTTATAACTTAACCCACTTAATATCAACGTAGCTTCTGCCAATCAGCGATTTCACTATTAGGAAGGGAAAAATGGCTCTTATTCACTCGAAACGTGTAAGCTTTCAGTTTTAATAAGGCGAGTAGGGGAATCAGGCAAACTGGTGTATTTCCAAAAAGACACACAGAAAAAAAAACTGACGCTGAAAAAACTTGCCATAATTTGCCTGATAATTTCAGGTGGGTTTCTTCTCACAGCAGACTCTCGCAAAATTTTCACAATAGTTTTTTTTTAGCGGGTTCGAGTATAAAACCAATTAAAAAAACTAGTCCAGTAAATGTTTTCTATGTCCCGAGTTTACGGGGTTTTAATCGTTAAAAATTCCATCAATGAAATTTTGGTGTCGAGAAAAAGTATCTAGTTGCTTGTCTAAGTGCGATTTTAATAGTTTTCAGTTCAAAAGAATTGACCGCAATTTATGGGTACAGACAAAAATTACCGGATGCTAGCTCGCGTTGAGTCGGGTAAAAAATGAACATGTTGTCACTCAAAATTGTCAAACTTTCTGCCAACTGCAGAGCTGCAAATTCTGCCGACGGTACACTTTCCGACGAGTGGGTACTCTCGGCCCACTGTAAAATCTCGGCCCACTGTAAAATCTCGGCCCACGGCCCACTACTCCCGCACACTGTTCGCTTAGACTACAGGAAAAACTCGGCCGAGTTTCGGCACACTTCTCAATTTCGGCTAAATGAGTGTGATGTCGTGAAGTCCCTTAGTCGCGAAAATAAAGACTTCAATGTCCCTTTGGTTCATTGTGGGATGCCAAAACTTCACTAGGAAAACATTGTTAGGACAGTTAAGCAAAAAGTTTTTGTTGCTCAAGTTATCAACTTCAACTTGAAATTGAACAATTATACAACTTCAGAAAAAGAACACCAGAGTTACACAGCTGTTTTTTCTCTAATAATTAGTTTTTTATCCTGCTATTTCATTTTTTTGAAGCTAATTTTCAGAAAACAAAAAAGCAAGTTTTTCATCTTCAAACGTTTAAACTTAAATAAAACATCACTTTCTTAATCAACTTTCAAACAATTTTCAAACTCGATGGAAAACAGTAGAAAAACCATGACTTATGGCATAAATTTCCAATTAATTGTTTAGAAATTAGTCAGCTCATCAGGTTATACTAACCAATTTCAAAAAATGGTTGAAATATAGGTGTATCAAAAAACTGCCATTCTTGCTGTCACTCCAGTAGACTAAAGGTTTTCGCATCGTTTTCTTTTAAAAAACTTCCCGACTATTTGAACACGATCGTTGCTTAAGTTGATTTTACCATATTTTTTTTTCGAAAAAAAAACGTAACTGAAAAATCTTAATGTCAAAACAATTTTACATTACAGGGTTTTTTACGGGAAGTTCGCCCAACTCTTAGTTATTTCGACAAATTTTGATGATTTTTCTAAAGTGTTGCTGTAAATAAATCAATTATACCAAACTATCTCACTAAGTGTTATGAAGAGTTTCAAAAAATTGTCTCTGAAGCATGTCAGTCGTTTTTAGAGATTGTTCAGCACACGTTTGACTGCGTTTCAACAATCAAAATCGAGCTTTACTGATTAAGGATGTTTCATCAATTTGGATATCAACCAATTGGAACCGAGTTTTGCTGACAGATGACTGTTAAGCGTTTTGCTATCAACCAGTTTGAATTGAACTTTTCTTCCAAGAAAGTTCTAATCAATTTTGATATTAAGCAATCAGAATAAAGTACTCACGGAGTTGAGCTTTCGTTCAAGGAAAAGAACATTCTTTCGAAAGAAAATTATATCGAGCATTCTTTACAAAGAAACTTTATTCATATTGATTTTAACCAATTAAATTGAAGATATGATGAAAATCACAGATATGATTTGTCAACACTCTCAGATCAATGCAACTTTGTTTTATTCCGAGAATACCTGGATCACTAATTTTTCGAGCATAACTACTGAACACCTTCTATACATAGTAAAAAAACTTTGAATCAATTTTTTTTCTGATAAATCCTATTTCTGACCATTGAAACAAATTGCCAAGGTATACACAATGGTCAATTTCTTTTTGATATACTTTTTGATATAAGTTTTTAATTATTGACACTTAATTGAAACATTTTCTAATACATTGTATTTTCGTATCCGAATCCAATTAAGAACAGTGATCGAACTGATTTGTTTATCTTCATTGCTTTTATCGGTCTTTCCATTGATTTGATATTTACTGCTGATTGACGATCAATTTGAGTCAGTTCTTCTAAGCAAAATCAATGTGTGTAAGTCTGGTAGTAGTATTCGTTTTTGTGAACTCTTCTCTTTCTTTTTAATCAAAATGTTGCATTACTGGTGCTCTTATACCACAAAAAAATCTCAGTCAACATCATCACTCTAATTTTTTTTCTATATTTTTTAATGAGCTTTAAAACCTAACAGAAGTTCATCTCAGACATTGTAAATGCTTTTGATTGAAACAAATTTGGGTACTAAATTCAAATTTTGAATACAATCATTGTTAAGGAAAATATTCTATCCTATATTTAATTCATGAAAAAAATGGTTTGACATATTGTAAGATTCAAAAAAAGATAACATTTTAACCAGGGGTTAACCAGGTTTGCTTTTTTTGCAGTTTTTTTTTTAAATTCATAGTAGTTAAAATCATTTTTTGGTTCCTAACATCATCGAAATAAGACAAAAAAACCTGGTATGGAAAAAATTGCAATTTTTGCAATATCTTTTAGCAAATGTTGGATCTAATTATTAGCTCAAAAGTTTCGATTTGATTGCAGTTTTTAACACAAATTTGTAATGTAAAAACCCAGACCTAACTATAAAAAACAAAAAGTTTCGACCGAAGATCAAAATGAACGCAAAACAAAAATGAGACTGCCTAGCACCTCAACATTTTTTGAAGATTACAATTTTCAATCAACTTGGGACAATTTTTTGATTTCTTTTTTTGAAATTTTCTGCTGACGAGTTGCTTCCTAGCTTTATTTGAAGTGAAGAGACATATTTGACGTACCGTGGCTTTTTGTCATTGTACTCTTTGATTGCGAGATTGACTCGCCTTCTAATGTAGGACGCTGTATCGTATACTGGGAAGATTACTTCTTTATGCAAGATTACTTGTAATTTAACTCGAAAAATTGCTAATTGCTTTTTTGGTTAATTATCACTGTAACATTTTTAGAACTAACCAATCATGATCCATTACTTAAACTTATAACAGTTTGTAAAGCTGAAATTATTTATAGGTTCAGCCAATGAAAAAATAATTTAACTTAGAAAGCAGTTGCTCTTCCTCTCCTCTAACCGTGCAAGAAAACCAGTATATACCAGATCTATTGAGACTGGGAAATGTAAGAGTAAGATTAGGATCGGTATAAGACTCAGAAGTTGCACAATGTATTCGGCAGAAAATAAGATAGCGAGACGAGCAAACGGTGTACTATTTCCAAAATTGCTCTATGAGAAGGCCACCTTGGACCTAAAATCAACTGGTGCGACCAAGCGAGTCTCGAGCAGACCAATACCAACTTAGATTTAGAAAAACGACGACGACTGCTAACTTTCAAAACTAATTGTACAGTAAATTTTCTGGAAATACTATATAAACTGTCATAAGTAGAGCCATAAAATTAATGTAATATGACATATTCTCAAGGTAGCAACATAATAAATATTATATATAATTAACCTGTCGACGAATAAAACTATATCTGACAAATATCTATCAAAACATTAAATCTGCCCTAATTTTATCAACTTTTTTCTTTTAAAAGATAACTTCTATAATATTTTCAAAAATACAAAAAGTTTGGTTAATTGATTAATTTTTACAAAGAATTGATGACTTTTTGCTTACCGGAGATCAATTTTGTCATTTTTTTCACCTGAACTATTCAAAAAAGACAAGTCAGTAGTTTAGTTGCAACACAAGGTTATCAATAATTTTCAACTATTTCGAAACGTTTATTTTGAATAATTTTTGAATTTTTTATTGAATTATTTCAAAACTTAGTTTAACAAGGCTTATCATTGCTAATAAATGTTAATTCCTAAATTGATTATTTTAATCAGATCATTAAACTTCTTTTGGATCTTAGCAATTATGATCCTAAGTAGTATGCATATAGTGCGTTAGCATCGGGAGGGGGTTGTCATACATGGATGACCATTAGGTATAGATCATAATGGTCACCATGTATTAAATGATCAGCAATGGTCACCATGTAATAATCCTAATTGTCACCATGTATAATTTTATACCTAAAAGTCCTCATGTAAAACTTCGGTGTATAATTGAGTATTCCCACTGAACGTTGTGGTTACATGTTTGGTGTGGGAAAGGATTTGCCAAATCTTTTTTCTGAAACCAGCTGGAGTGTTTAACTGCGCTATAGACTGTTAGCTCAATTCTTCTTAAAACTTTGATTCAAACTCAAATTACATACAAATACATACAAAAGTATGCTAAAGACACTATCGCTTAAATGAAATTGTTTATATCCCAGATTAACTGAGTTTCAAAGTTGAACAAAATCTCGCACTTAAATACACACTAAACACGGAAAAGCGGTAGGTCAAATTTTATGTACAGACAATTCTCATATTAAATAACTGAATTTTATTTACTATACAAAAGTTAATGTGATGTTTTTTTGTGTTTTAATCTATTCGTCGATTTTTTGACCGTGGTTCTTCTACTTCAACTGCTTCATAATCGAAAAACGAATCGTTGAAGAAAGACGACTCGTCCTCTTCGGAAGTATTGGCCTCCAGATCCGCGATATCCCCGCTATCAATATCACTGTCGTTGGTTTCTGCTGCCCGAATCAGACCGGGGTCTGGAGTTTGCCAACTGCTATTGACCTGGTCCATCAGTTGTCGAAGCGAGCGATGTGGTTGTGTGTTCTCAACAGCAAAACTATCCTCAGAGTATTCATCATCAATTTCCGGATGGTCCCAATTAACGTTTTGAGTGTTAGCGAATTGTTCAGACACCCCATCTAGGAAATCTTCACAATCCCACGACACTGACTCTTGACGATCTTCAAAAAATGGCATCCATTTTTCCACATCGTCATTGTCAGTTGGGTCAGAATTAACAGCGGCTGTGTTGTCATCACTATCATCAATGCCAATCACAGTTTGACCCACGATGTTTTTGTGACCGTAGGGAAGAGTCTGCTGACCATCATTGAGGATGTAGCGTTTGTCATCAAAAGCTGATAACGATGTTTTCGTCGAAGTCACTGTTTGCAGATTGTGTGACTCGGATGCGATTCGACTGTTTTCACTTTTGAATAACGAGCCAGAGGTCAAGGTGTCTCGATATCGCTGATGACTCAACATCTTCTGAGCAGCTTTCGATACACCCTTCGCCGATAATTTTCTGCAGTCTATAAATATAATTATATGATTACTAATCAATTTTTTGATGATCACTAATGGGTGGTGGTAAAAAAAACCAAAAGCAATCTGTGATTTTGTGTTTTTTTAGGAGCTACATCATGTTAACTTGAAGGCCAGGTGCAACAAAAAAAATGACCAGGTGTGACCTTAAAAATTAGTCATCATTAAAAAAAATCAACTATCGACCAACACAAAAAAAAATCCCCGACAAAAAAATTTTTTTTAAAAATTTTTTTGCAAAAAAAACACTTTTTCGCCCGAAAATTTTTTCGAACAAAAAAAAATTTTTTTTCCAAAAAAAAAAAAAAAAATTTCGCCCACAAAAAAAAATCGCCCACAAAAAAAAAAAATTCGCCCACAAAAAAAAATCGCCCACAAAAAAAAAAAATTTTCAAAAAAATTATACTTTTTTCGCCTAAAAAGTTTTTTCCAATTTTTTTTCTAAACAAAAAAAATTTTCGCCCGAAAATTTTTTCGAACAAAAAAAAATTTTTTTTTCCAAGAAAAAAAAATCGCCCACAAGAAAAAAAAAACGCCCACAAAAAAAAATCGCACACAAAAAAAATAAAAATTTTTCAAAAAAAAATATACTTCTTCGCCTAAGAAGTTTTTTCCAATTATTTTTTTTTGATAAAATTACTTTTTTTCGCCCACAAATAAAAATTGCCTTCCGAAAAAAAAATTCCACAAAAAATCAAAATTTTTTGAAATTCGTGCTCACAAATAAGTCAAATAGAAATTAATTACCTCTGGACAAAATGGAATAAAGCTTGGGTTTGAGGAATATAAACTCGGTTATAATGTCTCCTGGAAACTCGTCCTTGAATTTTAAAACAACCATTTTGTTTTTTGGGTCGTAGAGAGGGTGATTCTTCGGGTAATTTGACAAGTCAAGTTCATTCAAAATGTTCCTTTTTTCGGAAATTTTGCGGTATAAATTTTCACTTTTGATTTGGTACAGGAGACTGTCTGTATCAGAATACAGTAGTTGACATTCAAAATTTAGTTTCATTATATCGTAATGAAATTTATACCTGTGAAACTTTGCTAGCTCAAGAACACTAGCTCCCACAATTGTTGGGACATCTCAATAGATTTTTGTTGGATTCGAAGTGAACGCTGCCAAGTTTTCTCCAAAGATTTTGTAGGATTTAAATTCGAATGCACTAATTTCTCGCAAAGCGGCATGATAATCTCTAACTATCCGAACAAGCATCCGTTTGCGCTTCGACTCGCATGTTTTCCCATAAGCACAATTGTTCAGTAGTTTGTACAGGTCCTCCTCAAATTTATTTCTAGCTTGTTGTCGTTTAGTCGTGTTCAGTGTGATGTATGGTTCTAACCATGCTTCTTGTTCAAACTTCAGCACACGGTGCCTTTTTTTAACTTTAAGTCCCAACCTAACAAACAATTGCAGTAGTTTGTAATGAATTGTATAGTTTGACTTGTCATGCAGCGTCTGCAGTAACTTTTTGGTCTTTCCAATTGAACGTCTAGCAATGTCTTGATTTTTCATCTGCTCGAGTAAATTTGTTTGGTAGGGACTCAACCAATCCTGGGGTACACTTTCTTTAGTAGGAGCGAAAGGGTAATGTTGATGATCGTCATGCAGTTCTTCTGGGTACTCGAGATCAACTTCCAATATAAATCCAATAAAAGAGTCTTCAGTCAAGTCGAGGATTTGGTTCACAATCGCCTCGTCTTCTATATGCTCTATTAACTCAAAGTTACGCACCGGTAACTTCTCCGTTTGCATGACGCCGCCATAGAGGTTATTTGCATCGATCATAAACCCGTAGGTGCTAGGTTGATCTGGGTTAAAGTCGGGGCATTCTTTGTTGTTGGCTTTGAAAAACAGTACCACCTCGCATCATATTCTCGACCAATTCGAGATGCCTGCGGTCTGATAAAAGCTGAACATTCGAGTCTTTGCAGATACGTTTGAAGGCGTCTCCAGCTAAGTTTGAAGCACTAAAATGCTGGGCACAGTCCAGGCCATTATTTTGGTGACTAATTTGTCGAAATTCTTCAAAGACGCAAGCAAGAAGGAGTGTATCACTTGAGATACAAGTTGTGATAATCCTCCAAGTTTTGACATTTGAACACTCTAAAAACTTTTCTTGCATGTTCCAGATCTGCTTGTGAAACTGCAACTTTTCCTCCATTCAAAACATTGGACCAGTTTTGCAAAGGAAGCAGTTCTTTTTCTGCAAATTTTTCTCTTTTGGTCATGTATGAATAAGGGTAGAAACCTTTTTGTCGTATCAGACACCGTTGCTCCTCCATCTTGCTCGCAAAATACTTTTTCAAAATTGACATTTTTCCGCTGGTAGATTATCAGCCAATTTTTGCAGGGAAGAATTCAAAAACTTGCATGAATCAATGAATCTGAGGTATTCAAAAACTTTTTGATCAGATCCGTTCTTCTTTTTTATAGTTTTAATTAGGACTCCAATGCTTAGCGAGATATATTTTTCGTCGGTGCTAGGTATAGCACTCATTGTACTTGTTGGCTCGCATTCATGCAATGCAAGACAAATGTGGTGAAGGTCATAGTTCTGGATGTTATGTCCAATGACTGGGGTGAAATTTACAGTTCGTCTTGCGAGGTTGCATTTTTCATGTGCCCATCCCAGAAATTTTCCAGAAAAATGGCAATGGTCAAGACATTTTTCGTGCTCATTGGTAAAATGTATACAGCAAATATAACATGTTGATGTTTTTTCTTTGTTGAACGATTCTTGACCTCCAAGGAAATGAGGAAACCGTCGCTTTTGATCATATATCTCTCTCGCTAATTGATGCAACTGGTTGAGATACTTTTTCATGCATTGATCAGAGCTGTCATAGTCAAAGAAGTAGGGTTGTGAATTTCCGTGTTCAATTACAGCCAATGAATACCCACAAGCTTCGTGTTTTTGTACAACTCGGGTAGATGATCTCGATGGACTATGAGGACAAGAATGTACAGCTTTCAGAAATGATTCAAAATCAAAATAAATCACAAGTGGTACAAACCACAAGGCCTGGAGGTTTTTGAATTCGTATCTGTTGGTACCTTTTTCTGCTGAAGGCATGACTACTAGAGCAGGTTCATGATCCTTACAACCCTGGATGTGTTGCTCGTGAGTTTCATCACTCCAACTAATGTGAAAGCAGTTTCTACATAAACGTGCAATTGGGCGATACTTACACCCTTTGATTTCGCAGACAATTTTTAACAAATCGACTATAAGTACATAGTGATGCTCTGCAGGCTCATACAAGAGAAGCAGGTCCATGTCAAATGTTTCAGTTTGGGTGCTGTTATCTTGGTTTGGTCGTTTCGATATAAACATAGGCAACAAATCGCCCTTGTGATACTGGAACACATTTACCCGCACATCGTTAAGTTGTTCAAGTTTTCCAATTGAAGCGAAACTCATGGGTGAATCAAAATTACCTTGGGCTTTGTGTGAACTTTCAGCAGTGTATGTATCAGGTTGTGTCCGCGCAGCTGCTGGGTTCATTTTTTGTTGATCAGTTAGAAGTAGGTCAACACAATGCTTTAGACTATAAGCAGCGGTAAAGCAAAGTTCGAAGCAATTATTACCTTCGTGATTTCTAATGTTTATCAAACTCTGGGACATTCGAATTCGATAAGGCAAGTCAATATAAGATGACCCACGGATTGGTGAAAACTTTGCAAGTTTAACAAAAACTTGAATTACGTGTTGCAAAACCCAACCGCTTCCATAAGATGCAAAAGTATCCAAAACTGCTTGCATTTTTTCGACCAGTTCAAAAAACTCGTCATCTTCTAATCCCAAGCTCATCACAGGTTTCATATCAGAGTTTGCATAAATGTCAATCCGCTCGTCGTGCTCAGTTTTACTGGAATCATTTATTACTTTAGGTTTTACCAAACCTAAATTAGCGCTGAGCTGAACTTTTCTAGGTCCTTCTGCAACTCGATCGATTATGAGCCTTTGAATTTCATCTTTTTTCTCTTGCATAAACAGCAAAAGATCAATCGGCTGCTTTTCATCTATGGGTTGGTTTCCGCCAATCACATACGTCTCAAGAACACCGAAAAAAGCAGACTCACTTTTTTGAAGACTGGTGCCGTTGATTTCGTCTTCATTGACAGCATGCACATCACCGAGAGCAGCATCAGCAGCGGCACTTGTAGTGGCTAAATCAGCAGAGGCAGCTCTAATAACATGAAGACCATGGGTTGCTAGTAAATGAGCTGATAAGTTTTTGGGCGAATGAAATCCCATATGACAATAATCACAAACACCTCCAAGTTGACCATGAGTGTGAAGAATATGTTTTTGTAAATTTGAGAGCATTTGGGCCGTGAATAAGTTAAGCTATTGATTTTAAGAAAGAAAAAGAATCAAGTGATTTCAAATTACACTCAGAAACAACAGTAAATGGGAAGCATAACTGTTTGTCTAAAATTGCAGAGAAAACGGTTCGTGTTTTGAGCGCGTAATTTTGAATTTGAATTAAAGTTCCCGCCAAATTTTGAATTAGATTTGAATTTCCCGCCATAACTGGCAAACTCAAATTCGATTGGACGAAACAGATAAATTGTTGTTTGAATCATCAATAATTATTACAAACGATAGAAACTAATTTCAACCAACCAAGTTTGAGCTATATTTTAATCCAAAATGATTTTAGAGCCAAGAGAAAAAAGTTTTAGTTTTATATTTTATCAATTCAAATTACAAATTGTTGTTGAAATTTTCGAAATTGCGAATAAAAGTTGAGCATGTCACAACACATGTTAGATCCTAAATATACCAATTGACATGGGGAGAGAATATCTTATAGAAATGTCAAAACTTGTATCAAAAACAGTTGAAATGATGAATAAGTAAAGCAAAAACTGAAAAATGACAGTTTTTTTAACTTTCCAGGCGCATTGTTATCAAGGATGTCAATCACCGAGCGGTCGCACGGTCCATTTCATCATGAATTTGTCTCAATTGTCTTTCGATATGAGAAAAAAGTCAGAAAAAATACTTTTCTGTAAAGAAAAATGAGTTTGTTGTTTTAGGGGGGATTTAGGGGATTAGCGTTTTTCTCGAAGACTATTGAAAAAACGACTACTCCCACATTCTCATTAGACGTGCTCCTCATTGAACTTTCATAATAACACCACATGCTCATTATAAAAAATTGCGTCTTTTGGTTGAAAATCGCATTTTTTCGGAAAAATGAAAAAACGATGAGTCATCAACTAAAAAATTTGATTTTTTTTTATTTTTCTCAAATATTTAGCATGATGATGAATACTTGTATTTTTTCTATGATGATCATTTTTAGAGACAACAGTATCAATGATCATATGATAACTCCAATTTGTAGAAAAAGAAAAATTTAATGCATTTTTCTTCCTTTTTGTAATTAAAAAATCAAATTTTTAACTAAAAAACATTAAAAAAATATTTATTTTTATCAAAAAATTGGTTTTAAACATCTTTTATTATTTTTTTCATTATGTTTAAATTGTATGATAAATAATTGATTAAACCAATGACAATATAGATTTTCATCCAAAATTACTTTTTTACACGTTTTTTTTTACGTTAATTATCTTTTTTTCAAAAAACGAAATTGATATTTTTTTATCTTGTTTTCTAAAAATTAGCATATATATGGATGCTTTTCAATTTTTTTCTCAAGATCACCAATGTAAATAAGAACTTCAATGTCAATATGTTCACTCCTATTTCTAGAAAAAATGAAAATTTTACGGATTTCTTTTTTGTTTTTAATTGAAAAAAAATAGTCAATTAATTAAAAAATAAATGATTTTTTTAACTTCAACTTTTGAAGACTTCTATACTAAATTTTTAATCAGAACACAATTGTGTGATAAATAATGAACAAACACAAGATATAAACTCAAACTCAATTTTAAAGTTAAATTATTATACACAATAAAAACAAACAAAAATCAATAAAACTCAATCTCAGTTTCAAAGTTATATAAGGTCCAAATACTCCAGCGCTTTCTCTAGTGTTGTTAGTTTTCGTTTTTTCTTTGGCGCTAGACAGAGAGAAGGGGTTAAGTGTTCCATGTGGTTGTTCACATTATCCACAGGGGTACGCTTTGGAGTTGAGCAACCCGGTTCGTCAAGCCATGGTGACACTGCAGGGGAAGGATCAGCTTTCGGGGTAACTACTGATGGTGATTCAATCTGTTCCATTCCCCATAAACGATCAAAAAATTCAATTTCTTCAAAGTATTCTTACTGGTTTTCACACATCGGAGTAACATCACAATCGTATTTATACAAAATTTTTTTTACTGGTTTTGATAAAGTTGAATTATCAACCTGAAGAGCAAGAGGTTCGTCAGGATCCGTATATTTACCAGAATTTGTAAGGTAACTCAAATACTTTATATTCAGTTCTTCGTCTGTCTTTGACTTTTTTAAGGAAAGTTGATTGAATAAATGTAAAAAAAAATTTGGGAATCATAATGTGATGTGTACAAGTCCACTCATTAGAATTGAAACTTTTTTCTTCAGTAAATATTGCTACAAAATTACCGTGAACGGTTTCATAAAAAATGGTTTTTTCGTGATTGGAATATCCGGCAATAATATAACAAGGCATGTTTCAAGAAAAGTTGGAAGAAAAGGACAAACGTAACGCGGAAAGAAATGAAACTGAAATGAATTGTGAAAACGCCTCAAGAGATTAAAATAGGGATTGGTTCTTCTAAAATTAGAAATTTCAAGACCTCCTATGTAGTTCTTGTTTAGTTTAATAAGGGAGGGCGTGTAAAATTTTATGTTACCTTGTTTGGGAATTCCATGTTTATCTAAATTACATTCAAACAAATAGCTTGTATCAAAAATAACGTTTAAACATTGTGACCTTTGACACCCATTATAATTCTTATCAGTTGTACATGCACAAAATACTAATCATTTTGAACCAAATTGCAATCCAAATCTTTGCGATATAAAGTACATGTGTATATAAATTAAAATAGATACAACACTTTCTTTTGCAGACATATACAATCAATCGGAACCATTCATTTCTTTCTATTCAGTTTTAAATCAAGTTACTTTGAAAATTTACTCGTTACAATGAATAAAACCAAAACAAGCTTCACAGCAAACGCAGATAAAGATTTTGGCGATTGCTATTTCGATATTTCGGAAAACAGTAAAAGATTAGTGCGTGCTACATTGAAAACATATGACCAAACTGGAACTTATGTATTCCTGAAAGTTTTCAAAAAAGCAACTGAAGGCGCTGAATTTGAATGTGTATAAAGACTTTCCTTAAGCAGCGAAGCATTTTCAAAATTGCTAAAATCGGGAAAGTCAATCCGAGCGCAAACAAGTGAAATTTCTGATACTGTTGAAAACAAAGACAAGCCACAGTCTAACTGTAAACGAGCCAGGAAATCTCAACTTTCCTCAAACACAAACGAGTTCAAGCACGACTCGAATTAATTTTCCTTTACAAAATGGCAGAAGTTGTGTTCGAAGTTGTGTTACCTGATTATTTCAAAAAATTTCAACCAAATTTCAAATTTGTTGTTAATGAAAAAAATCCTAATTTATCTACTTTTAAAAATTAAGCCACTTCAAATCTGAATATTGTTCTTTTTCAGTCGAGAATGAAAAAAAAATTCATTACCATATATTGATTCAAGTAGATTCAGAGGAACAATTAAATCAATTTTTTCCTTCCCAAAAATGTTTCAGTGTTCCTTGTATTTTCACTTGCTTCAAATACTTAGTTTCTCCTGCTAAAGACGTCAAAGGAAACGGTGAGTTATTTGAAAAACTTAAACTAGCTCTCACTCACTCAGCACAACCTGTTGCAGCCAATCTTAATTTGTTAGATTTCACTGCAATCAAAAAACGTTTACCCAAATTATTGCTTTCTGCAACATCATCTAACAAACAAACTTCACCAAATCAAAACGTTTGCAAGAAATCTCTGGCCGTTGGGTGACAGAAACGAATTGATAATACAGTTACGCCTTCATGTTTTTTTTTATTCTTTAAATCACAATATCCAGATAAGTCAGTCAGATTTCAGTATTTTTTAGCCACTTGTGTGTATTTGGATGCTGATATTAATTTGGATTTTGTTTTGAAAAACAGACCATATGGCGGTTTAATTGGAATAGACAATTCGTCGCTCGACAAACACTTGAAACAATTCAAACTTCTTAGAATACATGCTATATTACATGACGCAGCAGGATATTTGCAAGAAAAATATCATACCGGTCCTGGGTACACATATGTTTTGCGTTGTCCAATAAAAAACTGTTACCTGGGTCACGTGACAGGTATTGCGTTTTGCTTATTTCTTAAAGCATTCAAACCAAAGTTATTTCGTTTGTTGGAATGTTGAGTGAAAGTCATGTTAACCCAAAGAAAGAAAACTAAAAATTTATTTTTCAACCATCTCATTATTTTAGATATTGAAGGTATTAAATATGGCGAGAAACCTTTGATCATAAAGGAACTTTCTGTTTGCTCTGCGAATACAATTGATACAATTCATTTTCTGCCACCAGTTCAATTCAACAATTTATCAAAAGAAGAGAAAAAAGCTGACAATTGGGTATCTAAATTTCTACACGGGCTTCGTTGGGACGAAGGTGAATACCCTTACTCATACTTGGATCAATTTTTTGACAGCATTCGTTTGAGGAGCCCAAATTCCCATTTTTTGCTGAAGGTACACAAAAATCTGTTTCATTAGCTGAATACTTGAAATTACCCGTAACAAATTTGGAAGATATTGGCTGCCCAAAGATTGAACAGTTATTGGGTCAAGAAAAACATATTTGCAAACGACATTCTCATTTACTTACCTCGCATCAATTATTAAAGCATTGTACTCGTAGAAAATCCAAAGTTTTTTTCGATTGGTTACAAAATAAACTGTCCAATGATGCAAACAACCTTATCACCAAATTTGGTGGTTTACGCTTCAATGACTAATCGGAGTCCTGAAAACAATTTAACACCAAGAATTAAAGTTACTCTTACGCGCACAGGCATATTAGATTGTCGAGGAAAACCTCTCCTGCAAAAACTCAAACAAATTACACTGAACGATATCGAAATCGATAATTTACGGAAATTTTCTACAGTTCTGGACTACTTTCACCTGTACAATGTCCAGACTCCAGGAATTTCGCCAGTCAATTCCGTTTTTCAATCTCAACCTGAAAGGGCTGCAACCTCAGCTGGGAGAGAGAAGACAAATCCATTTACATGACCAACAGCTTCCAGCTGAACTGAAAAAATTAGTCAAAACTGTTAACGTTGAGGAAAAACATTTACTTCAAGCCACTATCAGAGTTGCTGCTCATTTTGTTGTAAAGTTCAAATCTAACTGTAACCATTACAAATTCACAAAATATGAGTTTTTCTTCATTGAACGAGGAGTTGATTTGCCTGTTGAACCGGAATGAAGAATCACATATATATATATATATATATATATATATACCAAGTTTTATGAATCATAATAAATATATTTATTGATTGTTTTCATTTTCTTTTGATCTTGTGTGATTACTAGTTGCTAACATGTCGTGTTTAAAAATTCAAAATTTCAAAAAAATGTTTTTACCAAAAGAAAACTGTGAGTTTAACAGGTGAGAATTTACCAAAAGAGTTATTAGACAAAATCAATACCGGAAACGTAGAAAAAATTGTTCGGATACTTCTGGCAGACAAAAATATAGCAAGGTATATTTTAAAATACAAACCAAACGGCAAAAGATCAGAGAGAAAAAAAGGCGAACCTTGATACAAATAAGCCAAAAAAGTCTTCCAGTAAACATGGAAATTGAAGAAACCACCACTGTCGAGAACAATGATTGCGACTTTGTAGACATTGGTGGTGCCGAAAAGTCTTTATCTCACGAAAACAGATCTTGGAAATTTTGTAATTCTGTTTCTCTTCCATCTGCAGAAGTTGTCTTTTTCACACAAGTCTGTTTCATTTTCATTTTGCTCTCTTTATCTATTTCAAAATTGTCTTTTTACAACCTTAGTTGTGATGAGACTGCCATTTGGCTTTCAATACTATCCAGTACAGTTGGTTACATGTTACCCAATCCCAAGTTATAATAATGAATAAGATCATTTCAACAAAAGATCGTCTGTTTATGTCCGTTTCAGGTCCCTCGGGATCTGGCAAAACTGATTTAATTTTTCAAATGCTTCTCAAAGGTACATTCTATCCATCGTATAACAAGATATTTTATTTTTGTCTTCACGATCAACCCAAATACCGTTCCTTTGTTTTCCACAAATAATTTGATATTGAATTTATACAATTGTCCAGCTTTGAAATTGTTAATAACTTACGGGATTGTATGATTGTCTTTGATGATACCTGTGAAGAAATTTTTAATGAAAAAGATTTTGTTAAATTAGCTACAGCAGGCCGACATAAAAATGTTCATATTATTTATGTCAAGCACAATTTATTTCAGCAAAGTAAGCAATCACGTACAATAGATTTGAATACAACCCACTTAATTTTGTTCAAATCACCTCGAGACATTCAACAAATTGATTATTTAGGCAGACAATTGAATAATGCAAAATTCCTCCGTCATGCGTATCAGTTGGCAACGAAAGAAGATTTTGGTCGTCTGTTGATAGACTTGGATCCCAAAACTTCAGAATGTCTTCGTTATTCGTCAAACATAGTTCCACCATCACCAACCATTTTCTATTTACCATCCTCAAACGCAGTTATCACATCTCTTGAAAATGAAAGAGAAAGAATTATGTATATTGAAGCAAATGCTCAATAGTCACCATTGTAGATCAACTTTGACAGGAGCTGATTCAAATTTTATTAGATTTCTTTGCGATTGTTTTGTAAATGTTTTTCTGGGACATGTTTCAGCTAACAAAAGTTTCATTGAGAGTAAGAAAGTACCATTTGAAAAAATTGTTGACCCTAAATTTAGTATCCGAGAAAAACGAAAAGTTTTGGCAAACATTATTTCACTGGTTAAATCAATCGGAAAATCGTGTTACATTTACCTGAAAAACTAGAACCTTAGGCATGTATGCTGAAGAACTCATCCTCATTCCTCGAAAAACAAATGCTCCAGATGAAAAAACTGCACCACAATCTCAAGTCCTTCATAATCCATTAATTAACAACAAATCATCTCAACTCAATTACAAACAGCGATTTCGAGAACAAAATATCAGCCGTGACTCTCCAGCACCATTAAGCCCAACATCTCCTATTCCTTTAAACCCTAGTAATGTAGTACCAAATCTTCGAAAAAGAAATTTATCTGCACTTACTGATTTCAGTGGTGATGGTGATGATGATGCAGAAAAAAATGTTGAATCATACAATTCTCAGCAGCAGACAAGTTCAAAGAGATTAGAAAAAACGATGAAAAATTTAATGGAAAAACCGCTGAAATGTTTCGAAAGGTTATGGAGTCCATTCAAAAACTATTGGAAGCTAATAAATTGGAAAGGGCAAACATAGTGCTAAAGCAGTTGTTCAAAGTTGAATCCTTGACTTTAGACGTTGACGGATATGTTCTAATTCAAGGAAAACCAACACTTGTTAAAATAGAACCTTTTTTGTACGATATACAGCAAAACACAAAAAAACTCGAGGGTGTTTTTTATCCCCAAATTTTGAAAGAATTGAATCTTGATCCTAGTTTAGTCTCCAACACTTATGCCAAACAGATTCTCCGCTCGCTTAAGAGCGAAGCAGCTAAACCCTCAACTTCTTCCTCCTTCGTCTCCGACAACCCGACAACTGAGGACTCGAAGAGATCAAAACCCTCCTCTTCGAGGACTCGATCGACAACTCTCAAACCCAAAACCAGGCAATCCGACAAAATAAAAATCCAGAAAAAAGAATTTTTCCCACCAACGACGACGATGACGACGATGATAAAAATTATGAAAGCAGTAAAGAATCGTTTGCGACGACGTCAACAAAACAATGGAAATCCTACTATCAGTGAAGAAAAGAAACTCAAAATACTCTACACGAAAGGTCCAGCTGCATTTGGTAGCGTTAAAAATTTAACAAATGCTAGTCAACTCTCACCAAAAAAAGTTAAAAATTTTCTCAGATCTCAATCATCACATACAAAGTATGGATTGTTTCGTAAAACACATCCTCGGCTAAAAGTGATTGTTAACGACATCAACGAAATTTGGTCTCTTGACTTGGCTTATGTTGATAAATTGGCAAAATACAACCGAGGGGTACGATATTTGTTAGTTGCTGTCGATTGTCTCTCGCTACTTACGAGTGGAACCCCTGAAGACCAAATATGCTAAAGAAACAACTGAAGCTTTCAAAAAAATGATCAAAAAACAAAACAACCAAAAAAAGTTTGGGTTGACAAAGGCACCAAGTTTAAGGGAGGTTTCAAAAAATTATGTACTAAACGAGAAATCATCAAATACAATACTCACAGTGAAAAAAATCAGCGTTTGCCGAAAGAAACGTTCGATCGCTGAAAAGTATTATCTACAAGTACTTTGAGTTTGAATGGACTTACAGTTATATTGAAAAATTACAAAGTTTTGTTCAAACAATTAACTCACGCGTCAATAGAGTAACAAAATTGACTCCAAACAAGATCACAAGAAAACAAGTACCTCCTTTAGTTTCATTAATTGCAAACAGTTCATCGAAGTTGGTACAGAAACCAAAACTTTATGTTGGTGACTATGTGCGAATAGCGAAAACTGATTTGCCTTTCAGAAAAGGTTACAAGCAGATTTTTACCGACGAAGTTTTTGAAATAGTTGCCATTCATACTGTAAACCCTCCAACATACAGTCTCATTGATGCGGAAAAGGAAGAAATCAGCGGAAAATTTTATGAAAAAGAACTTAGTTTAATTGGAAACAAAGCTGATTATAACGAAAATGGGCAGTGATGAGTTTACTGTACATTTGATTTCAACAGCATCAATGGATTATTTCCCAGACAAAACTTTGGCCAGTTTTTGAAATTTTTGTAAAGAAGAAATAGCTTTAGACGGAGATTGGAGAGTTGCTCTCTCAGAAATAATTTTCCCCACAAAATTAAACAATGTTACTGATGAGGAATTTACGTACTTCAGAGCATCCGAAGTATTAGCCAGTAAATCCAACGCTGACAATCGTAATACAATTTCCAGACCTTACTATGGCGAAAAAGTTTTTATCAAATCAGGAGAGTACACTTTTATAGAACAATTGATTAACGAGATAAAAACAAAACTCAAAGACAAAGTTCATTTTGATGCGAGTCCTCAAGAAATCACGAATAGCATGAGCATTTGGATGAATGCAAATGAAGGAATCTCATTCCCAAGTCCCCAAATACCCAGTCTGTTAAGCTACAATGCAAAACTTGATGAGAACGGTGAATATCACATTAGTTACAAATTGATACACTCCTTCGATGCATCTTATGAGGGAAACGAACTGTACGAATCTCATTTCCCATATGACTTATCAAGTGGGACAAGTCTAATTTTTGTCTATATTGACATTATTCAATACCAAATTGTTGGTGATGCAAAGGCCCCATTGTTACGCGTCATTGATTCAAAAAGACTCATCAAAAACGGTAGTGCCTGCAGCATTGAACCTAATCACCGAAAAAACTTCACTAATTCAGACTACAAAAAATTATTCACTTCATCTGTACAATCAATATCGGTACAATTGCGCACAGAAACTGGAAGAATAGTGCCCTTTGCAGGAACTGGTAAAGTTGTGTTGACTCTAAAATTCAAGCGCTTTGATTTAAAACCAATGGAACAATATTATGCAAAGCAAGCTTCACTTCCTCATTTCTCTGGACACTACCGACAACGCGGCAGTGGATTTGGCGCTTTCGCTGCTGGTATTGGGGGTGTTGCTATACCGTTTGCAGGACGGGTTATTCTACCGGCTGCGAAAAAACTGGGCAGAGAACTTTTGATGAGTGCAGCGCCAGAACTGATTGAAGTCGCTATGAAAAAGAAGTCTCCTAAACAAGCATTGAAAAACAATGTCACAAAAACTGCAAGAAAACAACTCGGTGGTGGTAGACGAGGTCGTCGAAAGACACCAATGAATGGATTACGAAGAAGAAGGTCAGTAGGGGCTCGAAAAAGAAAAACAACCGTTCGAAGAAAAACCAGACCAGTGAGAAGTCGAGCAGATTTTTTCTCAAACATCAAAAATGATCGCTAATTTGTTACCCAATGAAGCTACCCATAGCTCTCTGGATTTGTTTGAAAAATAACCTCTTATGATTTTCTCAGGCTTTCCTACAGACGTTCTCATGAAGACTTTCTCATCATATCTGAAGATGCTGCCAAGCAATACAAGCTGCAAATACTCGAAGCGAACCTATATGTTAGAAAAATGACTGTGACCGACCCATGTGCTTTCTGCCATTGAATCAACTTTGCTCAAAACTCCTGCGAACTACCCATATCAAGAAGAAATTACAAAAACATTTCTTGCAACAGCTGGTCAGCGCAGCTGGTAACAGCAAGATTTTTTTGCTCGTGAACCGGTGAGACAAATTATAATAGCATTGAACACAAATAATGCATTTCTAGGAACAAACCAAACGAATCCTTTTCATTATCAAAAGTTTGGATTAGAGCAAGTTACCTTGAGACGAAACGGCTTACAATTAGCAAGTACACCAATCAGTACACAAGATCATAAACGTCTCTTCTTCAACACACTATCAGCGCTAGGTTTGTTGCACTGCGGGCTGGGAATCACTCTGGATAACTACCAACAGCACTTTTTTATGTGTTTTGATCTCACAGCAGGCAGCTCATGACTTCTTGCATCCAGAACTTACTAACTGCTCAGTTTCACTCGATCTTAAATTCTCAAACGCTTTGACAGCAAACCTGGAAATTTTTGTTTGGGGTATACGCTCATCCAATGTATTTATTACCTCCGACCGCAAAGTTACAAAGAACGTCCTTCCAATTTCGACCGTCTAAAAATGGATGAAATCCAGTTGCAGGATCTCAATCAGAACTGTAAACATCTAAAATATAAGTTTCTTGGAGTATTTGCAGCGGACAATTTTCCACCTCACATCCCGAACAATATCTTTATGATTGTGAACACTTCAAAATCAGATTCTCCGGGGACACATTGGATTGTGATTTGCAACAGAAGAAATGTTTTATATTTTGCTGATCCTCTCGGTCTTCCTCTTTGGCAGTACACCAATCTGTATAAACGATTGAACGAGAATTTTCATCAGTTGATTGAATTAATAACAAACTTTCCCATGCAAGACTCAAACTCTACCATGTGCGGTTCTTTTTGCTTTTATATTGCACATTTGATTTATGATAAAAACTTTTATGGTGATGCTTCTGATTTTGCTTACATAAATGATCATGTTTTGAAACGTTTCCTAACTCACATGCTTACCCATTAACTACCTATTTAATATGGCTGTTTTGTACACTTTTCAATTTCACTTTAAACACTTCATTTTTTAGTAATTTTTAGTAATTGGATTTTTACCCTTTGTTAACTGAATAGCAGTAATCCGAGAAGTTTGATTACTATAAAAATATACAAAATCGATCTATGGGGAATATCACCATACCAGCCTCCTTTCAGTACAATTTGCCTCCTGTTGCCTCCTTTCAGTACAATTTCCGGACGGGTTTCGAAACGCCGCCTTTCGGCTGAGAGTCGAGCGCCATGCGTTTTCCTCTACTCGGACCCCAAGAAATTTTGTTCCACTTCAATTTTATAGTAACAAATTAGGTACAAGTCTTAGAAGTGGCTGTAGCAAACTTAATGGGCACTTTTGGCTTTCATCAGTGTTCTCGTTTTTCAAGATCTTAACCCACTTCAACTAATAGCTCTTTCAACCTTTCTATAAAATCAAAGCTTTTATCATAGATTTCAGACGTTTTTTCAGTCTCCTGTAGACACGGAAAATGTAAATGTCGAAATTTTCAAGCCAATTTCATTATTTTAGAGTTTTCAGTGTTCCATAATTTTTCTTTGTTTTTTACCTTCATTTGGCTTAAAGAAGTTTTTCATTCTTATTTCGGTCAAATTGATCATTAATTTTTGCCTAAATAGAGGTGGCGGCCGCCGCAATTGACGAATTTTCCTTTCTTCGAGATTCAGCAATAAAACATGCATTTTTGAAGGAAATCGTTCACCGCAGCCAACAGTTAAGCTACGCTGCCAAAATCTGGTGCTTTCCTATATACCATTTAGTTTAGTTGCATTAGGTTCAACTGATTTCATATAATAGGTATATAACGTCATTTTACATGTAAACAAGCCAATACCCCCAAACTTTCGAAGGGAAAACATGCACCGACCAAACCTTAATTCCATTCCCGTTTCCACAACGTTCAGTGGGAATACTCAATAATATACCGAAGTTTTACATGAGGACTCTTAGATAGAAAATTATACATGGTGACAATTAGAATTATTACATAATGACCATTAGGTATAAAATTATACATGGTGACAATTAGGATTATTACATGGTGACCATTGCTGATCATTTAATACATGGTGACCATTATAATTTATACCTAATGGTCATCCATGTATGACAACCCCCCCCCCCCCCCGATCCTAACGCACAATATGCATACTACTATCCTACATCCTAATTCTATTTTTTTATCTAAGCATTTAACTTAATTTTGTTTGAAATCGATTTCATCAAGGCTTTCTTTAGATCATTTAAAATTCTACCCCACCCCCTAATCCAAAATGTCTAATAGTCTCAAACGTTGATTCACTCTCGAACCTTGACAAACGGCACATGACAAACTGAATTGTTTCTCGAAAATTTGCCTTTAAATTGAGGCTAAATGGTGAAGAACTGTTCACTTGAATCCCATCCTTCCTTTGAATCCCATCTCCTTAGTGACCTAGAACTAGTATGCACTAAATTAACATCTAACAATCTACTTGTTTTCTTATTATACCTGAAACTTGTGGGTTGATTTACTGTTCTTCAACCCTCAATCTCATATCAATCCCCATTTACATAATTCTAAGATTAATTAAATGTGAAAAAAAACATTCGTTTGAGAGCAGTAATTATTCTTTTGAGTCAACATACTTTCTCCCAACGCCTTTTGCCACGACAACAAGACCCAATGATTAGGGCATCCTAATAAAAAGAGTATAAGCTAACTATTCAGGAAATGAAATCTAACACTTGGATTTAGCATCAATCGTCCTAACACTTAAGACTTACGAAACAAACAAGCCCTAGTTATACCCAAACTTTTAATTCAAGATACTAGATAAGACCTTGTTGTAACACAGCACAAAGAACGCATAGGCTAAATCAAATCAAAAAACCCAGCGAAAAATAAGACTAAAGACTAAATTTCCAAACTGACACGCATTATTAAAACCCGATTTTCCAGAGAACAAAACAAAACTTCTGAATCCAAATTGAGACTTAAAGGAAAAATGGAAAGCCTCCAAGACCTATTAAACGATAAAAACTAAAAGACTCAACTCACAAGAGATTTAAAAGACGACACAATGAAATACCAAGGCATCCGCTTACCTTGTAAAAATGACCAAGGTCCTGAGATCCCTTCAATTCGCCCTCACGCAATCAGTGTTTGATTTCTTGGAGACACAAGTGCTGCTTTTTCAAAAAGCAGAAAATCAAGCACGAATGATTAAATTCCATAGAGAGTATTTCACAGAAAACAAACCATTCGACCAAGCGCATCAACATAGAACAAAACAACCTAAAAGCCAATATAAGAAAAAAGAAGGAATGGAAAGTAAGTTAACTCGTTTTCAAATCTACCCAGGAACAAAATCTGCTTGCAAATAATGGAATACACTCTGATATGCTAGTTGAATATAGAAACCGTTTTTATATGGAAACAGGAAAACTCATAATTCCCGAATACGCCACAAATCGAAACAGAGACGATGAAAAATCTTAAATACCAATTACACTACTAAAAAATAACGGACAAACTGGTGGACATTTTCTTTCAGAAAAAATGGCAGGACACGCTCAAATAATTTGTCTTTTTTGAACCACACATTTTATGGTGCAATTCATTATGACATAGACCTAGACATGAAACTTGATTACATATAAAAGAATATTCAAAAAATTTCCACTATCAGATTTTGAAACACTCTTTCGAAATTTGAATTAGAAAAAATACAGATACTACAGTAACTAGCATGAACAGTATTAAAATTCTTTATGCAGGATACCTAATCCCAGGAAATTGCTCAAACTTCATTGATTACGAAGTAAACATTCTCTTGCATCACACTTGCACTGAGAAAATCCGCCTTTCTATATCTTTGCAGACAAACGATTTTATCAACAAATACTCATTTTTTAGGAAATGAAAATCATTTTGCCGATATGTTATCAAGATGAACATATTTTAGAATACCGCGGTTCCATGTGGATCAGATTAGCGTCACATTGTAATACAGCTCAATCCCGACTAAGATAAAAGTTATCTCTCACACCCAAATATACCCAAATTGATCAAACAATCTGTAACAAAAAGTAAGCTCGAAATTATTAGATACCTCATTACCGACCTATAATCTATAGAAATATTTTATAAATCCAACATGCAACATCATAAACGAACATAACAATTTACACAATGTATGGACTATAAATAATCATATACTCAATGCTTAACTCTATTGCATTTATAACTTTCATTTACTAAAAGAACGTACAAAACATGGGCAATCCATATCCAAGTCGAGCGACAAGCCAGCGTAGCAATAATATTATCCCAAAAAATTTTCAGACTTTGTTTTACCTCAAAAATAAAGTTTTTTTTTCAGACTCACAAATTGAGGAATAGAAAACAAATTGTTGACAAAAGCAAACACATAGGATAAAAAAGACACCACCTACACCAAGAGCAACAATTTGTCAAATCATAATTATTTACAAAAAACAGTCCTAGAAATAAACTATGGAACAAAATTCTCGTTAGCAACAGAGTCCCATCAAATAATTGATCTGCAACGCAGCCTCATCTCACATATTGCATATCAGCCAAAAATCATTGACGAAATATATGAACAAAGACTAGAACAATCTCTCAGAGACCATTACCGTTTTCATATGTTGGTTTTATCCCACGATGAGCCGCAGTTATGCATCTCTCTATAGCTTACTCTCGTATCCTTCCAACTTCCAGCGAAAAACTCTGCCGTTTCCATTCTTCTCTTTTATCAGTTTTTAGTCCCAGTTTTGAATTTGTGACCCAAATCATCTCACATGCACTCCAATAGTTCTATGATCCCAAATCCTATGAATGACGATCAATTAATCCATGTTCTCCACAAATTCACACGCATCCTCATGAACTGAAAATGCCCCACTAACCCGCTTTGATACCTAATCAAACGACCTTCATCATCACTAATCTTCCGTATTAATCAATTTAGACACACTAAAACTCCCGAAATCAAGCAGATATACGCTATATGGAAAACTCACCTTATGATACAGACCCAGCAGTTAAATCACAAAAAGAACCAAAACGTTTTTCATCAAAACGTTGAAATTTCAACCTCAGCCCTATTAAAAAGCTTGACCTCGTTCTTCCACAGTCAGTACAAAGAACTAAAGCTTTCAAATCCTATTTCATCAGTATTGATAATTTTAACCTCATCTGCAACTTCTTTGTCCCAAAAAAACGCTATATAAGTTATGCTGTTGAAAATCAAAACTAACTCATGTGCCAGTCGGTCATATCCTGAAAATTTATCTTGTTTTTGGGGTGGAAGGGTATTTTTGAAAAGTTTGTGTTGCCCATAACATGCTCGAGTTTATCGCGACAACTGAAATTGAAAGTCAGAAAATTAGAAGAACCGAGTTCATATTTACGGGAAGGTGGACGGAAATTCAATTTACAACCGCATTTTAAAAACAAATGAGCACTTGGAGTAGAACTGACTTGTTTCTTATAGAAAAAATTGAGAGTGGATACGTGAGTGCTACTACTGGAGCAAGGAGCACCTTGACTGGGACGTTCGATCAGTCAAGCGACCCAATGGTTCACATCGATAAAACTGCTTGATTTTAAATTAATTAGTTCTTCAAATTTCTAAAGTTACATTAGATTGATATTATATTACCTGATTGACTCCAGAGTCGCTGTCAGTATGTGAGTATTGAATTTTATTGCTAGAGTGTATTATAAAGAGTTATAATGAGATAAGGCGGGTTTTTGGTTGACCCATTTAAAATGGATCAAAAGTCTTTTGTTCAATAAAAATTAATGCTATTTTCTTGAGTTTCCAACCCTGTTTTAACCGCGTTTGCAAGTTTTAGGTATTTAGAGACCTAGCATGTGGAGCGTGCTTGTTTCTAGAGTGTGTGTGGGGGGTACTTTGTTAGTAGCCCTTAATCGGTAACACACTCTCGATATCCCATGTTTTAAGCAAACCGAATTGGCTCCAAAAGAGTGAGGTACCCAAACACAAGAGATAGTGTTCCTGACCCTTGAGCCACAGATTAAAGAGCCTTGTTCTCATAAACTCATATAAGACTTAAGAGAACGACTGTGTTTTACGGCGCTCCTGGATGTTTTTACGACATCCTGAATACGGAATAGAACCCACTTGGCACAGCTCCGGGCTACATGCCTTTTCTAGAGTACCTGTGGTAGGTTCAGCTGGAACGTGTCCAACTTCTGGTCGAACCTTGATAGCTTTTTAGGAAAAACTTTCATTGATGCGCTTTCGAACACGAGGCATAGATAACCGAGTTAAGGGAGCCACAAGAAAAACAAAAAACCGTTAAAAGACCGGAAAACGAAACAAAAATTACGAAAGGATTAGAATTCAAAAGAAAAACTATAAAAAATGGACAAGGACTGAAATTCAGATTGCATGGATCGGACATTCATTTTAATTTATACTGTTTTACATTTTACAATAGGACCGATCGTTTTGATAAAAGTAGCAGTATTTAACAGGTGCCTGAAAGAGGATAATTTTCAGATAGACATGGAACTTCATATAACAACAGGGAGGCTTCACTGTGGAAGGTGACCAGGTGGATAGTGAAGGAGTTCAAGGGAACCTAAAACCCAAGAATCAACAAAGGCTATCAAAGTGGAACCACAAAAAAGTGACCACCAGAGAGTGGCAACCAAAGTAGACCCTCAGTGTAATGCGAGTGTCATTTGAATATCGTTAAAAGCTTGCTTATAGTATTTGCGATAAGTATAAAAGTGACTAGCCGGCACTATCCTCACTTTTGAATTGAGCAAACGTTTTCACTTGAGCAGAGCTTGGAAACAGGTTTTCTCTTGAGTGGTTCTGCACCTATCGCGCATAAGGGGTTCTTTACTTAAATGGGGGCTACTAATCCTTGAGGTTAGACAAGAGGGGTTGGTTATGATGAAGGTTGTTGTTGGGAATTGTTGAAAGAGAGTCCTATTACTGTATTTTAATAATCGGCATCATTGATTTGTTTTTTTTTTTATATTCACCGAAGTCAGTAATGACCGGAATCAAGATAAAAAACCAGAGCAAAAAAGCAAAATATTAAAAAGCGAACTCAAGAAACGAAGAGATAGGCTTGTTGGATCGGATGGGGGGAACGGAAATATTTTTCCTTTAACACAGACCACAAAAGTAACAACTAAAAAATCCACAACACCAGTGGAAATAACGCGTGACAACCAGGTGCTAGACAAGTTTTTGTAAATGGTAGGTTCAATCTGCGAGGTAGGTTATCTTACGATAGCCTAAGTTTAATGAACACAAATATTTAGCTTACCGGTTGGTTTTCTTGTCAGCTCAGAAATCAAATCAAGTTTCGATAAAGATGCAAAAGTGTTTCCTGTCCTCTTTGCAAATTGCAGATGCACTGGTAAAAACGGTTTGATGTAGATACGCTGGTAAAACATAGAAGATCACGATACAAAAATCGACCTGTTTCTAAAATAAACTTTATGACACCACGGCGAAGTTGCATCCTAGCAGAAATCTACTGTTTGGAAAATAAAATTATACAAGAAAAACCAGTTGAAGCGAAATCACTGTTATGGTGGTGTGTCTCGACGAAGTTTGTGACGGCTATTGCGAGCAAAAAAAAAGTGTAGCTTCCTAAAGTGTCCACAATTTTTGGTTCTCTTCAAATTTTCTTTAAGTGTTTGAATGCACACTCAACAATCATTCAACAATAGTTTGTGTTTGTTTCCAGCACCGCAAATTTCTTTTTTGCATGGAACATTTAACTTTGAAGCGTCCAATTAAAAGACTTCAAAGATTTTCTCAGACAAATTGCGTCTTGACGAAACTTTGAACGTCTACCACAAGCAAAAAAAACGTGTAGCTTCCTAAAGTGTTTTGATTTTCATTGTTTTTTTTCTGATTGTTTTTGAATTTTCAAAAGTGAGCAATTTGTCATTCGAAATCAGTGGAGTGAAAGCTCGGCCACATGGTTGGACTGGTCGGCTACAAGCTCCTTTCTCTGCCTTTTCTAGAGTACCTGTGGTAGGTTCAGCTGGAACGTGTCCAACTTCTGGTCGAACCTTGATAGCTTTTTAGGAAAAACTTTCATTGATGCGCTTTCGAACACGAGGCATAGATAACCGAGTTAAGGGAGCCACAAGAAAAACAAAAAACCGTTAAAAGACCGGAAAACGAAACAAAAATTACGAAAGGATTAGAATTCAAAAGAAAAACTATAAAAAATGGACAAGGACTGAAATTCAGATTGCATGGATCGGACATTCATTTTAATTTATACTGTTTTACATTTTACAATAGGACCGATCGTTTTGATAAAAGTAGCAGTATTTAACAGGTGCCTGAAAGAGGATAATTTTCAGATAGACATGGAACTTCATATAACAACAGGGAGGCTTCACTGTGGAAGGTGACCAGGTGGATAGTGAAGGAGTTCAAGGGAACCGAAAACCCAAGAATCAACAAAGGCTATCAAAGTGGAACCACAAAAAAGTGACCACCAGAGAGTGGCAACCAAAGTAGACCCTCAGTGTAATGCGAGTGTCATTTGAATATCGTTAAAAGCTTGCTTATAGTATTTGCGATAAGTATAAAAGTGACTAGCCGGCACTATCCCCACTTTTGAATTGAGCAAACGTTTTCACTTGAGCAGAGCTTGGAAGCAGGTTTTCTCTTGAGTGGTTCTGCACCTATCGCGCATAAGGGGTTCTTTACTTAAGTGGGGGCTACTAATCCTTGAGGTTAGACAAGAGGGGTTGGTTATGATGAAGGTTGTTGTTGGGAATTGTTGAAAGAGAGTCCTATTACTGTATTTTAATAATCGGCATCATTGATTTGTTTTTTTTTATATTCACCGAAGTCAGTAATGACCGGAATCAAGATAAAAAACCAGAGCAAAAAAGCAAAATATTAAAAAGCGAACTCAAGAAACGAAGAGATAGGCTTGTTGGATCGGATGGGGGGAACGGAAATATTTTTCCTTTAACACAGACCACGGCTATTGCGAGCAAAAAAAAAGTGTAGCTTCCTAAAGTGTCCACAATTTTTGGTTCTCTTCAAATTTTCTTTAAGTGTTTGAATGCACACTCAACAATCATTCAACAATAGTTTGTGTTTGTTTCCAGCACCGCAAATTTCTTTTTTGCATGGAACATTTAACTTTGAAGCGTCCAATTAAAAGACTTCAAAGATTTTCTCAGACAAATTGCGTCTTGACGAAACTTTGAACGTCTACCACAAGCAAAAAAAACGTGTAGCTTCCTAAAGTGTTTTGATTTTCATTGTTTTTTTTCTGATTGTTTTTGAATTTTCAAAAGTGAGCAATTTGTCATTCGAAATCAGTGGAGTGAAAGCTCGGCCACATGGTTGGACTGGTCGGCTACAAGCTCCTTTCTCTGTTTATGTATGCCCTTGCTAAATCTAGCGACATCTTTAAGAACAGAAGTTGAACAGTGCGTTTTATTTCTTATTTTTAATTTGACGGTTGCCAAAAAACTGATTATTGATGCAAATTCTTTGGAATCGCCAAATCGGTTCAATCGCATTGGTATTGATATGGCTTATTTGAATGAAATATTGGAAACGAGAAAGGAGCGAACAAGTACAAAATGAGTGGAAAATCTTGCAACTCGTCCAAGTGTACATTGAGATGGAATATGATGGACGCCACAAGGCTTTCGGTTTTCAGTTTTCAAAAACTGATCTCAATCAATCTTTTAAAACATTATTGCCCTGGTGTTTATTTTACACATTTTTGAAAACGACGAACGTGAAGACAACACGCTCTTTGATGAACCTATGTTGCTTTGTAGTAAAGCAGATTTGGAGTTAAGTCAATGAAAAAATTTCATTGAAGTTTGTTTACGGAAGAGACAAAACAACAGAGTACGAATCAAGTTGATCACTAACTTCACCAATTATAGGGTATTGCTTGAATAAGTATCCATTGCATGACCCCGATTCAGTGATTTCGAAACACTTTGGAAGAATACTCAATTTAGTTGTTTGAATGCACACTCAACAATCATTGAACAATAGTTTGTGTTTGTTTCCAGCACCGCAATTTTTTTGCAGGGAACAATTAACTTTGAAACGTCCAATCAATAGATTTCAAAGATTTTCTTAAAAAATTGCGTCTTGACGAAATTTTGAACGTCTACCACAAGCAAAAAAAACGTGTAGCTTAAAGTGTTTTGATTTTCTTTGTTTTGTTTTCTGATTGTCTTTGAATTTTTAAAAGTGAGCAATTTGTGCTTTGAAATCAGTGGAATTAAAGCGCGGTCACATGTTTGGACTGGTCGGTAACAAGCTCATTTCTCCTCGTATGTATGCCTTTGCTAGTTCTAGCGACTTCGTTGAGAACACAACTTAGACAGTGCGTTTGTTTTCTTGTTTTTGGTTTGACGGCTGCAAAAAACTGACAATTGAAGCAAATTCTTTGGAATCACATAACCGTTTCGAAATTAACACATTTAACGCATTGACGCTGATATTGCTAATTTAGTCTAAACGTACATCGAGATTGAATTTGATGGATGCCCCAGGCTTTCAATTTTCAATTTTCGATCTCAATCAGTTTAACGAAAAAATGGATGAGATCTTTATTAATTATATTGCCGTTGTGATTATATTACAAATATTTGAAGCCGACGAACATGAAAACAACGCATTCTTTGATGAAGCTATTTTGCTTTGTACTAAAGCAGATAAGAAAACTTTTCCGAGTAATTTCAATGAAAAAAGATATCGTTGAAGTTTGTCTACAGGAGAGACAAAACAACAGAATGCGAATCAAGTTGATCACTAACATCACCATCTATGGGGCATTACCTAAATAAGTACCCATTGGATGACCCCAGTTCGGTGATTTCGAACTACTTTGGAAAAATACTCAATTTAAGTGTTTGAATGATCACTCAACAACGAGTCAACTATAGTTTGTATTTGTTCCCAGCACCTGGAATTTTTTTGCATGGAACCTTTAACTTTGAAGCATCCAATCAAAAGCTTTTCAAAACTTTTCTTACAGAACTGCGTTGTGACCCAAAACAATTCTGTAGAGTTTCGATGGATAATTTACCAATGATGGAAGATGGATGTAGAAGAGAAAAACATTTATATTAAGAAAATTATTGATTGTAAATTAACTCCATGATGGTGTAAATGAATATCAGAAGGAAAAAATTGTGTCTGAAAAATATATACCTTTTACTTTGCAGGAAAACTTCAATTCAGGAAGCTTTTCTACATCAGTTTGAAGCGACTGACCTGTTATAGTAGCCGAAGTGTGTTATAATAAAGCTACAAATTGCGCGTTAATTATCGCATATTTCAACCCCGCTAAATTTACGAGAAAATATGTCAGGCAAAAAGATTGATTTTAGATTTGGGCTCTAAACAGATGTATTTCAGACGTTATAGAAAGAAGATGTACAAAAGCATTTGGTTCAAAAGCTGAAATTTGATAATATAAAAAACCAGCCCACGCATAACTAATCCGTCATTTTCTTTGAAAATTAGAACAATACAGCTTTGAAGGGGGAACTCAACAAAAGTTATACTATAAAAATGATAAGCTCGTTTAAAATGGACTGTGGTAGCGGTTCGCATCTATCAATTCAATTTAAAAGACCTCATTCCAATTCTAAATGATAAATTTTCCTGCTTACTCGTTTTATGAGAAGGCAATTTATGACTGGTTTTTGTTTTAAATTTTGCATGATAGCATAATCCAAGCTCCATTACTTTTACAGAAAATGATCGCATCTGATTTTTTTAAGATATCAAAAAAAATTACAAAAACTTCTTTAAAAACCGAAGAAACGTTTCTGAACAAAAAATCACCTCAATCTTGATCATGATTGTCAGGACGCAAACTGAGAATAGTTTGCTTTATTTTTTAATGAGAACTGAAAAAAGTTAGTCATTGATTGTTGAATTGGTTTCTGCTGATTCAACAATTACGAAGCGCATTCAGCGGTTCGGAAACAAACGAAAAATATCTTTAACAGTTTGAATACAATCCTTGTAAATATAACAAAAAGAATACAAAAAGACAATCCTTGTAAATCATCAGCAATCTGTGGCGCATTATTTTTTTCAAGTTTGTATTTTTTCAAATCTTTCAACTTTGAAACTAAACACAGGTACAAAAAATCGACTGGTAATTGGTGAAAGGAAATTAGCAAGCTATGGCTTCTTAGGCCAAAAGTACACTTTAAAATTTTGCGTGGTCTGCAAAAAAGGAAATCAAAATTTCGATTACAATTTTGAGAAAGGACGGTTTTACTAGTGATTTTTTGTGAATAAAAATTATAAAATTGGTTGCCAAAGTTATATCAGTTTTGTGAAAAATTTTCAAAAAAGTAAAAAAAGCAAATTGGGAGAAAGTGTATGTAATGAGGCGTTTAACAAAGTTTTTTCAAATTGAATTAGGTTGCAAAAATCATATCATTTTCGCGAAAGTTTTTTCAAAAACTGTTAAAACTGTTTTTATAATTATTTTCATATGATTTTAGTAGCTAACAAAATATCTTTTGATCTCTCGTTCCTTTAGTTTTCGTTCCAAGTTGTACATTTCATTAATCAAATCAGACGACAGTGATGATGATTCCAAAAACTTTACTAAAAACTTCACAATGTGGAGCTTGTATCTTAATGTCCATGCTTCCCTGGCAAGCAAAATGCAGGATTGGCTTAATTAGTTAACCAGGAATACGAGTTTGAACTAAGTTAGGTGCTATAGCTTGAAGAAGAAAAAAGAGATAACACTGAATTAATCTACTTTCACACAATAATAAACTTCTGTATGCATGATATTTGTTATGATAATCTATATCTATTTTTTGCTCAAAACCACCAAACCATTTGGCAGATATAGGGCGTTTGCTGATAGAGAGATATTTAAAAACAGGTCGGGCCTACCAAGTCAAAGACCATGCTCTGCTGTTTTTCTTCGCCTTATGTGACTTTTTGAGGAAGAAAGGTATCAATACTGTTATTTCAATAGTTCTCATACTCACATTTAAGAAATTTAACTGCTTGAACATGGCCAGATTTTTGTTCTTTTTCCACGCGAGATGTGAGTCACCGCACATTGAAACTCGTTTAATTCGATCAATGGATCAATACTTTTGATTTTTTCTGATTGATGACCTTAGATTGACACTCAGTCTGTTTTTAAGTGTGGTCGGCCGAAGAAGTATTTCGTGAAATAGTATCAAATGAAATCTTTTTTGGTTACTCGGCGCTTCCGATCTCTAAATTTACCATTACTGATGTCATTGTGTCTGAACATTTCAAACTGTGTAGAAACGGTAAAATGGCGCTTTATCCTTTCCCCCACCGGCAAACTTTTATAAATCAAAATACTGTTCACATTGTCCGATTGTCATGAAAGTTGACATGCGGACTAATTAAGCCATGGCAAACAAACTTGGTTTTTATAATTAAACTTGTAAAAACACTCGTTAGACCATAAAATTGATGCTTGTGTGAGGTGGGGTGGGGGGAAGGAAAAAGAGCCGGCAAAATTAGCACCATGAAAATTTTTCAGCTTCAAATTGGTAATTAGTGAGAGCATATAGTAAACGGATAGAGCTCCGTTGTATTTGAGCCAATTAATCATATTTCTCAACAAGCAAAAGAAAACTAAACCTATCCGCAAAAGTATATCAAACTAGTTCAATCATAGAACAAATCGGAACAAAAGATAATAATTGGAACTGCGTTCAAAACTTTTTTTTTGGATTTTCTTGATTGTTTTATTTCTGTTTCAGGTTGTACACTTCATTATCAAATCAGAATTGAGAGATGCAGAGTCCATTAACGTTTCCGCTGCTCTTGCATGATTCGCATCCCTTTGATCTTTGTTCCTTTAGCTTTCGTTCCAAGTTGTACATTTCAGAAACCAAATCAGAAAACAGAGATAATGATTCCATCAGTGTCTCTGTTGCTTGCACATGATTCGGGCTGTACTCCAGCGATTCCATAGCACAACGGATGGGCTGCTGCTCAACTAGCAACATCGCAGCAATCTGTTGATAAGCCTTAATACGATGAACAAGAGCAGTGATTCCACTCCTTTCTCTTATCGTTAATTTCTTACGAGTTAGAGAATCTAAAGCCATGTCAGAAAGAATATCGGCTAAAATTTTTTCCTTTTTTAATCAGATGATCAATGTTCGTTTCATCTTCAAAATCTTTGCGATGTTTATCATAAGCCTTGAAAGATGTACATAAAGACAAAAATGGTTTGAAATCGTTTTCGTTCCACCGATTACTCAGAACAGTTCTACTATGGAGTAAGTCTTCCGCAAATGTTTTCAAAAAGTTATTATTTTTTGTTGCTGAACTTTTTCTTATTTCTTGCTCGTAGCTCGTATGATTTGATTCGCTTGAAACAAGTGTTTGTAAGGTTTTGTACTCAACGGGTTGATAAATATTGTTTCTAAAGCAAATTTCAACGATAGTAATGTATAGTAAGTATATGAATCTTCTTTGCCAGATTGAGCGTCAATACTACTTTTTAAATAAAACGATTTACAAATTTCTGTCAGAAATTTTTTTGTAACAGTAGTAAGCATTGATGTACGATTGCGTCGATGCTCCTCGGCTGCACGTTTTTCGCCCCCTTGTTTATGTTTTTGCTCTTGTTTAATCAGCAAGGTATAGGAATTGGCGTACAATTCAATTACATCAAAACATGAAAATTTAAGTTGATGACACTTCCCAGCTTTATTTTTCCAGTTTTCCCATTTCCACCACGGCTCGTCAGATAAAGGAGGTGTATCAAAGTTTCAAAAAAAGCTCTGCGGCACATTTTTAGACGACCCACAAGCACCTTTGCTGTCCGTTTCACCAAGGAACTTAGCTGTTTTAGAGCTTTTTTTGTAGTTTTAATTTAGTCAAGTTTGTAATTTCGAAATCGGCAGGATGCACAGAAATAATTATTCTTCCTGTAATCCAATAAAAGAAGCTCTCTAAAAAGACGCTGCCATCGGTATGCTGACTACCAACTAATATTACCTTTCTTACCCCAGCTTTCAGCTGCTGTAGGTTACGTTTTTTTTATAAATATCATCTATCTGAACAATCGAGATATCATTGGGTCCTTTGAAGTATCTAAGTCCTTCAATATTGGGAAGGCAAACGTTTCTCTGACGTAGTTCGAACTCCGACGCTTTCGTTATGAAATGGAATTGGTAATTGGTTCCCAGCAAAATCACTATTTTTTGCGAATCTGTCTGTAGTACCTTGAGTAAACCATTTGCCAAATCCGACACTTTTTCATTTTTTTTCATCAGTTCTTCTTTGTTGTAAACGATGATCGATTTAGTACATGCTCTTGTGATGATATTGTAAAAATTTGGTAGAACGTTAAAGCCATTCAGGTCACTATCGAACAAGAGAGCAATCGATACCGCAAACTCCAAACCATCAATTTCCAACGCATCAAATAATCGAACACAGGGGAGACTTTTGTCGGCATTGCAAGCCCTCTGTACGTGTAAACAGCCCTTTAAATAATACTCAAACTGAATGTTTCTTTCTTTCAAACGTAATTTTAGCCGCTCTTTTGTTTCTTCGGGCATCTCCAACACAACTGGTAAATAGTCTAAGCCGCAAGATTTTTGAAGGTATTCTTCAATAGTTCTCAAACTCTCGTTTATGAAACTAAGAATGTTATCGCACGGCCGGATATCGGGTTTTTCTCCGTGCAAATTATGGGCAGTTGTGCATCGAAACTCGCCACATTTGAGCATTGGATCATGATTTCGATACCGCTCGATATAATTGATTATTTCGATTGTTGACCTTAGGTTGACACTCAAACGCATAGTTTGCTGGGTTTGCTCAAGTATAATGTTACATCTTTGTTCAGAGGAAAACAAAATGCAGTGCTGGCTCTTTTTTAATTTTTTCAAAGATAAGTATTCGGCAGTACTTTTTAGTGAGATGTATGGCTGAAGCTTTTACTCATTTTGAAAATTTCTTACAATTTGAAAATGGTACTTTTAAAAAGAACTTCACCAGTAAGTTTTCTTAATGAAAATGAGAGTGCTCGTTTATCAGGGAAAAGCTCTCTGAATGTTCCGATTGCCCGGTTGTTTGGTCTCCAATAGTTTTGGTATTTAAAAAACTGAAAACTACAAACTGTGAACAAAGTCAACAAGACTGCTCGTAACATGGCGAAGTCCTGAATGTTGCGACTGCCTTTAAGAAATATGGAGCAGTATTAGCATTAAAAAAATAAATGAAATAAAACAAAATGAATTTTTTTTCTAAAATTTATTTTTTTTATGATAATCATCCCCCACACGCCATATAACAAATATTGTTAAGAAGGCAGTTTGGGTGAAAGAAAACGTAATGAGGCGTTTACCAATTCTAAAAATAAATTGTTTTCATGTGATTTGGGTAGCTTACAAATTTCTTGAAAATCAAGTAAGCTTTAGATTAAGAAAATGGTGGAAAATTGAAGATAAAATTACTTTTTCCCTAATTTTTTTCATTTACCCCCAAACGCTTGAAATCATTGCATTTAGACAAAACTGATGGTTTCAGTTCAGTTTGCAATGACATAACTGTTATAGTAGCCGAAGCGTGTTATAATAAAGCAAAAGTTGCGCGTTAATTATCGCAAATAAGCCATTTGTTCTAAATTTAGTGGCTTTTTTCAACCCCACTAAACTTACTAGAAAAAGTTTTGTGCAAGAAAGTTGTTTTTAGGTTTGGGCTCTAAACAACAATGTCTTCCAGACTGTATAAAAAAAGGATATAAGAAATCATTTGGTTGAAAAGCTGAGTTTTGATATCAAAAACCAGCCAAGAATCAAAAACAAGCCCAAGCATAATTAACCCGTCAATTTCTTTGAAGTTCGGAACAAAATAACTTGAAGGGGAGAAAGAACTCAATAAAAGTTGCACTAAAATGTTAAAATTGTTTCAAATTTCGAACAAGGCGTCGTAGAAAAGAAAATCAATACATTGAATCAAGGCAAAGCTTTGAATGTTGTAACTGCCCGAAGCTGAAGAAAAATTTGTTCAGTAAAAAGTCGATAGAGCTGTTTTCAATAAAAGACTGATGTTTTTCCGTTTTGGTCTTTTATTCTTACTTCTTATATAAAAATGGACTGTAGTTAGAGTCTCGTATCTATCAATTCAATTCAAAAGGTCTTTTTTTTCCAATTTAAACGATAACTTTCGCTGTTCACTCGCGATATGAGAAGGCAAATTATGACTGGTTATTAATTCCAAATTTGGCATGCTAGCATATTTCAGACTCCGATATTTTTGACAGAAAAAGATTGCAGTTGATTTCTTTTGTTTTTTTAAAGATCACCAAAAACAATTGCCAGATATTTTTTAAGAAGCCAAAGAAACTTTCTGAATTAGGAATCACCTCAATCCTGATTACTTTATAATTTTTTGATTGTTGGGACGAAAACTGAGAATAATTCGCTTTGTTTTTTAATGAGAAATGAAAAAAGTTCTCATTGCTCGTTGAAATTGGTTGAAATAGATTCAAAAACTACGAAGCGCATTCAACGATTGGGAAACAAACAAAAAATATTTGTAACGGTTTGAATAGTAAAAGAGACAATCCTTGTTCTAATCAGCAGTCTTACCACCAGCGCATGACTTATCAGACACAGCTTTTCATCCTGTTATCTTTCATAGTTTAAACTCTGATTGTATTCACCGTTGTGCTCTGAACACTTTTGGAGCAGCAAGCGATGGATGTGACGGGAGCTGATGTTTATGAACCAGGAAGCGAATATTATTAAATCAAATTTACATGTCTGATAGTTCAATTAATGGATACATTGAGTCGAAAGAATTCTAATTAAATTTTGTTTAATAAAAAATCTCTGTAAAATGTAATCAAAATCAAACAGTGTGGCTGATATTACTAGAAACTGCAACAAATGACTTTTAAAATGAACTGTAAAATTTTTCAGCCATACTTCACGTCGAGATTTCTGCGAGAAAACTCGTCGCACAACAAAATGCTCGCACTTCTCAGATGAGACTCAGATAAATCGAGAAGCTGCTGATGCATTGTTCTAGATGGTTCAAACTTTTTCAAGTTTGTTTTTTTATTTGTGAAATCTTCTGCTGAAACAAAAAATGGAGCCCATTACGTTGCCCCAATCAGTTATTTGGCTAAGCATTTAGATTCCACTGATAATTACCGATATTATCGCATATCCTGAAACATTTTTAACGACACAAACAATCAGCAAATTTGAATCGGAAGACAAAGGTTACACCAATCATTAGACCATAAAACTGATGTTCGTGTGAAGTTGGGTGGAAAAGAAAAAGAGCCTAAAAAAGTTTTCACCATTTTCTCAAACACAGTCAAACCACAGAAAACAAAAACTCATATTAAAATATTCAGGAAAAAAAACAGGAATATGTAATCATGTAAAAATTTTATATATTTGTATAGTTAAAGATTTAGCCATTACAACTCTCTGATTTTTCTACCTCCAGTCCTTTTCAACTTACTACCCAAAGCTGGAAAAAGCGTACATCTGTATAACAAATTAATGAACGGAATTCATTGGGAAAGCGGAGAATGTTTTTATTTAAGTAACAATCAGATTATCCAAAGCTTTGTTTTGAGAAAACCTAACACCGTATTTTATGCCAAAGAAAAAGAGAAGACCGAACTTCTTGCAAAGTTCTTGGATCGATAAGTTGAGCATCGTGATTAATGGGGTTGCCCGAGAATTGAGAGCTTACATTTCAAGAATTTTCAATCTTGCTATTGACATTTACATAATTGCAGCTCAAGAATCACTGCGCCCTGGAAAAAAACTAAGGTCTTTTAATGATTGGCTGAAACAACGAGAGACTAGCTGAAACGGAGACGTACATATCTCTAAATTAAGTGGTCTTGGCATAGATGACACCAGAGAGTAAAATCAAAACATCTTTGACCAGAAGTGAACCAATTAATTGACGAGGTCAAGTTGTGCGGCAAAGACAACAAAATATACTATCAGCAGAAAAATTGACTATTTTAGGACGCATTCATCTATTTTTAACGATACGAGTAATCTCACACTAATAGCCAACAAACGAGGAGCATATCTTTCCAGGCTACTCTTAGTAACCAAACATCAACCCGGAATTCAAAGCAGTGATCTTTGCAGCAGTGACCTACTTGAGGAAGTTCAGACACTAGTAAAAAAACTCTGAAAAACCAGCCAGTTATGTTGTGGAAATGTATGGCATTGACAATGACACAATTAATAACTTCTCAAATTATCTGGGTTACGAGATTTATTAATTTTCAGAAAATAGATAATACATATATCATGACGAAATCCCATTTTTAACCCCATTAAAAAACGAGTGTTATAGATAGAGATTCAGAGAGAAAGACAGAAGGAGAGAGAGAGAGAAAACCGTCGAAAATCAGAAAATATGTGGTCTTGACTATACAGAACAAATTAAATATGAGCTAAGTCATTTCTAATTTTTGGTTTGACTTGTTTTGCATTTAGCACAAAAACAACGCCCTACAAACGCGTATTTATTTCATTTGATTAATTTTCTGAACCGTTTCAAATAAGTGCTTGCCCTCGGTTACCTCTGGACTTTGAAAAATGTATGTTGGAATTTTGACTGGTTCCGCCTATGAACGTACTACTTTTTTACAACAACCTTCACGGTGTTTTCTTTTCATAATAAGACAGCAATTGAAATCAAATAGTGATATTTTGATCACTCATAATCACCCATTTATTCCAATTAAATGCCCTACTCAATAAAAATTTTGTTTTGCAAGCGCATCAGAAAATATAATTTTTTTAACCACCGGTGGTTATAAAATCGATTCAGCAACGAAAAACAGCCAAAGTTTTGTTTTTTAAAAAGCTAGGATTAGTCAGCTTTTTATGAGTGCGTTCGTAAAAGGGATTTTTTCAACTTGCTTGTTTTTAAAATCTGATAATACACTTGGAATTTTCAGATAATCGAGAAGCTGCTGTCGTCCTGAACAATAGAGCCAACAACTTCACCTTGTTGCTCTGGCTGCAGATCCCAGTCCAACAAGGAGTCAGCAAGTAACCATTATTAGCCGAATGGAAACGCCAGTTGCTCCCAAAAAGAAAAGATATTAATAATCAGAATCGATCAATCTTTTTTAATTGGTGTCAAAGTTTTTGAGCCTGATTTATGCTGCTTGAAACTGATAATTGAGTTGACTGTAATACTTAACGTTAAGCTGCATGTTTTCTTTTGTAAATCTTAATCTAATTTAGATTTCTTCTCTTCAATCTTGAAAGTCAAATTAATTTGGTGTTTAATTTATATACATGTTTTTTAAAAAGCTCATTCTGGACAATTTTTTATCACATATTAAGATTGAACTGTTCATTTTGCACAAACTTTTCCGAAAAAATTCTCTTTCTATTTGAAAAAACAACCAAAATGAGCATCAAAAAAACCTTGAACATCGACTTAGACCAATTTTCAACCATTTACAATAATAGAAAAGATAGCTTCTTTACCCACCGGAGGTTATAGTTTAGATTCAACGGAAACCGACAAACTAATGCTTAACAAAAGCCTATATTCACTGATTTTCTTACGAGTGCTTTCTGCTATTGGATAATCAACTTGGATCTCCTCAAGAAATCGAGAGGCTGCAGTTGGCCTGGAGATTGGAGCCATATTCTTCACTTTGTTTTTCTCATTGCAGATCCCAGTCCAACAGTGAGTCGGCAGACAACAAATATTAGCCGAATGGAAACGCCAGTTGCTCCCAAAAAGAAAAAAAAAACGATCAGAATGGATCAATCTGTTATATTAATTGTCAATAGAAAACTTTTGAGCCTGTTTTGTGCTGCTTTAAACTGATAGTGGAGTTGACTGTAAAACTTTGTGATAAGCTGTTTGTTTTTTTTTGTAAATCTCACTCTAGGTTAAATAAAACAAACACGAACAACTACTTTTCTTGCTCTTCAATCTTAAAAGTCATAACAATTCGGTGTTTCAATTAATTAAATGTCTGAAAAATTTTTTATCACAAAAGAAGATTGGATTGTTTACTTTGCATATTTTTGAAGTTTTCTGGAAAACTTTTCTTTCTTTCTGAAAAAATAACTAAATGATTATCACAAAAAACTGCATATCAGCTCGGAATTTTTTTTCTTTTGTTTAAAACATACCTTTTCAATTTATTATTATTAATTTCAAAATTGTATTTTCTGAGATACCACATCTCAAACTATCAACATTGCATAAATCAGGGGCAAACATTTTTCTTAAAAAATTGTTGAACCTCTGTTTTTTATTTTTTTTTTGATAATAATTAATCGTTTCGACTATCAAAAAGAATTGAAAGTTTTGATGACTTACTGAGAAAGCAACATATTGTAAAAAATTTTGTCAATGAACATTGATCTACATATAAACTCCTGCCTATTAGTCATCTAAAGGTAGATCAAACTAAAGAACCAACAAATGATTAAAAAACAATTTTTCTTTAAAAAAACTTACAAATCCTACAAAAATGGCTGAGAATTTTTTTTCGAACAAAAATGTATTTATGTTTGTATGTATGTATGAACAAAAAGTTTGTATGTATGTATGTATTTATGTATTTGTGATTGTCTATTTTTTTCTATATATGTATGTTTGTATGGTTGTATCTATGTATATCATAAATGTATTGATGTATATATGCATTGAAATATTTATGTATTTATGAATGTTTGTATGTCTGTTTTTTTGTAAGTTTGAATGTTTGTGTAGATTTATGTGTGTATGGATGTTTTCATGTATATATTTGTATTTCTGTATCTTTGTATGCATGTTTATATGTATGCACGTATGCATTGATGTAAGTTTGTATATTTGTATGTGTGTTTTTGTGTATGTTTATACGTGTTTATGTAAATTTGTAGGTCTGTTTTTTTTGTGTACATATTTGTATATATGTATATTTGTATGTACATATATATGTGTGTATGTATTTATGTATGGGTGCATGTAGCTGTTTTTAAAAGTAAATTAGTTTGAATGTCTCTATGTAAGATTTTAAATACGTGTGTATGTTTGTATGTATGCATGTTTGGTGGGAATTTTTGAATGACGGTATTTATGTAAGCATACACATAATTTTACAATTTATGTAAATTGGTATATGTAGATATGTGTAACTAAATCTGCAATTTTATATGTTTTGATGATGTGTTTGTGTTTTAGAAAATGTGTAATCACTTAGCTGTATTCAAACCACTGTTTTTTAAAAAGAAATTTTCTCAAGATCAATCCAATTTTTTTATTTTTCTTCCTAAGATTTCAGAAGTTTCTGGAAAAACCAACCGGTTACTATAAAGAATTTTTTTTTCCTTTTCTTGACATACAAAATAAACATGATACGTTAGAACAATTTCATCAAAAAGTTTAAATTTTCACGTACTCTAATTGAGTACACTTTAATTGGAAAAAAAAATGTTTTTGCAGCATCGATTACAAGTTCATTTCTCCTGAAGTCAATGTCTACAAAAAAATAACGGAAAGCGTAAAAGGAGAAATTAATTTTCGAGTTTTCACGATAATTTTTCGATGGAAGCAGCAAACAGCAAGACCAATTGGCAAAGCATGGAGCTCAAATTGTTTCCCACAGATAAAAATTAAGTTAATCAAACGTTCAGATAAAATTATGGTTAAATGAGGAAAAGAATGAAAGAAGATGACATACTGCTGGCAGAGCATAGATTTGTACGTGAGCAAAGTGTGAAAAACAGGTATGGTATACTTGAAGGGTGGTTGATGAATCATTTGAAAACACAAATTTTCAGTGGTTAAAACACAATTTTATAAACCAAGAGAGTTGCAGCAATCGTGTAATCAGAGAAATAGTCGACAGACACGTTTTTAATTTTTAGGATCTAGTTAAATGATAAAGCTTTTTATGCTATAGGCTTAAAAATGTTACGACTTTTTATAAAAAGCATTGCAAGTCTGTCTGCAACGAGGCTCAATTTTTTAACTCCTCGAAGTACACTCTCTAAATTATTTCAGACCTATTCTCTTATGTTTGTCATTTTTTTTTCAACTGACGCTCATCGTTTTGCAATGAACTACAAGAAGCAACTTACGACACTTACAGACAAAACGGTGTGAGGGCATTGTTTATTGTGAAATAGCTGTTATCACAAAGGAATCAAAGGAGGCAGGAAGAATGTTGATCTGTTTTGATTTTTATATTATAGTTTCAGAGTACTAACGGTTGTTAAAAACAAGTCTACTTAATAGAGAAGGACAAAATCGACACAAAAATGAGAGGAGACGGCATGATGCTATCTTTTTTGATACTGCATGAGGTTAAAGCGTGAATACAAAAGCCTGTTTCACCTTAAACATGTTTTGAAAGAAAGTTCCACCCATTTTAATAACACAATTAGTTGTAGTCACATAGTTGGGTCAAAATGCCACCGATAATATTGAGGCAATAGCGTGATCAGGGAAATAGTGAAAAGATCAGATGTATGCTGAAAAAATTCGATCTAAGATGTCCAGCAAAAGGTTAATCTATGATAGTAACTGATTGCTCTTTTGTAGAAAACTGTAGAAAAGAAAAAAATGATTTGATTTTAACCACAAGATAATAAAAAAACTTGCAAAGATTGTGGTTTCAATTAGAAACGTTTTTCATTTGTAGAAGTTTTCAATGGAAAAAGCAAAAAAATGACTGTTCAAATTATGACCCCTAAGTCAAATCAAGTTGAATTTGTATTCATAACATGTCTTGGTTTGTACTTCATCTTTCCCGATTGAGTTTGCTCTAATTTGATTAACTACTTCTCCAAAAAATGCATTAAGTTTTCATTTGCTTTGTTCGATTGCCACTCCATTTTGTCGTATAATTTCCAACACAAACTCACTAATTTTACCTTTTTTTAGGCCCGCTTTATTGAAAAATTTCAAAATTTCTGTTTGCACAATAAAATTTAATATACGTCATAAACGTCATCTAGAAAACTTAAATTGTTTTCTTCACTTATAATAAAAAGTGGTATATGCAAACTTTAGTAATGGTTCTAGCAAAATTAAGGAACACTTTCGGTTTTCATCCTCGTTCTCGCTTTTCGAGATTTTTTGCAATTTCAATATTTTAGTTCTCTCAAATTATCTATAATCTCGAAGCTCTTTTCATCAGTTCTAGACGTTCTTTCCATCTCATTTAGACACGGAGAATGAAACTGTCGAAAATTCAAACAGTTTCAATTTTTTAAAGTTTTCAATGTTTCGTAATTTCTCCACGTCTTTTACCTTCGTTTGGCTTACAGTAATTTTTAATTATTTTAAATTAAAATTGATCATACGTTTTTACTTAAAAAAAGATGGCGGCCGCCGGAATTGCAAAACTTTCCTTCTCCACGATTCAACAATTAAACATGCATTTTTGAAGGAAATCCTTCACCGCGCGTTAACAGCTGAGCTATACTGCCAATAAATCTGGTGCTCTCTTCAATACCACATATTATATATTATATTGTTTGCATTAGGTTCAATTGATTGCAATTATTAGTTGTATAACATCATTTACTTGTAAACAAGCCAATACGAGCAAAATTTAGAAGGGAAAACATGCTCTTTTCCATAGATTGCCCGAAAAATAACCATTTTTAACACCTCGTTTTTCGTTGTGCCGTTAGAATTAACACTTTTACTTAAACCCCCTAGTGGGGTTAAAATAATAATTTTCTAGCACTCTTGTTTTAAAGGAGATTTAAGTTTTTCTTTTCGGACACTTCATGAAAACGGATATGGAATTAAGTTCTGGCTCGTGCATGTTTTTCCATGGCTGTGACAGTTCAGTTTTCACCGCGCGCGTTATATTGTAGATTAAAATATATGAAACGTATAAACTTCCCGAAGGTTGTTGACGAAAAAAGATGGATAGGAATCAATCTATTTGATTTTTTGTGCAAACAAAAAATATGAAAATATTCGTTAAAGCGGTCCTAAAAAAAGGGTGAAACTTAAGGACAAAACAGATTGACCATCGAATATAGCAGTTGAAAACTTATTTGTAGCTCTTAAGGAAAGCAGTTAATCAAATTAGAGCAAACTCAATTGAGAAAGATGGAACCCAAACCGAGACAAGTTATGGATACAAAATCAACTTGATATGACTTCGGGGTTATACTTTGAACAATCAATTTTTTTTTGCTTTTTCCACTGAAAAATTATGCATTTGGATGCATGTTCAATTTGATACAACATGCTTTTTTTTCAAAATTTTGGAGCGCTACAGTTATTATCATAGAATAAACCTTTGCTCAACAACTAAGATTGAGTTTTTTTAACATAGATCTGATCTTTTGATTGTTTCCTTTATCGCGATATTGCCTCATCATTATTGGTGGCTTTTTGACGCATCTATGTGCTTACTCATTTAGAACTAATTGTGTTATTAAGAGTTGGACCTTTCTTTCAAAACATGTTTAAAATGAATCAAGCTTTCGTATTCACGCTTTGATCACAAGCAGGATCGAAAAAGCTAGCATCATGCCTTTTTCTCTGGTTTTTATGTCAATGACTTTGTTTTCTATAAAAAAGACTTGCTTTTGAGTAACCGTTAGTATTCTGAAGCGGTAGTTTTAAAAATCAAAGCTTATCAACATTTTGTCTCCTTGGATTCCTTTTTGACGACAGATATTTCACACAAAACAATGATCTCACACCAATTTGGCTACAGCAAATCCTGAAATGTCTGCCACTTTGTAGTGCATTGTACTTCGATAAACGTCAGTCAAGTATTCATTTCTTGTTGGTAGACTGGAAGCAGTGCGGGCTGGACCGAGAAATGCATCAGGATCCAGACAGGGACAGGTACACATCAGATGAAGAGGGCACTGTGGTAGACAATGCCGCGGATGAGCTCGAGCTGATAGCAGTTTCGAAACGCCCCACCAATTTACTACCACACGGTACAGTCGTCCGTACTAATCTGGAGCCATCCGTTCAGGAAGCAACACCCTTGAAGAAGACATGGTGTGTTAAGTTGATGGACGATGCTCATGCTCCGGAAATAATGAGTGGGCAAATGAACGTGGTAAAGACGTATTTGAAAGCCAGGTACAGGCTGTCGGATCTCCTAAGGGCTCAACGAAATGATAGAATGACGAGCAATCTGAAGAAATGGATCGAGAATGGAGCACCTGTCAAAAGAGATTTGGAAGAAGACAGCTATAAGATCTTGAAACAGTTCTATCTGAAAAGGAAAGATTTATTCTACCTGAACAAAGACGGAATTGTGGCCTGTAAACGTAAAGAGGAGGACAAGGTCCTTTACAAATACAATTCGATAGTGTTACCACAGTTGTACCAGACAGAACTGCTCTTTCGTTCACATGATCAGATGGGCCATCAAGGCGTGGACAAAGTTTACAACAGGATATAAAAACGATTCGAATGGCCTGGTTTGAAGAAGGCTTGTGAGAAGTGGATCGCCGCATGCCTGTCATGTCAACAGGCGAAGTATCCCAGGAAGATAAGGTTCTCCCTACAGTCAATAGAGTCATTGGGATTCAACGAAGTGGTGCAAATTGATGTTCAGAAGATCTGCATGACAGCTACGGGCTAAAATCAGATGCTGGTAATGATCGATCATTTTACGAAATATGCGAAGGCAGCCCCCTGCATGACAGCATCGCCAGAAGAGAAGTGCGACCACTTGATAAATGTGTGGATAGCGAGGCACGGCTGCCCCATCACATTCCAATCGGACAATGGTAAAGTGTTCGTGGGTGATCTCACGAAGGAGTTAATGAAGAGGTCACAGGTGGCACAGGCTCATTCGACTACCTATCACCCACAAACGAATGGCCTAGTTGAAAGGCAAAATCGCACACTGGTATCCATGTTGAGAGTCTATTGCTCACGCTACATGGATGACTGGGACAAGCACTTGCCCAGTCTGACAAGTGATGGGTGCTTACAACAGCACAGAGCTTTCCATCACGGGAATAAGTCCGCACATGATGCTAACGGGTCACGAAAAAGCTCTTCCGTTGACGTTTTTCTACCCTAAATATGAAGGGAAGAGAACAGCACCGCAAACGTACGTGCGGGGTGTCATTAGAAGACAGCAGGACCTCAGTAACTTATGCAGGAGAAACACGCAACAGGCGCAAATTAGACAAAAAAGGAGGTTTGATAGAAGGACAGCCGATGCAAAAGACTACTCAGTTGGCGACTACATTTGGGTATTTCAGGAAGTGGTTCCACCAAAAGGATCTAAAAAACTATTAAAGAAATGGCGTGGTCCATTTCAGATAACAGAGGTGCACCAAGGAGGTCGTTTTTATCGATTGAGCACTGGAAGTGCAGCTCATTACGAAAACATCATACCGCACAATGCCTCATCAGAGGACTGGTGCATCCCAGCGGAAATGCAAGAGGGAGACTATTTGATAGTGGTTCCTGCTTGTGAGGTGATTGAAAGAGGCACTCGCGACAAAAACGACGGAAATGAGGTGGTGGATGATTGCGATCTAACACTGGACCTAGAGTTGACCGAGCGAATAGAGGTGGACGACGAAACTCTACCTTATGCCGAGGAAGACTATGACTGCCCAGAACAAACTGAAATTGACAAAGGAATACAGCCTGACTTTCCTCTCACCATGGAAACACGGCAGAGCAAGAGAGGAAGGAACAAAAAGAAGTACAACCCGTACGGCGAGGATTTCGTCATAGACAGGAAAGTGTTAGATAATATGATAGACTTGCGAGTAGGACTGGATGAGGTGGCGGTGCCAAAAGAAATCAACTTGGTGAATGACATGGATCGGGATTTGATCGACGATCGTTCAGAACCGGAAATATTGTTCGAACCAGAGGCAGAACAGACTCATGAACAAGAACTAACGAACTTGCGAGTGCTCGAATGGCTCCATGATCTGCCGGTGGATCCTAAAGAGACAATCTTGACGATTCAGGACGTCGATAGAGACGGCATCAAATACGTCAGTCATGACAACACCGAGTCCAGATGGTCCTTTACGCGTCCCGCAATCAAACCTCGGTCTGCTAGACTTTGGGCGATCGACGGGGACGTCGATGGATATTTTTGTCCGGGGAGTGGGGGTAGGACTCACCCACACCGAAAACCTGATCATTAAAAAATTGAAATCGGCAAGAGAAACCGGGGAACTGGAGACGGAAGGCGAGAATGCTAAAAAACCAACTTTTGGACGAACCTTTGAATCTTATTTTGACCTACCGAACCAATATTCAAACAACACCGTCGTAGCGGACAGCGATTTCAGACTCACGGAACGTACATGCGCTATAGCGATAACCGCGGATGTAAGCTTCAAAATAGCACTAGCGGCTGACTTTAAGAGAGAGCACAAGAATATCGAGTTTTTATGGAAACAGAGGCCTGGTGTGGGAGGGATGATAGCGCTGAACCCCGTTGCATCACAGATGCAGGGAAATATTTGTGTTTCTTGGTTACTATGGCCTATGATAGGCAACACGTAAATCCAGAGAGCTTGGTATTGGCCATGACTCGACCTAGGGATTCTCTGGTTGAAAGAGGGGTGACCTTTCTCTCGTTGCCAGTCTATGATCCCAATAGGGGATAAAAAAAACTATCTGAGCATATGCTAGGAAATGCATTCGGCGATAAGTGGTTTTTATTAGGTTAACTTGATAGGAATAAGCAATAATGTAACATTCGCCCGGAAGATACATATCGACGGAAAATAAAACTACGTCCTAAGACGACTGGCTAACGTCTAAACAGAGCTTTACATGCTTTTAACCGTCTCTACCAAGCCAGTACTTTCGGCGGTCTTTCTAACATCGGGTCGAAAAAAACGTTACTGTTCTCCGGCTTCGAACAGAACACTCATATTAACTAGATTACATGCAGAAATAGTGAGCTCATGGTTAGGTCTCAGTATCCCCAGACCACGAGGTCACTCCTAAAAACAGGGCTACTACTATTTATTGAATTATTATTGTTTTTGTTCAGTAGATAAAAATCATCATCTCCATCGAAGATGGATCAACCGTTTCCCCCCAACTCCTAGCTTCTCATCCTTACCAAAATGAATTCAGATGTTAATTAAATTCAAATCAGGACATGACAGGGAAGCTAAAAGCTCATATAAGATGATAAAATTTTCAGTCCCGAAACCCTTCCGGATTCTCGAATTTACTGAATCAAGCACGTTGCGCTTGATTTCTCCGCAACCCGGAAGGCTGGTTTCCACCCCTCACTGTTGTTAGCAACTGCCTTGCAACTATTGTAGCGACACAATAGTTGCAACTCGGAGCTGTCTCTGCTAACTCTGCAATTTGTTGTCGTTTTTCACTCACAATTTCCGTGGTTCTTGCTATCGCAACTAATGTTGTTGTGTTTTTCATCGATTTTCTTGCCAAAATGGCCGTTTCTGACGTTTCTCAGAATTGTTACGTCATCACTTCGAAAATTTAAAATTTCAAAATACCAGAATATCTCGACCTTCACCGTTTTGCTAATCGTTCCAATAACGTCGTTAATCGCTTAAAAATCACTAACTCGGTTGGTTCGCTGCTAAAAACTCCGAATCTGCTGAATCTGCATTTTGATCCATTCTGGTCGAATGTCACACACTCCCCGGACAGTCCGGTCAATGTCCTCATTGAATCTCGCAATGTTCGTAAAATAGGTACAGTGTCATCGAACAGAATTTACAAAATGCACAAAATTACTTTTACCCACGTCACATCGACTCACTGCAGAATACAAATGGCATCATATTACGTCACTATAGCCTTCAAATTCTTCCATTAATCTGCACATTGAGGATATGACCTAAGATAAAAACATCTTTTCTGACTTCCAATGTCAATGTCCTGATTAAAAACTTTTTCTCCTAGATTTAAAAGATGTTGGTTTGCAGGACAGTCCTGCCAACCAACAAGCTAAAATTATCCTACTATGCTCCTTCCCTTCGGAAATCTTGCTTGTTTATTGTCCTGAATATTAAAACTAAGAAACTCTGTGGTTAGAAAGAACAATGCAATAATCTCCCTCTTCAAGAGATTACCCAAGTCTTTCATGTCACCACAAAGTGATCAGTCGTCCTAAGTGATTAAAAACAATCATGCAGGCTGGAATATTTAAATATACTTTTCACTCAAGCCCTTCTAAATAAATAATAAGTGTCTCTAAAGCCACTTCACTAAAAACAGAATGCAAATTTATAAATGCAACAAATTCTTTAATGTTCAAAACTCAACTAAATGTTTCAGTTTTCAATTACAACTTGGTTGCTTGGTTTCTCACTTGAGTTTTTCACACACATAAAACAATTCTGAGTTTTAACTTTCCTTCATCACTCCTTTGTTTTCTTCTTTTTCGTCGTTTAGAAGTTCTAAAACTTCTAAATTCTTCTAATTCTCTTTCTTTTTGCCTCTTGTTTTCTCGACCATTTGTCAATGTTCCATCTCCTCCTCCTGTGATACTGACTCTGCACTTTCAGTCTGTGTGTCCTGCAACACATCGTTAGCTATCCTGACGCTGTTGGAAGCAGTGCTCCAACACTTCTGCTCTTCTACCCTCTGTTTGCAACAAGGTAGGGGATCCACGTTAGATTCTCTGTTCCTGCAGAAGCTGTTGTGGAGACACAACGTCACATTTCTCTCCAAATCTTCCCTTAACATCTCTGCCTTCTCCTTTCCAACACGTTCACTTGTCCTGGAGATTCTTTCCACAGCGGTGGTCACTGCATTCCGATGAGTCACGAAAGTTCGCTTGAAGGCTCCCGCTCCAATGTCCAGCTGATATCCACTGTACACTCTGCCGTGCTTCGACATATGCTTCTTAGCATATTCGTACAACCATGCAGTCATATTAGCTCTGAACCATGGCATCATTCGTTTTCTTGCCTCTTCTTCATTTCCATCGGAATGTTTAGAATTTTGCACATTGTCTCAAAAAGATCTAAGTCTTTTAGACAATCTAATTTCCGCGACTGTTCTCTCGGCGGTGCCTCCTGTTTATTGTTTTCTTTCACATGAGCCTCCAGCCATCGTATCGCCATCATAACTCCCACGATCACTATTGTTATGGGCTGTGATGAGTCTGGTAAACCCATGGAGAGCAGCTCTCCAGAGTCCCAGATCAACATCAGATTACTACGCTTGGGATACCAACAGGTCTGCAGCAAGCAGTGGCAGGGAAACTCATCATGTGTCAACATGATGCTCCTCCGATTACGTTTTCCCGAAGCTTCCAGTAATGGTTCCACTTCCATCATCACTCGGTGGACTTCATCGTTTTCGTCTACTGTATTGTAATCTGTAACAGTTGATCCTCTCTGTTTCTGTCTCTCAAAGTCACTGAAGTTCCCGCTCACGTATCCCATGAACTTCTTTCCCAGTATCGATTCCAACTCTTCCTTGGTTCTCTCTGGAACTGCTGAGAACATCTTACATAGCAACTCGTAAGATTTCTCGGACATTCTCGCCAGTCTCACACACTTCGGCACTGAGAAGGCTTGATCCACGATCGTTCTCGTACTCTTTACATCCACAGCAACAAAATGTACCGGGTATCTGCTCTTGCACATTGGAGCCAATGTCGAACCCGCCAAATATCGTGCTCTTGATAGTCTACAATAAGTCTCACTGTGTCTGATGTTCATTTCCGCCTCAATCGCTTCCCTCCATTTTCCTAAGTACTTTTGCTCAGTTTGCAGAACTCCTGGGAACACCTGTACACTGATGGCTGTGACCATCTCATGTTTCTGTTCTAGATTCAAAAGTGACTCTAAAGAACTAAACATGCCGTAGAATCCTAGTGCAGTCACTAGATTCACCTCGGTTCCTCTATGACAATCTGCTATCAGTTCCGTTTCCGTTCTTGCTTTCATCACGACGTTTCCAAACAATACCGTCAATTGCTTGTGTTGTTTCTCTAGGGTCTTCACACAGTCCAGACCTCCACAAACGTGACCCTCCAGTCCACAGACTTCCGCCAGACAGCTATCAGATTTGACCCAGTCTTCTGGTCCCCAGCCAGGCAACTCCACTTTGTCTTCCCCGTTGCTCCTAGAAGCCGTTGTCATCACATTATATATGATTTTAAGGTCACGCAGGTTACAGTCTACATTCAGTTCCCTCTGCACGTCTTGTGTCGCTCTTAGTATCGAGTCAGCGTTGGGACTAGGACACCATGATGGCCTCATTAATTCCCACACCACCATCAAGCTCGTTCTCAGCAATTCATCTGAGAAACCCAACCCAAACTCCACTCTTTTGTCGGATTTTGGTACGGAAGGTGCAGTCACCTCTTCTTCCAAGATCAATCCCAGTTTAATCTGAGGATTGGTAGCGCTCTTAATCGTCACAATTCTCGACATCCAGAATCTTAGCAACACTGCCTGCTCGTAATAGAAGAAGCAATCGCGTATGTCTTCACTCAGGAACGGGTTATACGCTATCCCTATGACTCCGGATACGTAGCTGTACGACTTCTTCTTAATTGGTCCACAGTATTCACTGGACTTCGGCAGTGCCCTCATAGATTCTTTAGTGAGTCTCAGCTCCTTGTTTGAGAATCTCCTGATTTCGTCTAACTTTCTCATGGGCTCTAACTCCTCGGGTTCTTTCATATTCACCCTAATCGGTTTGCTTTGATGCATATCCAGCAGTGCTAGCAAAAGTAAGGCCTTTGCTCGCTCATCGCCCTTCCTCAGCATCTTGACACAGGTGTTCAATGCTGGTACTGAGATCTGTTCTATCATGAATCGAATGAAACAGAGAGCGTCTCTCCGCTTCGCACAGGCTACTGCTGCTCCCACTTGGATCATCAGATCCCTCAGGTTCGTCATAAGGAAAACCTTTTCTTCTTTTGACCTCTTCTTTTCTTCCGAATCGTACTCCTCGCGAGTCAGTCCTATCAGGCACTAGGCAAACCTCAGTTGTAACTCTGTTCTTACGTAAGGTATTGCCATGAGAGCGTGTATTCTTGGCGCAGTCCTCATTTCTTCTTCGAAGTACCGTAACACCACTGCTTTCCATGGAAGGCTCACCAACTGCTCCATCGTTTCTGCCTGTATCTCAGACGACGCTAAGGTCCCGTACGCTTTCTGCTTGATGGTGGTGCCTTGCAACATTGCCTCCAGATAACCTTCCATGGCACTCTTGTCTTCCAAAGCCATCACATACCCTCTAGCCGAGTTTCGGTACTCCAACATCTCCATGTATCCACCGGCGGGTTCATCTCTCGTCACTGCCTCCGATACTGTCAGTCGGTTGTATTCTACTGGTACTAATTGTCCTGCGACATTTCCCTTTCCGTGATTCATGGGAGATGGCTTAAAGTCTCTCATTGTGCTCTCTCCACATTGGCTGAGTATTTCCATTTCTAAGGTTGCTCCAGTCAGAGTGCGGTCACTCCTTTTGGATTTATAACCTGTTGACTTTATTCCCGCCATGAGAATGGGTAGCACAATTGATAATCGCCTTGTCCCAAATCCATGACCTCTTTGACTCGTTTTCTCTTTGCTGAATTGACAGCTTTCACCGGTATCTCCGAATCCACCTTCTCTTTCCTACTCTTCTCGGCATCACTCTGCTGCCCAACTTCATTTTCATTTCGTTGATCTTATCAATCACCAATTTCGATCGCATCGTCCCTTTTCTGGTTCTTGAAAGATACACCACCTCTCCTTTATCGTCCTTTCCAGTTCATCCTTCATCCCATCCAGATCTTGCATGGTTTGGTCCGTCTGAACCTTCTGTCCTACTTTCGCCCTATTTGGTGGCACAGCTGCTCTCAGTGGTGAACCAGACGAGGCAGCCTCGCTGTTCATCTCCTGATGCATTCTCGTCAGCCCAGGTTTGGGCTTGGAGGCCATAGTCATTTCACCTGGTTGGTAAGTCGTGAAACTTCCCAACCCAGGCTCATTCGCCAAGTCACTCCCTGAGAGAGTCCCGTTTCTCCACCTCATCACTCTCATGTTGGGGCGGTCTAGGACTCCCCTCTCTCCATATGCTGCCATCATCAAGACTTCCGTGGGGCGGCCCCCACGGTTGTCATGCCCCAAGATGTTGATCAGGGCGGTCAGCAACATGACTACCTCTGGGTCCTCCAGAGCGAAGTCTCGTTCCATCAGCCGACGATAGATCGCATCTACCATCGGTCCCACATATGCCTCTGCCAGGTCCATCAATTCATCCAAGTTGAAGTTATCCATTCTATTCTTTCAAGTTCGGTTCGGTTTTGATTCAAAGATTTGACTCAAGTGAGTAATTAAACGATCAATCAGGATCTAGAAATGAGGTCACAAATATCACACTTGTCAGTTTCATCTTAATATATATCGCTAAAAATGCTAAAATTTGCTTAAAAACAGTTCAGATAAAAAGATATTTATCCTAAAATTTATTAAAATCAATCGGTCTCTAAAATTTTGGAATTCGACCTAAGATTGGACAGTCCAAACTTTGGATCTATTCCTAAGATCGTCTTTCAGTTGTTCATGGTCACTAACCCCTACTTACCCAAGATCTTAATAACATAACACATAATAATAACATAACACATAATAATTACATAACACATATATTAGTCTTTAGCCTATCACCTTCCTACACGTCACTCAGCCTATACTTAAACAAAATTTCTTATGCAGGTATACTTGTATGTTAGTATCCGAGAATATCACGTGTACAAGCGCGTACAGTTCCCTAGGATGCAGTCGTCCTCTGTTCGGATCATACACTGGAAGCGAGAGCTCCTTCACGTCCCTTTCCAAGAGGAAATCTCTCAAACTCGTCAAGGACAAGATTAGGTTCTCTGGGTCCAAGTGCTGCTTCTCCGTCGCCCTCGTCACCAAGAAGCATAGGTATTTTCCCGGTATTTGTGATGCCGCCGGAGGTAAGGCTGCTACGCCCCCTACTCCTGGTCGTTGCTTCCAAAGGAATTCCACGTTTTTGTATTCTCTCTTAAAATCTGCCGCTAAGGCTGTCCTAAAACTCATGTCTGCTGTGATTGCTATCGCACATGTTCTGTTTGTGAGTATGAAATCACGGTCTGTTAATATTATGCTACTTGAATACTCATTTGGTAAGTTAAAGTATGACTCAACTACCCTCCCTATGTCAGGTTTCTTAGGTTCTTCGCCTGTTTCCGCTTCTAAATCTCCTGTTTCTCTTGCTAGTCTCAATTTTTTTATTATCAGGTTTTCAGTGTGGGTAAGTCCTACCCCCACTCCCCAGACAAAATTCCCTTCGACGTCCCCGTCGATCGCATACCGGATATCAAGTCGAGGTTAGAAGCCGGAATGAGTAGTTGTCCTTCCTGGGCAGCCCAGGAAGGATCATCTCGTTCGGTCTTGATGTATTTCGCACTTTCACGATCTACGTCTTGAATCGTGACACTGGTCTCTTTTGGGGTCTGATGTCATTTCGTTCAGCCACTCCAAGACTCGCAGATTTGTGAGATCATCTCCGTAGGACTCCGATTGCTCCTCGTCGAAATCTACTTCGGGTTTCGACCTGTCCTCGATCCATTCCTGGTCGTGATCATCTACTCTGTCAATGTCTTGTGAGACTGTTATGCTTTCTAGACCCACCATTTCTTCCACTATCTTTTTCAGATCTATCCTATCTACTACAAAGTCGTCACCGTAACGGTTGTATTTCTTTCCAGGTCTTCTCCCGTCGCCTTGTCGAGTCTGCATCGTGAACGGGAGATCTGATTCCAATTTTTTGGGAAACTCTGTTTGTTCGGGATCCTGCCAATCTTCCTCTGCATAAGGTAAGGTTTCATCATCCGCTTCGATCACCTCATTTGGATCCAGGTCCAGTGGTGTATTTGTTCCCTCCTCTACGACTTCGTTTCCATCGTTCTTCTCCCTGGTGCCTTTCTCGTTGATTTCACAAGCAGGAACCATCATCAGATAATCCCCTTCTTCTATGTCTGCGGGTATACACCAATCTTCTGTCGATGGTTTGTGTGGCTTAATATTCTCATAATGGGCGGCTCGACCAGTACTCAGTCTATAAAAACGTCCCTTCTTTAGTAGCTTTTTTGTCCCTTTCGGTGGTATAACGTTCTGGAATACTCATACATAGTCTCCCACCGAGTAAGCCTTTGCACCAGCTGCTTTCTTGTCGAATTTCTTTCTCTGTCTTGCCTGTGCTTGCTGAGTATTTCGTCTACACAAATCGTTCAACTCCTGTTGACGTCTGATCAAATCCCTTACGTAAGCCTGCGGAGACGTTTTCTTTCCCTCCTACTCTGGATAGAAGAAGGTTAAGGGTAAAGACTTCTCGTGTCCAGTTAGCATCATGTGTGGACTCACTCCGGTGATTGAGTGTTGCGTGCTATTATAGGCTCCCATCACCTGTGGAAGGTATCTGTCCCAATCGGTCATGTACCTGGAACAATATACCCTCAGCATCGACACTAACGTTCTATTTTGTCTTTCCACTAAGCCATTCGTCTGAGGGTGGTATGTCGTGGAGTGAGCTTGAGCAACCTGTGAGCGTCTCATAAGCTCTTTCGTAAGCTCTCCTACGAAGGCTGTTCCATTGTCCGATTGAAACGTCATCGGACAACCATGTCTCGCTATCCACGTATTGATCAGGTGGTCGCATGTCTCCTCCGCCGAGGCAGTTATGCAGGGCACGGCCTCAGCATACTTCGTAAAAGGATCTATCATGACCAACACTTGGTTATAACCGCTGTCTGTCATGCATATCTTCTGGTGATCCATCTGCACCACCTCGTTGAATTCAGACGACTCAATCGATTGTAAAGGAAATCGCAATTTCCTTGGATCCTTGACCTGTTGGCATGACAGGCACGCTGTTACCCATTTCTCACATGCTTTTTTCTTTCCAGGCCACTCAAAGCGCTTCAAGATCCTCTGATACACTTTGTCAATCCCTTGATGGCCCATCTGATCATGCGACCTGAATAATAGTTCTGTCTGATAGAGTTGCGGCAACACTATCGCGTTATACTTGTATAAGACTTTGTCTTCTTCTCTTCTCTTGCAAGCCACGATCCTGTCCTTGTTCAGATATAATCTCCCCTCCTTCTGGATGAAGTATTGTCTCAGGATCCTATAACTGTCTTCTTCTAGGTCACCTTTGTCTGGTGCACCATTTTCTATCCACCTTTTCAGGTTACTTGTCATGCGGTCATTTCTTTGCGCCCTTAGTAGGTCAGAGAGTCTATATCTCGCCTTCAAGTATGTCTTGATGACCCTCATTTGACAATTCATCTCATTGGGCTGGTGTGTGTCCTCCTCCATCTTTACGCACCAAATCTTTGCCAATGGTTGTGCCTCTTGTTTGAACGGTTGAAGATCAGTCCTGACTACCTGTTTTGCGGCAACAGACTCATCGACCGCTTGGATACTGCTATCGTTTCCAAATCATCCGCTGCGTTGTCAAAGATCCTTTCGTTTAGTATGAGGTATCGATCACTGTCAGGGTCTTGGTACACTTCTCTATCCAGATCCCTTGCGCGAGTTTCCACTAGCAGTGTGTGGATCGCTAATTCTGACAGTTTTGATCCCGAGCTCGAGCTCCTGTCTGAGTATGTGTCCATACTTGAATTCCTGGAACTGTCATCCATTGAAGAGTCTGTATTGGAGTCCGCACCCTCCTTCAGTTCAGGTCCGTACCTTCTCCGCATCCACCTAAACTCCCCGGACAAAACTTTGTTCCTTAGGTCCTGTTTTTTTGTCATGGACATTTTCATCCATCTCAGACTCCCCGGACATACTTCCTTGTCTCGGATGTTGATCTCGAACTCGCCGGTTTAACTTACCATTTGTCTCCCCGGACAAATAATCTTGCTCCAGTTCTCGTTCAACTTTCTCGTCTTCTCCATCTTGGTCCTCAAAGGTAACGATTTTTGTTTGCGTATCGTTACCCTGCTCTTTCCGACCGTATGAATTACTCACTAAGACTTCTTGGGGTATTGAGGACACCAGTTGCTGAACTATTGACCTACAATCCCTCTCGTTGTCTTTATGTTGTCGTATTGACGGCATGATCTTCACCTTCTCACTGACCGTCAGTGATGCTATGGCTGCTGCCCACTCGGGTTCATCTCTGGTCACTTCTCTCTCTAACAATCTACCCAGCATCCGCATCACTTGCGGTGTGACCTGCACCGTTTTGTCCAGTAACGAGAGGCTGTTTATGTTCATGCGAGAGAGTTCCTGCTGGACCAGGTTTGAGCGCAGCAACAGATCCAAGGGCACCGGGTCCCTTTTGGATAGGATTTTTATCTCGGCTGCTTTCTCGACAGGTAACTCAGGATGCCCTGGAATTGGATGTCCAGACTTATCTAACCATCTCGTTAAGGGAAGCGCTTCATAAGTTTCTTTGTCCAGAAACGAGAAACCCTCCTTTATTTACGCTTGATTGGCTTGCCTTTGCTCCAATCTTTCATAGAACTCAGTTTTCTTACTGAGGCTGTCAGCATTCTGGTGTTTGTCACGCATCCTGTGCTCGATTATCATATGGTAGCCATCCAATCTGACTATCCATCTACCAATATAACTCTGATCCATCGAGTAGGTCTTCAACCAGGATAACGCTCTGTTGTCCACGCGTAACTTGAAGGGAGCGCTCCCCAAGTATGCACGGTACTTTTCCACGAACGTGACTACCGCAAACATTTCTGCTTTTGGTGCACCATATTTCATCTCAGTGTCGCTCAAGACTTTGCTGCCATATGCAATGGGACGAAGAACCGTTCTTCCATTCCATTCTTGTTCCTGATGCAATATTCCTGAGATGGCTACTACCGACGCGTCTGTGTCAAGAACATACATGCCATCTTCCGTAGGCATGCCTAGTACTGGCGCTTCGCACAGTTCCCGCTTTATGTTCTCGAAGGCAACCTGTGCTTCATCGTTCCACTCGAACTTCTTTCCTTTATTGCGCATCAGCTTCTGCTTTGGATACACCTTGTCCGCATATCCTTTGATGAATTCACGGTAATAATTGGCAAACCCTAGGAAGCTCATTAGCTGTGTGTCCGTTCTCGGAGCCTTCCATGTCAACACAGCCTCTACTGCTTCCGGATCCGGCCTCACACCATGCCTGTCAACCATTCTTCCCAGGTATTTAATCGAATCCCTAAGGATGTCACAATTTGATGGTTTGCATTTCAAGCCTGCTCTTTTCATACATCCAAAGACCTCATCGAGCCGATCAATGTGGTCCTCCAGGGTCGGTGTCGCTATGACTACGTCATCCACGTAACACATCACGAGATTCCCGTACTTTTTAGTCACTCCTGTCAAAGCCTGTGCCATCAGTCTTTGAAAAGTTGCCGTTGCATTGCACAAGCCGAAGGGCATTCTCTTCCACTGGTACAATCCCAATTCGCATGCGAATCCGGTTCTCTCTCTATCCTTTTTCCGCAGAGGGACCTGCCAGAAGGCAGAACCCAAGTCCAACGTGGTGAAAAACTTGGCATCACCAAGCTTGGAGAGGCTCTCGTCTATTCGCGGTATCGGGTACGCATCTTTTATTGTAACCGCGTTCAAGTAACGAAAGTCGCAACAAAATCTAAGCTGCCCCCTTTCTTTTTCGCCATTACCACCCCGCAAGCCCATGGCGATTTCGAGGGTTCTATCATGTCGTATTCAAGCAACATTTCTATTTCTGCTCGGCAAGCTTCCAATTTGTGTGGCGTCATTCGTCTCGCGCCCTCTCTGTGCAGAACGACACTTTCTTCCAGTTCAAATTCGTGTTCGACGAAGTTACAGCAACCGATATCCGCTTTATGTTTCGAAAATACATCTGCGTTCCGACTTAAAACGTCCCGCAATTTTTCGAAATCTCCCTCACCTATTTTCCCTTTTAAATGTTCTATTTCTGGCAAAACCGGTTTGTCAGAATCTAGTTCATATGACGAGGGGCGTTCCGGAAAATTCGAGCAGCTTGATAAGCCGTCGTCCGTTTCGGATTTCATTGAAAACAATTTATTAATGGATTTTAATTCATTGATCCTCTTTAAAATTTTATCTTTATTGGCATGATAAGGACAGTCTTTCACCTTATGTTTCCTCAAGTTTTGTGTCTCCTCATAGTCGGTCCTCATCGGCAAAACGTAACAAAGCTTCTTTCCACGCTGGATTGAAACCGTGGTGTCCAGTGTGTTCAATAACACACTGACACACAGTCCGTTTCGCGTTACCGAGAAGCTCCAGCCTAAAGTCACCGAACTCTGACTATTTGGATTCGGTACTAAACAAACCTGTTTACTATCGCTTAATGAATTTAAACTTCTCCTTCTAAAAATTGCCACCACAGCTTGTCCTGGCTGTAATTTTACTTTTCTGTCTAAAAAAATTGGTAACTTGTTTTCGTCTATTATTATCCTATTAATTGTTTTCTTAACATACTTCCGGTCCGGGTTTCTAATCCGTATCAGACCATTGTTCAAGTCAATCATCACGTCAAAATTCCTGACAAAATCTCTGCCCAAGATGAATTGGTCGGCGTCGTCCAAATTCTCTACCACCAGGAAGCTCATCCAAAGATCCCGTCCTCCATGTGGAGGACCATTATTGGTGTTCTTCCGGCTACGTAAATAGCTCCTCGATCGGCGGCGGCCAGTCGGAGATTCGTTGGAATTAGATCTTCCCTCGTGAAGCCCATTCTTTCCCAAATTTTTATCGGCATCACACTCACTACCGCTCCTGTGTCCGGAAGCCCTGTGACTCCGACTTTCGTTCCGTTGGTGTCGAGCAGATGTGCGGTCACATCTGCTTCATAACCAATGTGTACTGCATCTTGTTCCATCATGGCGTCATGGCCTATCCTGCGGACTTTGAATTCCTCTTCACCCTAATAGATCTGCCCCATTTGGTCATCATCTGTTGTCACATAAGTCCTAGTGTAGATACTGATTCCATCCACGTTCATCATCACTTGATACGGCCCATAGACCTCTAGGTAGAGTCCATGAAGTTTCTTCACGCGAGGGCCACCCGTCGTTAGTAGTGCCCGCACAGCTCTCGACTCGGTACGTGGTTCCACCTGCCTCAGATAATCTGCATATGTGTCCAAATGCATCAAAGTAAACTCGGATGGTTCACTCAGATTTCTGATTACCTGATGTCCTGCCACCGAGATTATCGACTGTATCTTGCTTCCTTGCGGTACCATACCGAACCTCTGACCAGAGATCATATTAAGTTTCATGCTCAAACTGCTTGGTGCTTTTGTCTCTTCAACCTCCGTTGCTTCGAAGGCGTTCAGTTGCTCCTGTAGTTTCTAATTTTCCAGCTCGAGTTTCACCTTTTGTTCGATCTCTTTCGTCACTAGTTCCTGCTGCACTCTATTTAGAGCATCCCTCGCGGCTGCCCTATAATCGATCTTGAAGTCATCAGCCGCAGTTGCTGGTTCCGGTTCACGTGTCTCTTCTGTTACCGCTTGCATTTTCTTCGCCGCCAGCTCTTGAGGTTTATCCTTTCTGCGTGCCTCCGCTTCACTCAACAGGCGAGCCTTGCTGGCTTTCACTCCTGATAGAGCTTCTTCATGTCTTGGATGCTTGATGCCTGCCACTGCATCCCAGAATTGCAGACAATATGATTTGAAATGACCTTCCAAGTTGCAAAAGAAACACCTCGGGCCGAATTTCGCTATTACTCCTCTCATGAAATCCTCATGGTCCAATTCGGACGCATCTTCGTCCTCAACGCTAAAGCCTATTGCTTTCATGCCTTGTTTGTAATTGGGCATGCTGACACATGATGGTCCGTTGAACTGCAATTGTCACAAGAGCGTCTCTTATCCATATCTTGTCCCTCGGTTTATACCAATTGTTCCATTGGTTTGCTGGTCCGCTATTAAAATTACCATAATTGTTCTTGTAAGATCCAGACCTCGAAGGGGGTTTCAACAAAAGATACTCTTTTGACTTTAGCCTCAACTCCTCTGGTGTTGGCGCATTCGTTGATAGTGGTGTGTAATGCGTTGCTAGCATTGTTCGAAATTCATCATTTTTCACACCATCGATGAATTTTTAGGCTACCGCCAGGTTCATCTTTCGGTTTGACTCATCCGTTTGGCTGCGTCTTCTCAGCATTTCCAAATCATCGAGAAACTTGTCTTCGTTTCATCTTCTCGTTGCCTCCGTTTCTCGAAGCGCATCATTGCTTGGTGCCCCTGCATCCCTGATCCAAAACGGTTTAAGAAGATTTCCAAGATCTTCTCGGCTGTGTCACGCTGATGTTGCTTCTTGGCCATGACACAGTTCAGGGCTGTCCCTTCCAAGTTGCTGGTGAGTGCACTGCACTCTTGTCTTTCCGACAAGTCTTCCTCCTCGAAATGCAGTTTCATTACCTCTATCCAGGTATCAATACAGCCATCAGATTCGTCTTTATAGCACCTTGATTTCTTAAAGACCCTTCTGGACTTTTCACTGCGTTCATTGGTTCTGGATAGCCTTGTAAGGAATGTCTCCAGAGACCTGTTTAAGGGTTCAAAGGCTGTGGCCATTGCCGTAGCATCCCTTGAGTGTCCCGCCTGAGTGACCTCACACCTTGTCGAAGGCTCTGTATGCGGTGCATCCCTGCAATCCGAATCGCCGTAAGTGTTTCCCCCTTGGCCCACATGACTCCTCCCTAGACTGGCATTTCTCCTGTTACTGGAATCACCTCTCCCAGTTGCATGTGTGCCTTGTGTCGGTCTTTCATTCGAGGTCTGCCTGTTCCCTGTTGAACTTGCCCTACTGTTGGGGCCCCATGTTCTATGATCCCTTGTGGTATAACCTGATGAGCTGCCCCTGCCTCTAGTGGATCCATATGTCCGTCTCCTTTGATGGTCATTGAAGTTCACCTTCGGTTCCCTGCTGGGACCTCCCGAATTCGGTTCTCCTTCTCTTGGTCCACTCCTGATTCCTAGTAGCCCGTCCAACCTGTCCATGATGGCCTGAGTTCGCCTCTCCATCATCGCTTCCAACTTTGTGTCAGGAGTCCCAAGAGTCTGCTCTTGTTGCGTTCTTAACTTCTCCATGTCATCTCTCAAACGTAACTCTCTCTGTTCCGCTTCTCTTGTCATTCGCGACAAGTTCTTTGCTATGTGCTCGTCCGTTCTTTCTTTCAAGCGTTTCTCGCACCTACCAACTTCTTGTCTATTTCGGTTTATTTCTTCCCGCAGACTTTCTCTTTCAACGTGGACCGCTCTTTCTAGTTCACTCATCCTTATGGACATCTGTTCGTTTTGTTATCCTATACTGTCCACTATATTGTTCAAGGCATCTTCTAATGCTGTCCCGTTATCTACGAGTGGCGTCACTAGTGGCGGTGTAACCCTGTCGGTCCCAGGTAGCTTCGTGCTGGTCGAGATTCGGGCCTTGGCTCTCTGCCTCGACGTCTTTTCATTATCCACCTCAGGATCCGCCAATGTATTGCCTTGCCCTCTGTTTCTACTCTCCCCAGTTTGCGGCTCTGAATTTGTCATAATCGCGAAACCTCTCGACTGGCCCGGTGTGTTTACCTCTTTGCTTATCGTTCTTACCACACCAAATTTGTCCTTGTTTCCAGTCTCTTTCCCGACGTATGGCTCATTCTCCTGGGTCGAACTATTGAGGTTGATTTGAGATCCAAAGTCCACTTGCTCATCATCGTCCTCTTCTTCCTCCTGGGATTCACCTTCGTTTCCTGTGCCCACTCCCATGGTGAATGGAAAGATGTTCCCAAAGGTGTTTTTCATTCTTTCTGTGAACGATGAAGACGTAGTCTGTTTCACTGTCACATCTGCCATCATGGTATTGTCTGTTGAAGATCTCTTGGTAGCCACAACTTCAGTAGAGATGTCGGACAGTTCCGACATCTCCGCTCGATCCAGTGTTCCGGTGGAAGTGGGCAAATCCTGACCTTGTTCTACCGGAGTAGATTCACTCGCTAGCCTTCTGCCTCTCCCTTCCAGCCCATGCGTTTCTTCGTTGTCCTGCATGGCCTGGTCCGGGTGGACCTCCACGTCCAACATTTTTTTTCTCTCTTCTGAGGTCTTCTGACTTCTCGTTTCACAATATAATGTTATCAGTCAATTTAAAAGATAGTGTACTCACTACCCAATCAAGCACAGTTTATGTTGATTTAAAATCAAAAGTAACAGACTAAGAATATTTCTATGAAAAATGTATGTGTATTGTACTTTAGTCCGTCGCAGTAAAATAGTCGAATTTGAATTTTTAAAGAAAAAGCTTTCCCCGCTTGGCGCTGCACCAAACAGACAAAACTCTGAAAGTAGTAAATTTCTCAAGTGGGCGTCTATTGCACCCACCGAGTACTGTGTTACCTATCTGCCTTCGGACTGCCCGAGCTAGACCTACTAAAATCCTCAGGGCAGTCACTTCTCGTAAAAACGTATTGGTTTTCAATTTACACCAATGAGTTACACTATTCTTCAATTTAGACCTAGTGTTGCGAATATCCGAGGTTGGACCTGTCTTGTTTTTGTCTAGTCTTTATTGAAAGGCAAGTTACCAGTGCAGTCACTGATTCCTAGCCTGTCTCTTAATAACTTAATACCTCTCACTTTTATCTTTTCTTCTGATTACCTAGGTCTTTAAAATAAAATTTTATCTCTCCGGTTTGACAAAAAACAGTACCCCTCCGGATTGGCAAAAATAGGACCCTTCCGGATTGGTAAAATTAAGACCCCTCCAGATTAGGACCCCTCTGTGTCAGTAAACATGAGACCCCTCCGGATTGGGACCCCTCCGATTTTGTGGAAACTAGACCCCTCCGGATTGGGACCCCTCCGAATTTGAAAAATTTTGACCCCTCCGGATTGGGAGCCCTCTGGTTCTGTTAAAGTAGCTTTTCGGAGATTTCTTGATTTCAGCCTATACCCCTTCGGATACGTTCTGCGATGCTATTATGCTGTTCGAATTAACTGGGAAGGGTATATGATCCTTTCCTAGACCCCTCCGGATTGAATTTAAGGCCGATCCCCCCACCCTTCCTGGTTCGTGAATTTTCGGTCTTAACTAGGTTAAAAACTATTCACGATAATACGGAAGGCTTCCGCGTTCCAAACTACTCTTCCGCCCCGGCGGCTTAGGCCTATTAAGGGCGTTAATGTGAGCATCCGCTCGGCGCGGAGTGCTCTTTAACGGTTCTACCGGTCATGATGTTAAAAAAGAATAACACCCAGGAGCGCCATAAAAACATCTATGTAACATTCGCCCGGAAGATACATATCGACGGAAAATGAAACTAAGTCCTAAGACGACTGGCTAACGTCTAAACATAGCTTTACATGCTTTTAACCGTCTCTAGCAAGCCAGTATTTTCGGTGGTCTTTCTAACATCGGGTCGACAAAAACGTTACTGTTCTCCGGCTTCGACCAGAACGCTCAAATTAACTAGATTACATGCAGAAATAGTAAGTTCATGGCTGGGTCTCAGTATCCCCAGACCACGAGGTCACTCCTAAAAACAGGGCTACTACTATTTATTGAATTATTATTGTTTTTGTTCAGTAGATAAAAATCATCATCTCCATCGAAGATGGATCAACCCTTTCCCCCCAACTCCTAGCTTCTCATCCTTACCAAAATGAATTCAGATGTTAATTAAATTCAAATCAGGACATGACAGGGAAGCTAAAAGTTCTTATAAGATGATAAAATTTTCAGTCCCGAAACCCTTCCGGATTCTCGAATTTACTGAATCAAGCACGTTAAGCTTGATTTCTCCGCAACCCGGAAGGCTGGTTTCCACCCCTCACTGTTGTTAGCAACTGCCTTGCAACTATTGTAGCGACACAATAGTTGCAACTTGGAGCTGTCTCTGCTAACTCTGCAATTTGTTGTCGTTTTTCACTCACAATTTCCGTGGTTCTTGCTATCGCAACTAATGTTGTTGTGTTTTTCATCGACTTTCTTGCCAAAATGGCCGTTTCTGACGTTTCTCAGAATTGTTACGTCATCACTTCGAAAATTTAAAATTTCAAAATACCAGAATATCTCGACCTTCACCGTTTTGCTAATCGTTCCAATATTGTCGTTAATCGCTTAAAAATTGCTAACTCGGAAGGTTCGCTGCTAAAAACTCCGAATCTGCTGAATCTGCATTTTGATCCATTCTGGTCGATTGTCACATAAGTTTTAGCTTAGCTATTGGGGATTATGTTTATATGTGATAGTGTAGATATGTGATGTTTATGTGTTATGTTATGGTTAAGGTGTGTTGTATGTTTTGTGTCATAAAAGACCTGGAATACTCCAGGTAGGGAAGGTGACAGCATTCATTTGTGCTACCTTGACAAACACGCAGGTGGACGATCCACCTTAGTGCTAACTTTTAAATCAGGAATGAAAAGAGAATTTCAACGGAGAGTTTTAAAGATCTGAATGATGTTACAACCTGAACAAAAACGATGGTTTTAATTCGCGACTTGTTTTTTAGATCTTGATTGATCAAATCTTGTTTATTGAATCTAACGAATCAAACGAACCAGAAGAAACTTCACGACACGAGAATCAACACGATAGAAATGGGTGATACAAATGAATGAATTGTGACTCATTGAGCGGCTGATTGATTGTGACTCTACACGAGAAGACCCGGGGCTGGCGATGTTTGTGGTTGCGCTCCTCAATGCGTTGGGACGAGAGGGTCGAGGGAATCGCCCCACGGAAATGGTGTTGATGCTGGCCTTCGGTGAGTCCGGGACTGCCGAGAGAGGGCAAAATCGATTGATGAGATGACGCCATGGAGAAATGTTTGGTCACGACTTGGTTCGTGAGCCGGGACTAGGCGAGCAGAGGGATCACCGGCTAGGTGAGATGCCCCTGCCTGTTCAGCCTGCGCAGCCGCTCATCGGAGCTAAAAGACTACGCTATGGGCCGTGCCCGTCACACTCAGTAGACCCTCCAACAGCTGCTCCTCCTCTCAAGAGAGTGAAGGTGGACGAGATCGAGATACAGACCTCGGAGACGATCGAGACCGTGGAGAAGAAAGAAAGGGATCAGAACGAGCTGTGTGCCAAGCTGCAGGAGTACTGGACAATATCTCGAGAAAAGAACGAATGGAAGAAGGAGTTCGAAGACCTGCAAATAGCTTACAAGGAAGAGGAGATAAAACACCTGAAGGAACTATATATGGCGAGGGTGAGTCAAGTGTCACCGGAGGTTCAGGCTACGATGAACTCCTCGGAGGCATCCAGGGAAACTTGTCCCGGGACGAGGACACAGGAGCTGTGCGCACCGAGAGAACCCGAGGCTCCTCAGCAGACATCACAGTCTGCTCCCAACCCGAGAAATACAATTCCAGATCCCTCTGACACCTATCTTGCTCCTCAGTTTCAAGAGTCGTTCCATCAGGTAGCCAGAGCAGCTATGAGCGAGATCAATAGGACCACTAGCCGGACGCTGGGGAGGATCGTTCCTTCCCAACGCTTCGATCGTTCTTCGAGCAGCTCGGAGAGAACACCTCGCACTGTAGTACCAGCAGGGACTGTGCATGACGGGACGATTCAGAGGTCTCGCGTGGTGGATATTAGAAAGAATCTAACGGTGCGCAACCAGTTCGTGCAAGTGGCCACGGAGCATCCTCGTGCTTGTTTGAATGGCATGAGCTGGAACCCTGCCATAAGCAACCAGGCAATTCCCTCAGGGAGTCGTCAATTGGTTATAGGGGACAGTTTAGTGAGAGATCTAAACGAGATCTTTGTTAACGGGCAGACTACTGTCCTATCTTTTGGAGGCGCTTCCGTGGCTTAAGTCACCAAGATGATGGAGTTCCAGAGAGAGGATCACCTAGACATGTTGATGATAATGCTCGGGATTAATGACGTTTCGAGGGCCCCTGTAACCCCAGAGGGCAAGTGGGAACCCCTTCTGCCTTGTGAAGAAGGCAAGTGGGAACCCCTTCTGTCTGGTCTGCGTTCTGAATGAACTGAAGGAGAAGTACAGACCCAGACTTGTGGTTCTATGCACGATACCGCAGAACCCGGAGATGGGCACGCCGGTGGCAGGTTTTATGAATGGCAACGTGACCCGGTGGAACGAGATGACTCGCGGTCTGGTAAGGGTCAACCCCAGCGAGCTGCGACTCATGGATCTAGAAAACATGCTGCGCATGATCGATCACCTCACGCTCACCAGGGACGGCATACACTTCAACACCCAGCAAGGGAGGCGCTAGATAAATGACGTGTTCCAGACGCTGTTGAGGGAAATGGAGCAAGAGTTAATGACAACCATCTCACTGGCTCGGACCAGTTCGACTGGAGGAGGTAGAGTGAGGGGTAACGTGCCAGAATCACTCGCCAATCGCCTTGGGCCCCTCGATACCCACCGATAAGGAGGATGTTGTTGGGAGTCACATCTCCCGTGATTGCTCCTCGCATTGGAGCGGCTCGTGATGCGGAGAAAAGAATGCTTAAGTGGAGTGAAGAGATGGAGCCGCGCTTCATCAGTTGGAACGTTGCAGCCATGCATACGTTTGACTTCACATTTCCTGATGCTTGGAGCCGGAGGAAGATCAAAGCATCACCTTCCAGGAAACCAGAGGTCTCGACTGAGGTGTGGAATGATGTGTACACACCTGCAGATGACCTATCAAGATTGAAGTGGTCAGGGGATGTGAAGGTAGTATTCCTGGAGGTTGCAAAAAAGTGCAGAGGAGGCACGTACATAACGTAGGATGATCTGGCGTCCTTAGAATGTCCGTAGAATGTCCGTAGAATTCCTAGTGAACGATGAGTTATTCTACCATGCAGGGGATCTGACCGTACCGGCACAGCCAGACTCGGGCATGGACATGTGACAAGTTCCTTCGGAATCTAAGCCAAAACCAGACACGGACGATGACGAGCGGATGGATCAGGACGATGATCAAAAGGAGGGAAAGACAGAGAAGTCGGATGAAATGGATTTAGGAGCATTGGAGAGAGACTTGCTGGAATACCAGTTTAGCGAAAAAGACGACGGGGAAGTCGATGGGAATCTATTGCTGATGACACCATCGTCTTTCAAGTCCCCTGCAAAGGAGGCGCCGGCCCTGCTTATCCCCAGTGGAACCAATAAGCTTGGCAATGGACTACCAGAGGAGGGACCTACAGAAACTGCTCCATGAGTCACCAAGGAGGAGGAAGATTGTGGAGAATATGAGGGTATCTTTCCTGAGCACGCTACCGGAAGAGGAGTGGGAAAGATACCAGAGTGAACTTCAACTAGAGACGAGAGTAACCTGGAACCGAGTGACTTTCATGGAGAGGACATGGGACGTGATACGCATATACGGGACGCAGTCCATAACGAAGGTGGGATTAAACCAACCCATCATGCGCGAGGTTCTAGAGAAAATAATGAACTCTGCAGAGTCTGATGTTCTGATCGAGTCAGTTACAGAAGACAGTGCCGATGATCAGCAGATCACGAGAAAGTTACCCGTCAGACGAGCTAAAAAAGTGCTGAAGCGGTTGAAGGGAAAGACCGGAAGCAGAGCCGTGAACCAGAAAGTGGTGAGGTCAAAAGCCAGCACAGTGGTGGCCTCCTTGACAGGAGTAGCTCATTCAAGCGAAAGTGGGCAAGGAGATGGTGCTATGCTTGCCGGGGGAGAAAAAGAGAACCTGATAACCCCTATGCTTTTGGCAGGTCTGACTACGACAGCCACGAAATCGAAGAAGAATGCACGGACTCTAGCGGATACTAAGCTAGAAATGGAGGTCAACAGTCAGTGTGGATCTGGAGGACTCGATGATTACAGGCCCTCGCGAATCAACGTGGCCCGGATGAAGCTGGAGGGACAACTCGAGGTGGTCGAGTATAGTCGAATCACTGTGCCGGAATCGGTCCACATGGGAGATCCAGCAGGGGGTTATGTGGAGATGTTGAAGGCGAGGAACTCCGCGAGAGGGCACCCGATGGCTTGGAGCGAGAAGCAAGCCATGCAGGAGTATCTGAAAGAGCTGACGGAGAAATCTAACCGGAATAGGAAAGAATATGGCACGGTAATGTCCTCGCAGGCAAACGAAATCGGGCTGGAAAAGCTACTGGAAATCTCTTGGAGGGCGGCCCTCCAAAGATATTTTGATGAGACAATGCATGCGCCTGCGAAGGTGGCAGCATACCTGGCTTATTCGTGTACAAGAACTGACCTGCAAGTACAGTTGGCTTGGTGCTTGATGGGCATCAAGAAGGCGGAATATGAGCCAACAATTACTCGAAATCAAAGGAACAGGAGCTGGAATTGATGGACGCCCTGCGAAAGTTGATTTCTAGAGACGATTCTGCGATAGCCTGGGCTAAGCGTAAGGATTCCCTTTGCTTCAAAAGGTTCGTGGTGGATCGCATCCCCACTCCTGTATTGGCAGAATGCATAAAAACCATTCGGCAAGGGGGATTTGATGGTGAAAGAAGATTCCTAAGGGCACTCCTGGAGCTGTATCAGGACATGCCGCTGGCCATACCAAACAAGGAGTCGAACGATATGGAGAGCTACCGCCGGTTGGAAGAAGTGAGAAGGTATTCCAACAAAGAGTTGAAAGTGAGCCGGGAATTAATTGAAGCGATCAGTGGACAGAAAGACTATGCAACATTGGGGAAGTTGAAGTCGTTCCAATATGTGTCCGGCATACCGGTTATGGCGTATAATCCCTTCGTGAATGAGGAAGCCAGGGAAGCGTACTTCGACTATGAACAAGTTATAGTACTCGATTTCTGGGTAGAGCGAGTCAAAGAAACTGGCATGTTGATGGTGGAACAACCCAAACTGGGTATTGTTTTGGAGGAACGAGTGGTCGAACTCTTGGTTCCCGAGCTTAAGGGGCAAGTGAGTTTTGGTTGTGGTTCTTGGGACGGTCCCTTGAAAACCAGCGTAGTGACCATGAACGCCTTCTTGGTGTCCACATCCAAACGCCGGTTTAATCTGGGATATGACGGCGGATATTACGTTGGACTTGGATGATGACGCGAGTTTGCACGATCTGGCCATGATACACCATCTGCTGGCAATGAGGGTAACGAAGCAGAAAAACAACCCATCCAGGGAAGTGCATCGAGTGACTGGCTGAGGCAGGGCACCTGTTTAGCTCACAGTAGTGGAATGGAAGGACTTGTGTGCAACTTGGGACACTGCCTGATTATGCTGAGCGAGCAGCATCGACAATTGGCGCAACTGTATGGGAGGTTGGGCATGTCAGATAAGAGTGGAAGGGAGTTGATCACGGACTGTCATGGAGTGACGGAAGTAAACTTGATCACTGCCTTGGTATTTTGCAGCATGACGAGCTCGATAGAATCACTTGAGCGTTTGGAGCGTGCCCATGAGCTAGTGACGTCCCTCACTTGAGCGCCTGGAGCACTGCAGAGAGAGCAGAAGATCGGAGGCTAGAGAGAAGCTCTGGAAAATGAAATGAATTTGAAGGATAGTGAGGCCTATCATAGACCTACTGGTTCAAAATATCTGGTGGGTTCAAGCTCTGCACCATATTACAACAGTAGATACCCTACGCACATGGTGGTGATGGATGCGAGGACGCAGCAGGTGTTGTTCGACCAACTCATCTATTTACCAAAATGCGTAAGATTAACCAGAATATCAGAAAAGTCCTATGACTTGTTGACAAAGATCATTCGAACCGTCCCAAAGAGATCTGAAGACGAGTTGCAGCACGTAGTGGGAGAAGAGTTCATGAGATTGAACGAGCGTAATGTGAGTGTGTTCCAGAAGCAGGAAGCGAGTGGAGCGTTACCCAATGAATTCCCCACCATAAAAAAAAAGAACGAGATGCATAAAATAATGATGAAAATAGAACCATTACTAAGAGCCTCAGGGTATTGGACCCGAAGGAACATACTAATGACACATGAAAAATATCCTTACCACTACCTAGCGCAGACGTTGTGGTACCCCAAATGCGGGAATCTAGTATTAGTGTGGGACGTGGAGGAGTTGTACTCCACGGGATTGCCCGATCAAAACCAACGAGTGTCGATCATGGTGGTGAGTGCCATGCTGGCGGTGAGGTGGTTAGAAGCCAATGCGGGCACAAGTGAGCAGGAGACGGCCGTGCCGACTCCTGAGCAGCTAAGCAACGTAAAGATGAACCGCAACTTAGATCTTTTCAGGACCACCTGCAAGGTTCTGAGAATACCCAAAGCCATTGAAAGGATACGGTCAAGGCAAAGGTTGATGCCTTGGTTCCGTGCGGTGATGACATCATGGATGTATGAACGCGCGAAGCGTCATATGTTGAGGAACACGGAAGCCTATCAATCTTTCCAGCTAGATATAGGACCGGGAGCCTATAAGAGAGCATTCTTAAGGCTCAGAAACGCGGTTACCACGGCGGTGAAGCGAGTGGCTGGAGCGCCTTGTGTCACATAAACTGAGAAAAGAGAGGTCTTACGAGCTGACCTAGAACTGAATGTGAGCCTGTGTCTTCACAACAGCTTTTGCAGGAATCGGGAGCAAAAGGTGAATGTGGACTTGCTACCTTGCTGCAAACCGAGGCTGTTGGAACAGGTGAGTTGGGGGACGGCCCGCAACTCCATGGACATGTTGTAAAAAGTTCTAGAAAACATTGAAGCTGAAGATCGGGATGGAGAAGCAATGGAATGAGGATGATGGAACGAAGAGGACAAGTGAAGACGTAAACAAGAAAGGGAGAGGAGGAGAAAAACTTGATTGTCTTTGTATGTTAAAACATGAACTAATCAACCAAGTTTGATTATTGAAACTGTTAAACTTTCTGTTTTGATTTAGTTTGGTCAGACCAAACTTTGAAAATTGTTGCAATTGTTGAAATTGTTGAAAGAAAATTTTAGTTGTGCTACTTATGTATATATATAGAACATAGGTGAGTATATTTACCTATTTAAACACAACTGATGTTTTTAACCTGGGTAAGACACATATTCACTGTGTGGCGACATGGTAAGTTTGGGTAAGCTGGCTCGGAGAGGGTCAGTAACTCAATAACTTTCCTAGCCACAGAGTTTCTTAGTTTTAATTTTAAGGAGGACCGCATACTTGGTTGCATAGTTGGCAACTGATTAAACTTGGTGAGTGACATTAAGTTAATTTTAACGGGTGCGTGGCCGTCCCAACTTTTTAATCAGCAAAGAACGAAAAGAAGTTTTATGGCAAGATGACGTAAGTGGTCAGAAAAGAAATTTTATCTAGGACACTCCTCATGGTGCAAATTTTGTAAAAATGTTGAAAGGCAGCGAGATGTAGTGTGATGCCATTTGTGACACGAGGTGAGTTGAGGTGGAGTAGATAATTTTCCATTTTTAATGCGATTTTGTAAGATTAATTATAGAGGACTGGAACACTACTTGACAATAACCCGGTGTTATGCGATCAATGGGGACATTGATGGGGACTTTTCCGGGGAGTATGGGCCATTCTGCCAGACTGGCACAGCGCAACTTTCCGGCGAAGCACGAATAAGAGAGAAAAGGTTCTTAACAACAAAAAAGTGCTTGAAAGGAGGGTCGAAATATTCTGGAAGTTTCAATTTTTCAAAATTTTGATTGACGAGCGAGTATTTCTCAGAAATACGAAAAAGCGCCATTTCGACCGAGAAAGTTGAGAAAAACAGAACAACAGCAAGTATAGTGAAGAACAGTCGCACGTCAACGCGAAAAAACGAAGCCTCTTATCGTGACAATCATGCACGATAAGACCCTTAGCAGAGGAAAATAGTGGGAAAGGAGGCTTCAGTGGGGAAGGAATATAAGCAGAACCCTCCCGTGCCAGGAATTGGGAGAGATAACGACGTTATCTCGAGGAAAAAATGGAAGCGGAGGCTTGGTTCCCCAGGGAATGATATATGGTGAAAGACTGCAGTAAACTACTTTTTTAGCTACTCTGATGCCATAGAACTTAGAATTGACACCGGTATTATCTGATATTTTAGAATATGAGTAGCTAGAAAGAGGAAAGGGTCAATCCATCTCCAATAGATTTAAAATAGAACTGTCAAAAAAAACATAACAAAATAGGGTGTTCGAGCCGTGTTTTTAATAGTAATCACGTAGTCTGAGGATCCGAGACTCACCTATGTGGTTGTTTTCGCATGTAAGCGAAAGCTGATCAAAATCCGTTTGACTGATGGCCTGAAAATAGTAACTTTTTACTTAGCCCTAAACAGACCAGAAGATCAACTGGCTAGGTCGAGACGGGGGAAAACGAGTAGAATGAAGGTAACTGACGCTTGCAGGTAGTTAATAGGTACTTTTTCTACGCTCCGTCGCTAAGTAGTATTTGGGCGAATGTTACAGAGCGGAATTTTTTTTAAGAAAAATCTCAATTAGGGCAATTATCTTCATTGAAGTATAAAAAATTTTCGGCAAGATTTTGCCTCTTTTAACATTTTTCCCAACAAGTGAATCAAAATGGCCAGTTTTATAAAGTGCATCGAAGCAAAAAAACTTTTTGTTTGTTTCATAGTCACTAATGAGGCAATCAATTTGAATCTTTGCCGAAGGACTGACTCGCGTCTCATCATCGGGATAGAAAAGTTTTAGTCCATAAGGAGTAATGATGGATTCCATTTTGTTTTTATCTGATTGGTTCAAGTAGTTTATGTTAAAACCACTCATGAAGGTTATCTTGTTAGCAACAGAAAACTTGTTGTCAACGTTGAGTGTGAACTGTTCCAAGAAAATCATGATATTCGCTTTGTATGGATTCTAACGCAAATTATTCATCATTTTTATCTTTACTCGCAACCTTAAAATTCGTTTTGCATTCAACCCATACTGTTTCATATTTTAGTTTTATCGATTAAATTAAAGTCTTCTCTTAGTTTTGGAGCCAATTGTATAATTCTAAACAAACAACAAACACTACCACTTTTTAATTTTTTTCATTATTGTCTAGCAAATCTAAACATCACCTGCGCTTTCGGTTCTAATTTTTATAACTTGAAATCTTTTTTTTTGTAAGCCATGTTTTCGAAATTGCCCAAATCGTCTTTTCACCCAAAATCAAAAAAAATTTCTCACATGAATGCGTTTTTTAATTACACTTTGAAAGCACAAATGAACAAATTTTAGATTTTTTTGCATTCTTGGAACAAATTTTGTAGACAGCTTTTTTTGTTTCGTATGAACCTGGATTAGTTTCAACGTACCCACTTAGTGTGAGCAACAAAAACTTTTTGAATAAAGTAGTCAGTTGGGGTGATCTCCGCTCATCTTTTTTCAATTTTACTGTGAAATTTTTTTTCCGGGAGCTGACTTGTCCCAAAAAGATTTTCGTTTTCACCATTTATTCTATTGAGATATCGCGGTTGAAAGCGCCGCACGAAATAGCCAGAATTTTTTTTTTGCATCAAAAAATGGTTTAAAAAATTTAAATCTAATCACCATAGTGTAAACCAAGAAAAAAACACAAAACTATACTTTTAAGAGAAGACTCTCACTATTGTGAAAGAAAAGGAAGCTTAACTGCGGTTTTTCTATCTATATTGGATAATTGATGTTGTTGTTTCATTCTAAGTCGGTTTGTTAATTGACATGAAATCGGTCTCTTTAAAGAATTATTTGAAAAATCTCTAATTTTTTGAACTAAATTTCGAACACCTGCATCAGAAGGATGCAACCCATCCGAACTAAGAAAACCATGATTCTGATTAAAAGCTTTGTTTATGTCCAAAAAATCTAACTTCACATCGCTGTCAATTTTTTTTAACTAAGTTTAAGTTTTATACAATTGCATTAAAATGTTTTCTAAGAGAATCCTCAGGAGTTACGAAACAGTATGAGATTGTTTGCGGGTATACTTATGATTTATAGATTTTTTTTCTCTAAACTACTGACATATTCTTTTGCAACGAATTGATCTGAAAGACAGTCAGTTATTCCAATCAAAGTAGTTAAGTGTTTAAAAAGCGAGGTTTAACTTTTTTCACCCGTTCCACCAGTTCAGAAATTGTTTACTCCCCAAATCCTCTCGCCAATACATTTTCTGAAATTTGCCCTCCATTTATTTTTTTCACTATTGAGTCCCTCAGCAAAATTCCGCAGCAATCGCCCTCTCTTGGTAAAAATAAAGTTTTTTTGGTCAATTTTTTTGTGATCTTGGTCATTTGTTTCTTAGTTGCGTTTCATGGTTTCGTCTGGTGCGCTAAAACGATTTTTTATGGTATTTGTTACATTTTCTTTGTTCCATAATTTTTTTTCACTTTGTTTTCTAAATGTTTCGAATCACCAGTTTCTTTAAATTTTGAAGGTCGAGAAATGTTTACCTTCTCATCCCTCCCTGCTTGACGTGAATAGGTTTTCAATAATTTTCCTGAATTAAGCAATGTCTTCCATGGTGTTTTTATAAATCTCATATTTCACTTCGTCGTTAATTTTTGGGTAAGTTTTGCGGTTAGTCTTTCAGTGTCGATTGCAAGAGAAAATCAAATCTAAAGCAAAAAAAATAACCGAGTGTTTACTAGAAATTTACATATTCGTTGTGAAAGTATAGGTAAATAAGATTACAAAATGTATGAATCAATTAAAATCCAACAGCAAAAAAAAATGCTGTGTATGTTCCATTCCAACGGATGGAACAGCCACATCTTGGAGTGCATATTGAAACCGACGTTAAGCGTCTCAATCACAAATTTGAGATGAAAAGAAAACTCAGAATTTTCCAGAATTTCAAATTTTCAAATTTTGGATTGGGACTGGAGTATTTCTTAGAAATGTTAAAAAAGGTCAATTTGACAAATACATCGTGTCAAAAAACACAACATCCGAATACGTGACAAAAAACCGTTGTGAGGGAGATAAATTTGAAAACCAAAACAAAGCCTCCTATTGTGACACGAAGGCACGATAGGTATCTTACTTGTATAAGACAGCGTAAACGGAGCCTGCAATGGCTTATTCGGGAAAACTCCGAACCCTCCCGAGCAATAAAAGGTTAGAGATAACGACGTTATCTCTGGGAGAGTTTTGAATTGGAGGCCCGGTGTCAGAGACTCTTCTAGCAAACACTTAACAATTTTTAGCTGCTGTAATGCCCTGAACGATTTTAATTTAACTCGATATTAATTTGGTAATTTAGGAGCATGAGAAGTTAGCGGTTAGGAAAGGGTCAATCTATATGTAATGAAACTAATATGTAACTGTCACTGAAAAAAATCTGAAATTATGGATTCTAGCGATGTTCTTAGTAATTATCACGCTGTCTGGGAATTTGAGACCCAGCTATGAGGTTATTTTCGCGTGTAAACGAAAGCTTATTGAAATTTTTTTGGCTGATGGACTAAAACTGGTAACAAGAGAGGCAGCCTTCAAACAGACCAGAAAAACAATTGCTAGTTCAAGATGGTTAAAATGAGTAAAATTAAGGATTCTGACGTCAGCCAGTCGTAAATCGGGACTTATTCTACGCTCCGTCGCTGTGTAATTTCTGAGCAAAAGTTAAAATACTCCCACAGCGTCGAATGCTTACAACGCCAAATTTATAAAGCTTTTCACGATACCAAAAAATAAAACGCGAATCAAAACGCTGAAATTTAAAATATTTCTAAAAAATTTCCAATAAAAAAAATTTCAACAGCGTCAAAATTTTTTGTTATAGCATTTATTTAATTGGTTTGAATAAAATAGTTTCGACTTTATGAATAGCTTTTTAATTTTCGGCGTTTTGAACAATTTTTCAATTCTCGATTTTTTAATTTTCAGCGCTGTGAAAGCAAAACAATTTTGAGCGCAGCAAAAATAATTTATTTAAAGATGTGAAAACTAAGCAAGAAACAGATTAGCAGACGAAAAATTGGGCGAAATTTTCATTCGAAACTGAAAGCTTCCCGTTTGAAAGGATTAACAGTTCCTGGTCAGAATCGAACTCAGGATTTTTATTTTCACAGGAATATTACTTAACTCCCGGCTAAATTGGACGGGACTGCTTAGAAAATCAATTATCAAGCGTCAGCAAACTTTTGGTCAAAACTTTATGGAGACCAAAGCAAAACTGTTGTCATAAAAAACTGGATTAACATTTAAATTGAGATTACAATTGCCCTCACGAAAAGGGATAAAACGAGACTGAGCCGATGAGACCGAGCCGATATATCATCACTGACACTGTTTAAATATTTGAAAAGAACTAAAAAAACAAAGACAAAAAACAATATCAGACTCGGTAAGCTTACAAATCACTAGTCTTTTATTTTTAGAAAAAAGGTATGAAATGAATGAAAACATATGTTCGAGAAAGTAGGCCAATACAAAAGCTAATTGTTACAAAAATAGGGTTTGAAAAAACCGAATAAGATCAGACAGGAATTAGGTCGAAAACCACGAACCCGTAAAAGTTTAGGAAAACTTTGGAAAATTTAAATACAACCTGAAACGGGCTTTACTTAATTACTAATTTTTTTGTAGTAGTTTTAAATGAATTGTAGAGAAATTAGGTTTGTCACATGATGAAAAAGTCCTGGAGATATGGAACGAGTTGTGTGAACAATTTTGATACGGGAAAATGTCTTTTACACAAGTGCACTATCGCAAGGTTAATAAATTATTCCTGCCTTGATCTTCAGTTAAGCATTGGTGCCAGTCGGTCATTTTTTGTTTTTTGGTCTTGATTTTTGGGAAAACAGTAATTTTTATAGCGGCAAACGAAATAACAAGTCAATAAAATCAGACTCTAATCATAATTGTGGGAAAGTTGAACGAATATTGTTCTTGAGTAAAACTGCTAATCGGAATTTCACTGAAATAACCAATTCGAAAAGAACTGTCATGTTCCCGACAGCGAACATTGCGAAATCCTAGTAGAGTGCCATAGCTTGGCAAGAGAGAACCGTGATTGGGCAGGTCGACGCGTGAAGCTGCCAATGGCCAAAACAATAAAACATCTTGAGTTAAAACTAGATATTCCCTATAACTTCTAGAGTTGCTTTACTTACAATAAATACTTTATTTTAGAGTCGCGTGACTATGTGAGTACTTCATTTAAATTCTTGAGTGTATTTTCACACATCCATTTTTTGAGATAAGAAATCGATCAAAGGTCCACTGCCCAATAAAAACTAATGGTATTTTTAAGTTTTCAACCCTGTTTTCAATGGCCTTTGCGTGTTTTAGGTATTTAGAGACCTAGTATGTGAGCGTTCTTATTTCAAGAGGGGGGTAGTTTGGTAAAGGCCTTTAAGCTGTAACCCGACATTGTAGTCCCATGTCTTAAGCGAACCGAATGAGCTCCGGCAGAATGAGGTACAAAAACAAAGTAGATATTGTCCCTGACCTTTGAGCCAATGGTTCTAGTGCCTATTTTTAGTAACCACATATGTGACATAAGCGGACGGCTGTTACATATTCAGGTCAAAATTTGGTTCAGCAGCAAAAGCGCTTTTTCCCGCCGTTTCCACCAAGAACCTGCTTTTTTGACCAATCTTCTACCGTTTCGCTCAAATAACCGGAATTTTGACAGTGTACAGTGTTTTTAAGTATTGATCCGTAGAGCAGCATGCTGTTTGAACTGTAATTGGAATTATTATTTTATCTTGAACAAACATCATTAGTTTTAATTTTAAGTTGTTTTTCTCAGACTACTGCGTTTCTATGCTCCCATTGATTAAAGAAATTGCACTACTTTGAATTCAAAAAAACACGCGTAAGAACTTTCCGATTATTTTGTGAAATGCAATTTTTGCCTGAAATAAAATGGTTTGTCTTATCCGAGGCTTTTGAACCTCGTTTTTCTAAAGACTTGTTCCACCTTTCTTTTGAACTTCTCAATAGACTAGGAAAACGTTTCAGCTGAAATCACAAGGTCTTATGCACATAGCATAGCCTCCTCTATTACTAGTATAAATAACAAGCAGCTAAGTGCCAATACTTGATGGACGCCCAATTTAATTTCGAAGTTTTCATTGCATACCCGTCGGCTCTGATTTTCGACTCGGTAAATAGACACATTTTTAGTGTTACCAGATTTCTGGAATCTCTTTGTGCCTCAGAGCCCATAGGAACACTGTCGAAAATTTTTTTTTGAGATCAAGGAACGTGTGATGAAAGGATTATGTGACCAAGGAATATGTGATCTTTGCCTCAAAAACATCTTTCAGTTATCAAATGAGAACAATGGTAGAGTAGTTAAACTACACCTGTATACTGTATGTCATCTTCTTCTATCAATATTCTCGGACACTTTTCTAACCTTCTTCAAAAAACTTATTGCATGTGGCAGTAACCGGATAACTCTGTAGAATCCGCATTCTAACAGATCATCTTTTCTTTCGAAAAGAGTAACAGTTACAATTCCGCTCCACTCTAAAGAGATAAGAACAGAATTGCAGGCTTCTTTTAGAACTTCAAAAAGCTCAGTAACTCCACATTCCCCGACAAATTTTATGATATCCGAATTTAGCCCTGTTGGTACGAGGCTTCTTTGTTTTTCTTTTCTCTCGGTTCCAGTGCCATTTTCTGGATGGAAATTCCTCCAATGGGCAAGCCACTGTTGGGATACTTTTTTTGAGTTGGACTTGTCCCGCTTAAAAGTTTGTCAAGGCACCCAACTCTTCGGTCACCTTCTTTACCTGCAACAACCTTCTGATAAAGGCACCCATTTCTTCAGTCATCTTCTTCAACTGCACCAACCTCCTGCTCAAGGCATCCGCTCTTCACAACTAAGGTGACCAGTGAACTCAGGTGAATTCAGGAGCTCACGATTCCTGTGAGCCAATGAGTTTTTAGATGAACAAGCCAACTAAGGTGAACCAGTGAATTCAGGAGACTTTGTGCTGAATTTGATTGTCTCGTGTGTTCGTGATTCATAATTACAATGTATTCTTCTTTGTTACAAAATTATCCTGCCAAGTGTTCGTAATTCATTTTTGCAATTCATTTTTTGGCTAATCTTTTGGTTGAGAATATCAGGAATGGTAATCCATGATAATCGATTATAAGGGGTTTGCTCTTGTTAATGTACTCAATTACAATAGGTTTTGAGAGATTATAATCTCTTGGAAAATTCAACGAAAATAATCGATAATAATTTCTTTAAATATCTAAATTTGGTAATTATAGTTAAATATAATTGTCAAAAACTCATCATAAAAATCCACTATAATCGTTTACTTAAACTAAAACTTGGTTGCGCGAATTTTGGTCAGTGACGGGACAAGCGTACTGTTGAAAAAAATATCGAATATGGAGTAACCCTGATCTTATTTTGGATTATTTTTCTTAAATAATAGATCAAACTTTACAGTGTCTATTTCGCCTTAATTATTGGTAGCGTGTTTCCTTCATACATGCCCTCATACAACTCCTCAAATTTGTGACTCAACTAGCTTGTGCAGCAAAGTGTGGGTAACTCAAAGTGTGTTTGGGAAACCTTTTCATAACAAAAATTGCTATCAAACAAATTGCTCAAACTAAATTGCTATTTGACACAAATTATTTACAAGCTAAGTTATTTAGACTCCGCCGGTTTAACTTTCTTCTTCTTTGATCTCGTTCTGTTTAGGGTTTTGGAACCAGTTCTGTTTATAAATATAGTTCTCTAAATCTATAAAATGTTCCTATCTAACCAATCATATTTCATCTCTGTAACCTTTACACTTATTTGTAGTTTCAGCGCCAGATTAATTTGAATTAAACTTAGAATACAGTTGTTCTCCTTCTGGAAACTAACTCGCATAGACCAGTATACACTAGATCTATTGAGACTAGGAGATATAAGAGTAACATTAAGATCGGTATTAGACTAAAAAGTTGCACGAATCTATCCGGCCGAAAATAAGATAGCGTGACGAGCAGACGGTGTACCCTATCTGAAATTACTCTATGAGTATAACCAAATAGGTCTTAACTCAGTTTCTTCAAAAGTGCCCAATCAGGCAATTGATACATGGATGATCTGATATCAGTACCATCGTGTCTCTTGGTGGTATTCCTAACAAGCCATGACTGTCATAGGATCCACTTAGCAAAGGGCCACAAGTATTTTTTGAAGCGCACTCCTATGATTGATGAGTACCATCACTACCGCCTAGCCGCTAGGCCAAAACAGTCCCTTCACCACTAGTCGTTTAAATTTCGGGAAAGCTGTTACCTGCTCCGGGTATTTCTCCAGGGGCCTATTTAACCTCAAATTTGTTTAGCAAGTAAGAACTATGACTAGCACTGAGTGTAACTTAAATTTTCTTATTATGGAAACGATCTTATTTTGTGCTGCGTCAGAATTTTTGGAAGTTCACAGATAGTTCTATTAAAAGAGTGAAGAAATCAGACTTCCTTTAAATTATGCAAATCACACGTTTCTTTTTTATTAATAAGCGTGGTTATCAATTCTTCCCAAAATCGTTCTTTCGAACTCTTGTCTAAGAAAAATTGTTTTATTTTTTATGATTTTGAATATTGCTGTCAACCAAAAAGTAGTAGTTTCGTCTATGTTCTTACTTGAATTTTTTTTATCCTAAAAAAGTCTTGGCCCCAATACAGTTATATGAAATGCTCGTAAAATGGGGAACTACAGCTAGAGTTGGAAGGAAAATTGGGAAAAAAAGAGAAAACGATTTCAGTATTATTATAATTATTTTTAAATTCTTTTTTTGAGAACTGTGAGTCGTTACTTGTTGTCTTTACTATCTGAAAACCAACAAGAAATGGCCTTCAATACTTCACAGGAGGATGCAATAGGGCATTCGGTAAATTTTTCTTCTGCTCAGATTTTTTTCGATGAATAATGCTCCCATTATGGGCCTCAAGATCTTCTTTTTTCCTAGTTTTGATTTATTGTTATGCCGAATGCTGAGTTTGTAATCAGCGCTACAGTTTTCTGCTGCAATTAGGGCTTCGCGTTTTGGAGCCGAGTATTAAATTCAAGGAAAATTGCCATCCAGTTTTTCTGGCGGAATTTTTTTGATATGATTTATCTTCATATCCAGGTCGTGGTTCCATTTTGAGGTTAGGTTATGAAAAACAAAACCTTCTTCATGTTATGCAAAGCAAAACCTTCGTTAAAATTTACAGAAACGTTGGCACTTTAGGAAATTGGTGAACTTCAACTCTACTAGCATGTTGATATTCTCATGGACGATTGAAATACTCTCCACTACTTCACGGGGGGTCGCAGCGTATTCGGCACAAAAAACCACAAACCCTACAAGTAAGATCTTTTTTAATTGGGCAACAGCACCCCATATGGGTGTTAGCTTTACACCAGATCTGTTTCAACTAATGAAAAAATGTTCAGGTGTCGAACAAAGTGTTTCATAATGACACCTCATAGGTTTCTTTTGTAATAAGTTTAATTTTGACGATACGTAAAAGTTTAAGTGTTTAAGATTTAAGATCTGATACAAGTTTCAAGTGCAGTTCTTGGATTTTGTAGCAAGATCCGCGAAATGATTAATTGTCGTTAAGCAGTAGAGGCAATTAGGTTAAGAGTTAGATATCAAAATGGACAAAGTTTTCAAAAAAAGTAAGCAATAGCACCCTTGTAATGAAGTACATATCGTAGTAACCTCAAACTGAACTACATTCAAGTCAATGATCTTTTTCAAGGCGTTGATCTCTCATTCTCTTCAGCAGTTTTTAAAGGGAGTGCTCGAATAAATCCAAACAAAAGTGTCTAATAGGAAACTTTTGGCATTTTGTAACAGGAGTGCTAGTTAAAATCTAAAACCATAGATGTATCTGTGATTTCCTTTTTTTTTTAAAAAAAAAACCTTTTCTCTACTGTGGTTTATTTATATAATTGAAGAGGACAAAGAGGACAAAGCAAATGTGGTTTAATTTTTCCCGCTTAAATATGTTTTTAGAATCAGTTCATGCCACCGCTCACAAAGCGTAAGCGTTATTTAGACAAACTATGAGCTGTTACTGAAAAAAAGTTAGTTTTTATTGAATTTGCGTGAAACCTTGCTATAGTGACAAGGATTAAGGCATTTGCTTAGATTTTTTGATTCTTTTTTCATATTCGGGTGATGTATCTGAAATGGCTCTCTAATAGCCTTAATGCTTTGTAACGATTTGCGAGTTAATTTTTTTGTGGATCTGCTTGCTGTCGCTAAAAACCAAGAAAATGACAGAGTAATTCAAGCTGATATAAAAGGTGATTAACCAGGTCATTTTTTTGTCGTCTCAGAGCACGGATAGATTGTCAGCCGAACCGAATAAGTGAAAGAGTTCTCGTAGTTTCACCGAGTACTGCAGTTTCTTATTCATTACTTATTCCCCACTTCCTACATCTGGTGACAAAGTTCAATCATAACAGAGACAACCGTTTCTTTATATGATGCAGTAGTTTTCACAAGGTAAAAATCGGCTCTTTTTTGCAGATTTAGCCACGGCTAGAGAAACACAAACTTTCTACCTATAACTTGGACAAAAATTAGATTGTGAAATGTTCGTTGAATTGAAAGGTTCACCTGGTGTTTAATATGACTCTACCGTTGTGCAATTGCTTGTATCCGTTACTGTTGGGTTTTGCGTCCATCTTATCGGATGGAATAATAATTACCCAGGGTTGACCCCCATAAACCGAAAACGCTGATCTTACAATTCCATACACTGAAAATTTTTTTTATCATAAATTTCAATATATCAAATGTATGGAAAAATGCTTGTCAAACAGTTTTCATACAATTTCAAAAAATAATGGAGAAAACATTCGAGCTAGTTTTTGCGGCTATTTCAACCAACTAAAACATTTTGGTGATGAAAAACAAACGATGTTTTTTTTGAAAAAAAAAGGTTATCATACAATTTCCATATATGAAAATTGTATGACTAGCATTTTTCTGATGGCAACCCTAAAAAGTTTTCCAATTAAAATTGAAATTGCCCCAATTTTTTTTTCAACGGCAAAGCTAACTTTGTACTCAAACAAACAATTTCTAAAAACAAAAAATTTGCATGCAAGTTTTAGCTTTTTGTCTGGATAACGTAGTCCTAGATACACAAAAATTGGATTTTTTTTCCGTTTCTGTGAATAGTTTTTTTTCGAACAGGTTGAAACCTTCTATTTCTTTTGTATGGCATGTTTTTATATGCCTTGATTCATGACTGATAATTTGGAAATTATAATTTGAAATTTTAAAATTAATCATTGAAAATGCTTAAAAGTTCTGTCGTAGTAAAGTCTGTTCAACTAATTTGAACGTCTTAAAATTGTTCTTTGAATTGATGGTCGTTCAACGAAGGTTTGGTTTCGCATTTGAACGTTTCGTTAAAAGTTGAACGCAGTAAAATTGTTCTTTGAATTGATGGTAGTTCAACGATGGTTTGGTTTCGTATTTGATTTCAGACTTGCTTTTGCTGGCTGGCTTCATCTAAGTGGATTACGCCTTTTTTTTTAGAAAATCCCAGAACCAGTCCAGAATGATTATTAAATTGCATACTTAACTTGCAGCGAAGAATTCAAAAGACGCTTGCTGTCGTTTTGCGCGCGTAGAGTGTATCATGAATTACTCGCCAAACCCCTAATTCACTCTCCCGTGGAGAGATGATTTCAAAAAAAAACGAGCAAGCCATTATGCTGGTATAAATAGGAGTCAGCACTTTGCCTGAAGTGCTAACGCTTACGCAGATTTTTCGTTTTGAAAAAAGGCATGGTTTCCAAATTCTGTGGTCAAGAACTTTACAACTAACTGGGAGTGGTATCACAATTTAAAAGCCATCTCGAAAAATTCGTCGGTTTTTTTCGTCCGTCAGAACAGTTGGATGGCAATTTTAAAATAAAACTAATTCTCTTTCGAAAACTATCTGCCAAATAACGTTTGAGCCCAAAGCCGGCGGAAAAAAGTTTCAGAAGATCGATTTATCAGAAAATCAATTTAAAAAAAGTAACTTAAAAACTAATCTAGTATCGTCAGATAAGGAAAATATTGTTGATAAAAACGAACTTACAGAAAAAACAACAGAAAACAAATCTTATAAACAAAAACTTCAAAATAAGTTGTGGATATCTCACATTTTGTTAGTAAAAGAAATGTTATTTGGCTGACGTGCCAACACTTACCCAGGATTTTCGTTTTCAAAAAAAGCACGGTTTCCAAATTCTGTGGTCAGGATTTTTATAACTAACTGGGAGTGGTATCACAGTTTAAAAGCCATCTCAAAAATATTGTCGGTTTTTTTCGTCCGTCAGAATAGTTGGATGGCAATTTTAAAATAAAACTAATTTTCTTTTGAAAACTATCTGCCAAATAGCGTTTGAGACCAAAGCCGGCGGAAAAAAGTTCCAGAAGATCGATTTATCAGAAAATCAATTTAAAAAAAGTAACTTAAAAACTAATCTATTATCGTCAGATAAGAAAAATATTGTTGATAAAAACGAATTTTCAGAAAAAACAACAGAAAACAAATCATAATAAACAAAAAAAACTTCAAATTAAGTTGTGGATATCTCACATTTTGTTAGTAAAAGAAATGTTATTTGGCTTAAACTATGGTTTTAGGCAAAAAAGCTTGAAGAAAAAGAATAATGTTTGTTGAAACCAAAGAAAAAAACATTTGTATTATAATTGGTTTTAAAAATTTTAACCTACGGGATGCTCAGCTTGTCAGCTAAGAAATCAAATCAAATTTCGGAAGAGATGCAAAACTGTTTCTCGTCCTTTATGATAACAGCAGATGCACTAGTAGAAACGATTTGATGAAGATACGCTGGTAAAACGTAAAAGGTCACGAAATATAGTTCTTTCTGTTTTCAAATAAAGTTTCTGGCATCACGAGGGATTTGCATCCTCGCCAAAACCTACTGTTTTGAAATGAAAGTACAAGGAAAAAAATCAAATAAGCAAATTGCCTTTTTTGATGGTGTTTCTCGCCGAAACTATGAATGGCTACCACAAGCAAAAAAAAACGTGCAGCTTCCTAAAGTGTTTTGATTTTCTTGGTTTTCTTCTGATTGTCTTTAGATTTTCAAAAAAGAGCATGTGCGATTTGAAATCAGTGGAATCAAAGCGCGGCCACATGGTTGGACTGGTCGGCAACAAGCTCATTTCTCCGCTTATGTATGCCCTTGCTAATTCTAGCGACTTCTTTAAGAACACAACCTAGGCGGTGCATTTATTTTCTTATTTTTTTGACGATTGCAAAAAACTGACACTTGATGCAAAATCGTTGCAATCACAAAATTGCTTTGAAATTAAAATATTCAACGCATTGGCGCTGATATTGCTTATTAGGTTAAAACCTTTGAACACGAGAAAAAAGCGAACAACTACAAGATGAGTGAAAAGCTTCGCAAAATGTCTAAACGTACATCGAGATTGAACATGATGGACGCCCCAATTTTTGAGAACTGATCTCAATTAGTTTAACGAAAAAATGGATCAGACCTTTAATAATAGTATTACTGTTGTGTTTATATTACACATTTTTGAAACCGACGAACGTGAAAACAACACATTCTTTGATGAAGCTTTATTGCTTTGTACTGATATCGAAACTTTGGAAAAATGATCAATTTCAGTGTTTGAATGTACACTCAACAACCATTCAACAAAAGTTTGTGTTCGTTTCCAGCACCTGCAATTATTTTGCATGAAACTTTTAATTTTGAAGCGTCCAATCAAAAGAATTTTAAAAATTTTCTAATAAAATAGCTTGTGATCCAAAATAATTCTGTAGAGTTTTGATAGATAACTTACCAATGATGGAAGTTGGATGTAAAAGAGAAAAACATCTATATTCAGAAAAGATTCGATTTTGAATTAGCTCAAAGAAATTTTGGTAAATACGAGATCATAGTGAATACTTTACAAAAAAACAGTCGTGTTTTTTTTTTCAATAACATCGACAACTGCTTCAAATGCTTTCAAAACCCAACGTGTGATAAACGACCCAAAATAAGCCAATTTCAACCGTCTATTTAACAATCCAAAGATCGAATCAAAAATTTTATTTAATTATAGAGCGTTTATTTACGAAACAGGACAGTATTTAAAACGATGGTTTCTAACTTCGAATCAAATTGCATGTGATCCGGAGAATTAGAACAGACATATAAATATATCTGGTTTGGAAAACATGACCTCCTTTTGATTTATTATCCAACGAATTTGATTGTAACACTCATGAATTTTTTCAACAAAAACCCATAATCTTTGAAAATTGGAATCAAGTCAATTCTCTGGAAATTGGAAATAATATCAAAGCGATTCCAAACGAATTTCAGAATGCCTAAACAGGAGGAGTATAAAGAAAACTAGAGCACAAGAATCAAGGACCATTGGATTGAAGATGAGGAAAAAATAGCTGCATTCACTCGTTCCTTCAGGTTTCAAAAAATATCAAATAAAACAAAATCCAGATTGATTCACCCAGATTCTTTCAATATTTGGACTCAAATATCTCATTCCCTACCTAAAAAAAACAATTAGGAAAATGAACCTTCAATAATCAAGGAAGCCAACAATTTTGTTTCTTTCAAGTTTGGGGATATTCATATTCCAGACAAAATGAAGTTTTTTGGCGGAGCTAATACTTTAGAGTTGTTGCCAATAGCTTACTAAGCCTTGAGATGAAAGTATACTCCATAAGAGTGGTTGGTGACTCACTACAAGCTCGGTGACCAACAACTACCGCTGTTTGATGAAATTGAAGGCCAGCAATCCTCATGAGAAAGACTATGATGTTTTTCTGATGCTTCTCAACGCTGATGTTGTGCCGCACTCTCGTGTATCCTGTAAGACCTTACAAAAACCTGCTTCAATATCTGTAAATTATCGGCAATTCAAATAATAATATGAAGAGTAAGTAATATCTGACAACAATGAGTTGAACATTTTCGGTTAGCATTTTTAGCAATACGGTTTCCAACAATCTCAAAAATCTATAAACATTTTGATGTCAAACTGACCTTAATCGGACAAACCAGTAGTTTTCAAGGCCTTTTGCCTAAGAAAATCTAATTTTAGCTTTTTCACTTTCGCGCTATAATGACGTCATTAGTTTAAGCGCGAACATCTTCCGCGCCCCAAGGAGCGAAAACGGGTGCGAGTTTTACGGCCAGTCGAGTTAGTTCCCCGGAGCGGGCGGTGACTACGGCGGATCGGGCTATGTTGTCTTTTCCGTAATTAAGGGTTTCTATACGAGCCAGAGGGTAGTGTCCCCTTGGGCTGCGTTCGTCAACAATCCACACCATCCCCTGTTTCTGGAGCATGAACGTGTTTGACACAGGAATGGTTAGAGATTTGAGGACATCTTCCTTCAAGCGGGTAGCGAGTAACGCGGCCTGCAGTTCAAGATTCGGGATGGAAAGCGCTTTCATGGGCGCGACTCTTGCTTTTCCAAAGACGAAGGCAACTTGTGTTTTGAGTGAAGTTTTCACACGGGCGCGAAGAAAAACTACAGCACAAAAAACTTCTTCTGAGCTGTCACCGAACTTGTGTAACTCAACACAATCGACTGGTGCGGAGAAGTAGCTGCGCTTTATACTCATTTTCCCTAGAGATGGCAAACCAGAGTGCCAGGCAAGAAATTTTGTCTTGATATCAACGGGTAGCTCATCATCCCATTGTTGGCCATGAATGCGCCAGATTTCTTTCAACAATAATCGCTCTTTTACGGTATAGGGCGCTACGAGACCTATGGGGTCGAAAACGGAAAAAACAAAACTTAACACTGTTCGCTGTGTTATCCAATTTTTGAGTTCACGGTTGACACCACGGCTTACGACCAAAGTGTCGTCGATATGGTCCCACTTCAGACCATGAACATGAGAAGAATTATCCCCACAAGTTACAAAATTTTTACTTTCCTGTTGCGGCGCGCTTTGGGGCGGGTTTAGCTTTTTAATAATTTTAGTTACGTTACTTATGAACTTAGTTAATTTAAAACCACCTAGATCTAACAGAGTAATCAACTCTTGACTCATTTTAAATGCAACATCAGGGTCCTCAAAGGAGTCTAGGTAGTCGTCCATATAAAATTTCTCTAGAACTGCGGACGCTGCGTCAGGGAACATTGCCTGATTATCCATTGCAGTCCGTTGCAATGCATAATTTGCACACGTTGGCAAATCTCTCGCTCCAAAGATATGTCTGGTGTACTGGTGTACAACCACATCGGCTGTGGGGTCCTCCCGCCAAAGAACACGAAGAGATGGTTGGTCCTCTGGAAGGTCGCCGACTTGTAGGAACATCCCTTCAATGTCAGCCGATAACGGAGTAGAACGAACACAAGGTTTTGCAGTAGGTCGGGTCCTACTAGCAACGATTTGTTCAATGACGTACTGTAGAAATCAGACGCTCCGTTAAGGACACGCCTCACTTTACCAGGTTTGTTTGGGTTCACGACGGAATGGTGAGGAAGATACCACTCGCGTATGCTGCTGTTCGAAAATTTATGGGGAGGAACTTGAATCACGTATCCTTTACTCAAATCATCTTCGATAGTTTTTGAGTATTGATCCCTTAAGTGAGGATCTTTCGCTAAACGTTTTTCCAACAATTTTAACTGAACCAAAGAGGAATAGTAATTGTCTGGTAACATGATAGATTCTTCTGCCCAAAGCATACCTACAGCGTATCTTGATCCATCATGGACGGTAGAAGAATTAAGTATTTTAGCCGCCCTTTTGTCCTCGGCTGAAAGGGAATCGACCTGTTTGTAGGCTCCGTATGACTCTATTTCATACCAGCGTTTGATTTGACAAGCTAGTTCGGTATCATCCGTTTTGCACTTGAAACAAGTAGAAAGGAAGCCAGTAGATGTCGGCATTGGGCCGCTCAAGACTCAGCCTATTGGAAGGCGAACCGCGACGGGCGATGTGTTTGGATCGGCCTCACTCTTGAAATACTCCTCAGGCCGAATAGCATGGAAGAAAATAGCTTGACCAATTATTAAGTCTACATCGGCGTAGCTATACACAATTGGTTTGATTGGAGCAAGGTACGGATACTTGCTCTGTAATGCAGGGATGTTGACGGTATCGGTACGGACTTTAAGTTCATCCTTGACAAATGCGGTTAAATCGAATATGTATTCGAATCCATCGAAGTTAGAAGATACCTTCATCTGAACTTGTTTCGTTTTAACAACAGTCGTTGTGTTAATACCATTTACTGTGAGATCCAAATCTCTTCCTGAGAGATTCAGACATTTGACTAATTTAGCCGATATCCAGGAATGACTCTTTGCTGAGTCACACAATGTTAAACAATCAGCACTCTGGAAATCGGTGGAAACTTGGAGCTTGATTATGGGCAGTAACCCTTTCGATGTTATGATTGATGATTGGTCGTTCGAGATTGCGCAACTTACATCCAACAGAACGGGATTAATGTCTGCATGATTCGAACTTGCGTTTGGTATATTCTTGCTAAATTCTTTTCGATCAGCGTTTGTGCTCGCTTTATCCGGCTCTGCATTAGATCTTGGATGACCAGCGTTGGGTCTTGTATGGCTATCATTTTTGTCCGGATTTCGACTAGGAAAAACACGTTCAGCCCCATGGAGAAGTACACTATGGGTGCTAGTGCAACCTGGTTTGGTGCATTTCTTTGCTCTGGGACATTGCCGGAATGCGTGGTTCCCTTGTAAGCAGGAGAAGCACAACTTGTTTTCCGCAGAGAATTTCGCACGTTGTGTTGGAGTTTTCTCCTTAAACACAGAATACTTCCACAAGGCATGTTTCCCTTTGCAGAGGATACAAGAAGGATATTCAAACTTTTTCTCAACTGTACTTGTCGAGGAAAAAACTCTCGTTACAGCTTTAGTTTTTGATGGCTCTTTGACTTTGGGCTTTCCAGGCATATATTTCATTTGCTCTTGAGCTTCTGCTTTATCTTTTAACCAATTGTTAAAGTCAATTAGGTTGGGGCGTGACCAATTACGTTTCAGGACAAAAAGTGACCACGATTCTCTCATGTTTGGTGGAATTTTCGAAAGAGCTTGTTTTAACAAAGAGACACTTTTCAAATCTTCTTCAAGAGACCTAAAGACAGCCACTAGACTTTAAATGGTCATCGAGAAGCTAATGATGTTTTCAGAGTTGTGCATTCGAAGTTGCGGGAAACTGGACAACTTATCAAGGTGGGCCGTAATTACGTTTTGTGGCTGGCCAAACTTTCTTTCTAGAGTTTTTAGAGCATCCTTATACATTCTTCCACTGCATGCGAACTCTGCTATGGCTGACTTAGCTTTTCCCGTGACTAATGTTTTTAAATAAGTTAACTTCACATCATCGCTTAGGGACGCTGCGTCTACAGTACTGCAAAATTGGCCAAACCATTCGTGCCATTGGAGCGGGTTGCCATCATACTGGGCCAGCTTCCATTCTGGAAGGGGATCCTTCTTTGAGACTGACAGAGCTTGGACTCAGACATTCAGTGTCACGGCTTGCGGTTGGGGAGCTGGTTGCAACGACGGTAATGTGTTGCTAGGATCAGCTGCAAAAGGTTGCTGCTGATATATGTAAGTGTTTTCAGCCGATGCGTCGTGATTGGGAAACCCATAGTAAACGGTACCACCACTTGATACGTGGGGGAATTGGTGCTGAGATATTGGCGTTACGGATGAAAAAACACCAACTGATGGGTTTGTGTTACCATCACTTGTAAACCCAGTGATACATTGGGTGACTGCGGGTGTCCACTTTGACATTAGTGGCAAATTGGGCTGACTAATAATGGCAGACTGTCCGCTAAACGGATTGTTCATTGACGCAGGATTGCTATACTCGTTATGTGATAGCAAGTTTTGATTTCTGCGGTTTAAATTTGCAGGTGGTTGTGACACAATGGCATGGGGGGTGTATCCAGAGTATTGATTGGAGTTGGCGGGCATGTTTCCAACAACTCGGGAATCGTTATTAAAGTTGTTGACGGGGATATGTTGAATGGAAGACGAAGGAGGAGGTACAGAGAAGTAACAGCATACCGGAGTATTGGTAGCTGCTGTTCCAGCTGGATTAAAAAATGATGATGTATTGTTTTCGCAAAGTGTAGCGTTATTGGAAATAAGCAACGACTGCGTTTCGTGCTCAGGATTAGTGGATACAGCGTGCTTGATTCCATCGGCATTGGTGAAGGAGACGGTTGGTTGATAGGGAGAACATTGTTGATCACAATCAAAAGTCTGATTCGGCAACGATCGCCGAGGTGAAGCTTCCGCTGTGGACACATTTCTGTGTTGATGCGAACCACTTTCTATATTTATACAGTTTTCAAACTTTGAAGAAGACGGAACTACCTTGGGTCCTTTTTGGTTTTCTAATGCATGATCAACCCAATTGTTTACCCTGTCAGAACGACGATCAACTGAAGACGCCAGCTCGAGATGCTGATCTATTTCAGACTCTTCGAGGTATTCAGTTTCAACCATTTTTGCTTCAGCTACTATAATACGATTTTCTTCGCTTAATCGTTCCATTTCAAGACGACTTTTTTCGATTCGTAAACGATGTTCTTGCTCTTTAAGGTCAATTTCAAATTTAATTTCTTGTTGTTTTCGTTTCATCTCAATCAGATGCTGTTGCTCTTCGATGATGGCTTCCTGTTGTTTCAGTCTTAAGGTTGCTTCATGTTGTTTTTCCAACTCTTCTCGCTTCATCTTCGCTAGGAGCAGTTCTTTGCGGCGCTCACTGGGGGTCAATGATTTCATTGAGCTTTGCTTACTCGACCCGGATTTTGCCGATTTTGATGAAACTTTTGATCGACTAGTTTCACTGACGCAGACCTCTGAAGCTTGATTAGATTCCATATGAGCACGAGCCTTACCAGTTACTTCATCGTTAACTTTAACTATTCTATCCCACCATGCAGCCAACTCCGTTAATAATTTGCTAGGTTTATCGGTTTTATTAGCTAATATCACAAGTTCATCATTTTTTGCTAATGCTTTTTCGAGAATACTCTTGCATGATTCAATTAAGGCGTTTATTTTTGTTTTCCGAATTGGTCCCTCTAAACTCTCAGTTATGCGACTGTGAACTACGGAAAGCTCATTTTCTAGTGATGTTCGACCATTCATCAATCGTCGATATTTTAACTCAATTTGTTCTGTCATCCGCTCTACTGCTCATTTTGAGAGAAAAAAGGGAATAATTAATTTAAAACCTTAACTTTAGTATCAATAAATTATATTATGACTCATTAAGCAATATCACACATTAGAAAAGCACTTCATTTAATTCCTAGTTGCTACTCTGCATTTCTTCTGTTTCGATTAGCTTGCCGCTTGCGTTTTCCTGGCTTAGGATTATTTTTCTTTGAAATAATATGTTTCAAATTCTTGCTATAACGCCTAAGGATCGTAATTGTTTTCAGTTCTAGAGAGGGATCCTGGTGTAGTTCTAAGTACTTTTGCCCTAAATCAGTGAGGTTCTGCTTCCTTCTAGATATCTGTTACTATATTAATAACTAATATACCTGACTCTTTCAACTTACTATAAATATCTTCCGTGCCTACACGTTTACAGTAAACGATTGCATAAATATTACGATTATAGTTTAAAAGAATCTTCCTAAGCTGGTTAGGAGTTAGTGCGTTAATGTTATTACTACGGTGTCGACTAATAGAGTTATTAACGGCGTCGTGCCAAATAACAATGTCGTTTCGGTTTAAGAGATAGTGATCAAGTTGATACGGACAAGTTTTACGAACGTTCACTGCGTTATGGTTGAAACTTAACCCGGGAATGGCTAAGCACGATCGAGATGCACGTTTTTGCAAAGCGGGGGAAAGTATTTTCAAAGCGTGGTGCAGCGAGCTAGCAGTTAGTATGAACATTTAGTGAATTAAATCAACTTTAGAGGAAGGGAATCAAGCAAACCGCGACCTGACCTCCCGCAACACCCTGAGCTACCAAGTTTGTAGCAAAAGGTAAGACGATTTGCTTAATAATACGCTACGGGTCTCGACTACGGCTACTTTTATCCAATTGAACTAGTTTATTTAGCTGCACCACGTTTCAAGAATAAACACGGCGTTTTTTCAGAATTTTTTTTTCGAAAATTTCGGAATTTTTTTTCCGGAAACTTTCCAATTTTTTTTTTCGAATTTTTTTTCGAGAATTTTTCTCCACGTTTTCACCCAACGGTTCAAGTTCCCACAATAACCTGATGCGTTTGCGAAATTTTAAATTTTTTTTTAAATCCAAAACTTGGGGTAAAGAACTCGACTCGGTTGTTTAAATTGAATTATTATGAAACTAGGCGCTTTGCTGAATAATTTGCAAAACTTTAAAGTTTTGGAAAAAAAATCAAAAATATTCAATTTTTTTTTCCAAAATTTTTGGCCTTTTTTTCGATACTGTGTTGAGCTTACAGCCACGGTGTTAAGATAACGTAATTAAGGTTTATGAGGCCGGTTTTTTCCTAAACCCGTAGAAAAGTTTCTGATCAGGTTTTGGTATCGAGAAAAATTGGAATTGGGGGTTGCGATTTTGCCATCAAAACCTCGTATTAGAACTTAAAGCATCAAATCAGCGAGCTAGCACAAATGGATAAAGTTTTGGTTTTTTTTACTCTTACAAGTTTTGTAGAGGCGTTCACCGGTAGATTCCAAAATCCACAGAAAATTTCGGGCGTCGAGAAAAAGTGGGTGTCCACAGCCCACACTCCAATATGAATGTCCACAATCAGGATACCTGAAAAGGCCGACGTTCGTAACTTCTAAGAAACCGACTTCTACTTCAACTTCTGCGTTCGATTCGTTGACTTCTACTATTGACTTCTGCGTCCGATTCGTTGGCAACCCGAATCAGTACTGCCTTCTATAAACTTCTACTATTGACTTCTGCGTTCGAGTCGTTGACTTCTAGTATTGACTTCTGCGTCCGATTCGTTGGCAACCCGAACTAGTACTGACTTCTATCGACTTCTACTATTGACTTCTGCGTTCGAGTCGTTGACTTCTACGTCCGGGTCGGCGGACCAAAATGTGCCGCACTCTCATGTATCCTGTAAGACCTTACAAAAACCGGCTTCAATATCTGTAAATTATCGGCAATTCAACAGATAATATGAAGAGTAAGTAATATCTGACAACAATGAGTTGAACATTTTCGGTTAGCATTTTTAGCAATACGGTTTCCAACAATCTCAAAAATCTATAAACATTTTGATGGCAAACTGACCTTAATCGGACAAACCAGTAGTTTTTAAGGCCTTTTGTCTAAGAAAACTAGTTTTAGCTTTTTCACTTTCGCGCTATAATGACGTAATTAGTTTAAGACCGAACAGATGTAAATGAATAGCAAGCAATGAAGTCTATCTATATAAGTAAAAAGATGACAACCTTTTGCAAGACTTTACAGTGATATAAAAACAAAGATGTTTTTCCTTCTCTTGAAGATATGCAAACAACGATAAATTTTCATCACGATTAAGCGTAGACATGTCAAAGTGATCTAAGCGCACTACCGAATCAAATATTAGTTGACAGAATCTTCTCGAGTGATAGTAATTTAATCAAAAAATACAGGAAGCACCCTCGGAAGTACAAAAACCAAAAAAACTCAAGAAATGCAAAAATTTAATGCAGATACATTGGAGCGACAAAAAATTTACAATATGGAACTCGTTTCATAATGCCTAAACATCTCTGGCAACTGAAATTTATGAATGGCTTTTTTGTCGACCAGGAATTTGAATTTTTTTTTTAATTAGTTGCTATAGCTTGAAAAAGAAGAAAAATAAAACTGAATTAATCTAATTTTACACAATAATAAATTTCTGAATGCATGATATTTGTTATGCTAAATTATATCAAGTTTTCTCAAAATCATCAAACGATTGGGCAGATAGAAGGCAATTGCTGAAAGAGAGACAGATATTTAAAAACTTGTTCAGGTCGACCAAGCCAAAGACCATGTTCTGCTGTTTTTCTGCGCCTTATGGGATTTTTTGGGAGGAAAGGCATCAATACAGTCATTTCAATAGTTCTCAAAGTCTCATTTAAAAAATGATCTGCTTGAACAAGGCCAAATATCGAAGCCTCGAACAAGGTCAGATTTGGGATCTTTCTCCACGCAAGATATGGGTCAGCGCGCAACGAAAATTGTCTAATTCGATCAATGAATCAATGCTTTGATATTGATCGATAAAGTTGATTTTTTTTGAATAATGATCCTAGATTGACACTCAGTGGCATAGTTTGAAGCTTGGTCGGCCTAATAAGTATCTTGTGAAATAGGATTAAAAAAAAAACATTTTTCGTTACTCCGCGTTTCCCCATCTCTAAATTTATCCATCAATGTCGATCTCATCGTGTCTAAACAATTCAAACTGAGTGGAAACGGCAAAATTAGCACTATGAAAATTTTTCAGCTTCAAAATGGTAATTAGTTACAGCACATAGTAAACATATACATCTCTGTTGTATTTGGAGCCAGTTAAATCATGTTTCTGAACAAGAAATTGAAAACTAAACCTATCCGCAAAAGTATATAAAACTAGTTCAATCATTAAAAAAGAAGCCGATCAAAAAGATAATAATTGAAACTGCGTTCAAATTTTTTTTTGGGTTTTCTTGTTTAAATTTCGTTCCAGTTTTTTCATATCCTTATCGAACGAAATTTGAGAGATAGAGAGTCCATTACTGTCTCCACTGCTCTTACATGACTTGGGTTCCTTTTGATCTCTCGTTGTTTTAGCTTTCGTTCCAAGTTGTACATTTCATTAACCAAATCAGAAAACAAGGATAATGATTCCATCAGTGTCTCTGTTGCTTGCACATGATTCGGGTTGTACTCTACCGATTCCATAGCACATCGAATGGGCTGCTCAACTAGCAACATCGGAATCTCTTGATAAGACTCTGCACGATCAACAAGAGCAGTGATTTCACTCTTTTCTCTGATCTTTGATTTCATGCGAGTTAGAGACTCTGAAGCCATGTCAGAAAGAATATCGGCTAAAATTTTTCCTTTTTTGATCAGACGATCAATGTTTGCTTCAACTTCAAAATCTTTGCGATGTTTATCATAAACCTTGAAAGATGTACTTATAGACAAAAACGGTTTGAAATTGTTTTCGTTCCACCGATTACTTCGAGCAGTTCTATTGTTGAGTAAGTTTTCGGCAAATTTTTTCAAGAAGTTATTATTTTTTGCTGCTGAACACTTTCTTGCTGAACACTTTCTTGAGTCTTGGGTATCTCGTATGATTTGGATTGCTTGAAACAAGTGTTTGTAAGGTTTTGTACTAAATGGATTGATAAATACTAATGGCAATATAATGTTCAAAGTTAGTAATGCATAGAAAGTATATGAATCCAATTCGCCAGGTTCAACGTCAATATTACATTTCAAATAAAAAGGTCTACAAATTTCCTTCAGAAGTCTTTTTGTAACAGTAGTAAGCAATGATGCACGTTTGCGTCGATCCTTCTCGGCTGCGCATTTTTTACCCTCTTTTCGGTGTTTTTGCTCTTGTTTTATCAGGAAGGCATAAGACGTGGTGTACAATTCAATTACTTCAGCACATGGAAACTTAAGTTGCTGACACTTCCGGGCTTTACTTTTCCAGTTTTCCCATTTCCAAAACGGCTCGTCAGAAAAAGAAGAGGCAATAATTTCCATCGATTTCCCATTTTTAGACGACTCAGTCACATTTTTAGACGACTCGCAAGCACCTTTGCGGTCCGTTTGACCAAGGAACTCAGCTGTTTTAGAGCTAAATTCTGATTTGTCATCATACACGTTTATAACTTCGAATTGGGCATGATGCTCAGACGTAATTATTCTTTCAGTCGTGGAATAAAAACTGAACTCAAAAGGACCGGTATGCTCACTACCAACTATTATTACTTTTCGCAACCCCGCTTTAATCAGCTCCTGTAGTTCTTGTTTTTTATAAATATCATCTATCTGAACAATCGAGATATCATTGGGTCCTTTGAAGTATTTCAGTCCTTCGATATTCGGAAGGCAAACATTTCTCTGACGTAGTTCAGATTCCGATGCTTTCGTTAGGAACTGGAATTGGTAATTGGTTCCCACCAAAATCACTATTTTCTGCGAATCAAAGAATGCCCTTTCAAGTTCCATGAGCAAACTATTTGTCAATTTTGACTGTTTTTCACTTTTTTTTGTCAATTCACTTTTGTTGTTAGATCTGTGAACAATGATCAACTTAGTACATGCTCTTGTGATGATATTGTAAAACTGTCGTAGAAGTTCAAAGCCGTTCAGGTTAGTATCAGACAAGAGAGCAATCGTTACCGCAAACTCCAACCCGTCAATTTCCAACGAATCAAATAATCGAACACAGGGGAGACTTTCGTCGGCATTGCAAGCTGTCTCTACGTGTAAACAACCCTGTATATAATAATCAAACTGAATGTTTCTTTCTTTTAAACTTGATCTTAGCTGCTGTTTTGTTTCTTCGGGCATCCGTAACACAACTGGTAAATACTCCAAATCGCGAGATTTTTGAAGGTATTCTTCAATAAGTCTCAAACTCTCCTGTATGAAATTACGAATGCTATCGCAGGGACGGATATCGGGTTTTTCTCCGTAAAAATTATGGGCAGTTAAGCATCGAAACTCTTTAATTTTGAGAAATGGTTCATGGTTTCGATACCGCTCGATATAATTGATTATTTCGACTGTTGACCTTAGGTTGACACTCAATCGCATAGTTTGCTGTGTTTGGCCAAATATTATGCTTTTATTTTGTTCAGAGGAAAACAAAATGCAGTGTTGGCTCTCTTTCAAATCTTTTAGAGATAAGTATTCGGGAAAACTTTTTAGTGAGAAGTATGGCTGAAGCTTTTACTCAATTTGAAAATTTCTTACAATTTGAAAAGGATACTTTTAAAAAACTCTTCACCAGTAAGTTCTTCTAATGAAAATAAGAGTGCTCGTTTATGAGGGAAAAGCTCTCTGAACGTTCCGATTGCCCAGTTGTTTGGTCTCCAATAGTTATGCTATTAAAAAAAACTGAAAAACTACAAACTGTGAACAACGTCAACAAGACTGCTCGTATCAGGCGAAGCCCTGAATGTTCCGACTGCCTTTAAGGTTTATGGAGCAGCATTCACATTAAAAAAAATAAATGAAATAAAAAAAATGATTTTGTTTTCTAAAATTTGAATTTTTTATGATAATCATCCCCCACACGCCATATAAAAAATAAAAGTTTAGATTTTGCACCTTGTAACAAATCAGTTATAGCAAATAAACTTCTTTCAACCAATTTGGAACAATTTCTAAGACGGATTAATTTTCCGCTTACGCGTTAATAGTGCGAAGTATATCGCCCGTTAATTGTTCCAAATTGGCCAAAAGGGCGATCTTTAAGCCCCCATAACTTTACAAAAAACGATCCCAGGTGAAATATCTTTTTAAATTTGAGCTCAGGACAACAATACCTTTCGAATGATATAAACAAACTTCCCTAACCGCCCCCCAACCCCACCTCCCTAACCCCCCTCCCCCTCCCACCCTTCCCACCTCCTCGAATAATAATTCCTCCTCCCAAAATCGCGCAAATCGTAATCGTGTAAATAGTGTAAATAACTCGAGTTCAAACAACCATTTTAATCATACTGCTGTTAATAATGTAAATAGTCCACCACACCCCGCGAAAGGCCTTTTAAAAATCCTTCAATTTAATTGCAACGGTATCTCCGGAAAAGCACCCGAAATTGCTGCTTTCTTATCTTAAAATCAAATTCATATTGCTGTCTTCCAAGAAACTAAATTAAGAAAGAAATCTCGAAACCCCTCACTTGGCTCACACTACACTTTAATTAGAAAAGATCGAGAAAAAGAAGGGGGCGGTCTTCTCATAGCCATACATGAGTCGATACAATACGAAGAAATAAATCTTAACAACGATGGAACACTAGAGGCTATGGGCATATCAGTGGTAGCCAGTTCATCCAAGCTTCGTATTTATAATTTCTACATCCCCCCTCGCTCGAGCTGTCCCCCTGGTTACTCTGCGTCCCTTGCCGAACTACTTGAACCTGGGGACGCCTTAGTACTCGGGGATGCCAACGCACATTCACAACTATGGAACTCCAACATCGAGGAAGATCAACGCGGCTCTGTACTTAGCAATGAAATAACCGAATCCACCTTTGCACCATTAAATGATGACACACAAACCAGAGTCCCTTTTAACTCAGAAAACCAACTCTCGTCACCAGATATTTCCCTCGCATCCCAATCGCTCTTACTCTCCACATCATGGACCCCAATTAAATCTCTAGGATCAGATCACCTACCCATTCTTCTAGAACTACCCTTGGATGATTTTATAAATTTTTCACCAAAAAGGACTTTTATAAATTTTTTAAAAGCAGATTGGATCAAATTCACAGAGGAAATTGAGGAGGGTTTCTTTTCAGCGGTTCCACCTTCCGGAGTTGCCGCCGGAGAGAAATTCTTGAGGGACCTGGTGCTCAGGGCAGCACGCCACCACATCCCCGCTGGCCGTATTCGCCACTTCACTCCCTCTCTTTCCCCCGAGTCCACTGCCCTTGCCGCTGAAAGCGATTTAAGCCGACAACAAAATCTCCCCCCAGAAGTCATATCCCAACTGAACTGTAGACTCATGAAACAGACAGCAAAGGACAAAGAAAATAAATGGCGAGAATTCCTCCGGACTTGCGACTACCGCACTGGTGCCAGAAAGTTCTGGAAAGTGCTACGCTCCTTAAATGGATCTAAGCCCGTGGCAGGAAGACACCCCATTACTTTTGGTTCTAAACCCATACACTCACCTCGTGATATTACCAGCGCTTTTAACAAACAATTCACCAATGCCAGACCCCACGCCTCTGACAAACTCCTTCGTATAACGAGAAGAAAAATTGCCAAACTACCGCTTTCAGACAGCCCAATTTTTACCCCTGAAAATACTAAACAAGCCATTGCAGACAGCAAACCATCGCGAGCGCTAGGTCCCGACGGCCTTTGTAATATACATCTTAAACATCTCGGCCCACTTGCTACTCAATACTTAACATACATTTTTAATATCTCTTTGTCCGAAAACATTATCCCCCAAATTTGGAAAAATTCAAAAATTGCACCGCTTCCAAAGCCCAATAAGGATCTTAAACAATCAACATCTTACAGACCTATATCCTTACTCTGCCCAGCAGTTAAAATTCTGGAGAGGCTCGTTCACCCCATCTTTACCAAACATCTCCCCAACGCCAAACACCAACACGGCTTCCGCCCTTTTCACTCCACCACCACAGCTCTCTCCGCTCTCGAATTTTACATTTCAGACGGTTTTAACCAAAATCGCCCCCCTAAACGTACGGTACTGGCCACACTTGACTTATCTAAGGCTTTCGACATGGTGTGTCATCGCTCACTTGTGGAACTCGTTCATGACACTCCCCTCCCAAGAAGTCTAGTCCGCTGGCAAAGTAATTACCTTAATGGTCGACAGGCTGCCACCTCATTCCGTGAACACACATCCCCCCATCGAATAATCCACTGTGGCGTACCCCAAGGTTCTGTTTTATCACCCACACTCTTCAATTTTTATGTCCATGATGCACCGCCACCTCCCGATAATGTAAACCTTGTTTCGTATGCAGACGATTTCCACCCCTTCGCAAGCAGTTCCAATATTGATATCGCCTCAAACTCCATCAATAGCTACCTAAAAAGGCTCTACAATTTTTTCACCTCACGCAAACTAAGTTTCGCGTCCTCTAAAGGATCAGTTACACTTTTCTCCTCTTATAACAAAGAATTTAATAAAACACCTAGTGTTCTTTTAAATAACGAGGCGCTACCCCTAATCAAAAATCCAACAATCTTAGGGGTGACATTTGATCCAACACTTTGTTTTGCCACTCACTGCAAACAATCCGCTGAAAAGGCCAGACGCAGGATCGGAATCCTGAAGGCATTAGCAGGATCAACCTGGGGTCACTCCAAAGAAAACCTCCTAATTTTTAAAGCTTTAATTCGCCCCATACTTGACTATGCAGCCCCAGCATGGTCCCACGCATCAAGTAACACCTCCATAAATTGCCTGCAGCTTGCCCAAAACCAATCCCTTCGCGTTGTTACTGGATCAAATCTAATGAGTTCCACTGCCCACCTGCACAGTGAATCTGAAATCCTAACGGTCAAAGACCACCATACCCTTCTGTCATCTCAATTTTTTATCTCTACCTATCGTTCCCACCATCCCGTTATTTTATACATTCATATCCCCCTCCTCCCCGTCTACTTCGCCCCTCAATTATAAGCTGCTTCAAAGAAGACACCCAGAAAATTTTAACCGACTTTTTAGTCTACGCAAACCACCCTCTAGTTCTGGACGACCGAGACGAAGTCTCCACTTTTATTTTTAACTACTACAAACCAATTTTAAAAGACAACCATACCTCCCTTGTAACCAAGTTCCTAGCCGAAACCCCTCCGTCTAAAGTTATTTGTATCCCTCCCCCAAAGATTGACCCCTCTGAAAAAAACCTTTTCCACGTCCCACGCGCTGTAAGCTCTCCCAACTCCGGTCTGGCTACAGCCGGCTCCTTAACACTTACCTATCCCGCCTCGACAGCTCCATCTCCCACCTTTGCCCAACCTGTTCCCTTGCCCCCCACACAACATGTCACCTTTTCAACTGCTCCCAAAACCCCTCCCCACTCACCCCAGCAGACATGTGGCTTCGGCCGGTAGAGGTTGCTAAGTTCCTTGACCTGGAGACAGAAGAGCCCAACCCGACCCGCGTGGGCTAACAACAACAACAATGATATAAACAAATCCCATCAAAAAAGGCTAGTTAAAAAGTCAAAATTTGTCTGAAGAAAAAAAAACCCACCGCGAGCACAAATATTCCGTTACTTTCATATCGAATGTCGAAACAATAGTCGAGTTTGAAATTTTGATGCGATTGATTATAATTCCTCAATTCAATATAGAACATTTCTGTAATGCGGGATATTTCACTACGCTTATACGCATTAGGTTTTAAATGTCATAAACAAGACTGCTCGCATCAGGACGAAGCCCTGAATGTTCCGACTGCTTTTTAAGGTTTGAGGAGCATTAATAACCTTACAAAACTAAATGAAAAAAACAAGTGAAAATATTTGTTTTCTCTACAATTTGAAATTTTTATGAAAATCATCACCCCACACGTCATTTAAAATACAAAAGGCTAGATTTTGCACCTTGTAACAAATCAGTTATGGCAAATAAACTTCTTTCAACCAATTTGGAACAATTTCTAAGACGGATTAATTCTCCGCTTACGCGTTAATAGTGCGAAGTATATCGCGCGTTAATTGTCCCAAATTGGCCGAAATGGCCATTTTAAAACCCCCATAACTTTACTAAAAATAATCACAGGTGAAATATCTTTTCAAACTTGAGCTCAAGACAACAATAAATTTCGAATGATATATAAAATTTCGTCAAAATTGGCTGGTTAAAAAGTCGAAGTTTGTATGAAGAAAAAAAAACCCACGCGAGCAAAAATATTCTGTTACTTTTATATCGAAAGTCGCAACAAAAATCAAGTTGGAAAATTTGATGGGATTGATTCTAATTCCTCAATTCAATATAGAACACTTCTGTAATGCGGGATAATTCACTACGCTTATTCGCATTAGGTTTTAAATGTCATAAACATGACTGCTCGCATCAGGACGAAGCCCTGAATGTTCCGACTGCCTTTTAAGGTTTGAGAAGCATTAATAATCCTAAAAAACTAAATGAAAAAAAAACAAGTGAGAAAATTTGTTTTCTGTACAATTTGAAATTTTTATGAAAATCATCACCCCACACGCCATTTGAAGTACAAAAGGCTAAATTTCGCCCCTTGTAACAAATTAATTATGGCAAATAAGTTTCTTTCCACCAATTTGGAATGATTTCTAAGACGGAATAACTCTCCGTTTACGCGTTAGTAGCGCGAAATATCTCGCCCGTTAATTGTTCCAAATTGGCCAAAATGGCAATTTTTAAGCCCCCATAACTTTACGAAAAATGATCACAGATGAAATATGTTTTCAAACTTGAGCTCAGGACAACAATACCTTTCGAATGGCTAGTTAAAAAAGGCTAGTTAAAAATTCAAAATTTGTCTGAAAAAAAAACCCACCGCGAGCACAAATATTCCGTTACTTTCATATCGAATGTCGAAACAATAATCGAGTTTGAAAATTTGATGCGATTGATTATAATTCCTCAATTCAATGTAGAACATTTCTGTAATGCGGGATATTTCACTACGCTTATACGCATTAGGTTTTAAATGTCATAAACAAGACTGCTCGCATCAGGACGAAGCCCTGAATATTCCGACTGCTTTTTAAGGTTTGAGGAGCATTAATAACCTTAAAAAACTAAATGAAAAAAAAAACAAGTGAAAAGTTTTGTTTTCTCTACAATTTCAAATTTTTATGAAAAGCATCACACCACACGTCATTTAAAATACAAAAGGCTAGATTTCGCCCCTTGTAACAAATCAATTATGGCAAATAAACTTCTTTCAACCAATTTGGAACAATTTCTAAGACGGATTTATTCTCCGCTTACGCGTTAATAGTGCGAAGTATATCGCGCGTTAACTGCCCCAAATCGGCCGAAATGGCAATCTTTAAACCCCCATAACTTAACAAAAAATGGTCACAGGTGAAACATCTTTTCAAATTTAAGCTCCAGAAAACAAAAAAAAATTTTGAATGATATAAAAAAGTTCCGTCAGAAATGGCCAGTTGAGAAATTTGTCTGAAGAAAAAAAACCCACTCCGAGCACAAATATTCCGTTACTTTTATATCGAAAGTCGCAACAAAAATCAAGTTGGAAAATTTGATGGGATTGATTCTAATTCCTCAATTCAATATAGAACACTTCTGTAATGCGGGATAATTCACTACGCTTATTCGCATTAGGTTTTAAATGTCATAAACAAGACTGCTCGCATCAGGACGAAGCCCTGAATGTTCCGACTGCCTTTTAAAGTTTGAGGAGCATTATTAATCTTAAAAAACTAAATGAAAAAAAAACAAGTGAAAAAATTTGTTATCTCTACAATTTGACATTTTTATGAAAATCATCACCCCACACGCCATTTAAAATACAAAAGTCTAGATTTCGCCCCTTGTAACAAATCAACTATGGCAAATAAATTTCTTTCCACCAATTTGAATTGATTTCAAAGACGGATTAACTCTCCGCTTACGAGTTAATAGCGCGAAATATATCGCCCGTTATTTGTCCCAATTTGGCCGAAATGGCGATCTTTAAGCCCACATAATTTTACGAAAAATGATCACAGGAGAAATTTTTTTCAAATTTGAGCTCAGGTCAACAATACTTTTTAAATGATATTAAAAAATTCCATCAAAAAAGGCTAGTTAAAAAGTCAAAATTTGTCTGAAGAAAAAAAAAATCCACCCCGAGCACAAAGTTTCGGTTACTTTCATATCGAAAGTCGGAAAAATAATCATGTTTGAAAATTTGATGCGATTGATTGTAATTCCTCAATTCAATATAGAACATTTCTGTTATGCGGGATATTTCACTACGCTTATTCGCATTAGGTTTTAAATGTCATAAACAAGACTGATCGCATCAGGACGAAGTCCTGAATGTTCCGACTGCTTTTTAAGCTTTGAGGAGCATTAATAACCTTAAAAAACTAATTGAAAAAAAAAACAAGTGAAAAGTTTTGTTTTCTCTACAATTTGAAATTTTTATGAAAATCATCACCCCACACGCCATTTAAAGTACAAAAGGCTAGATTTCGCCCCTTGTAACAAATCAATTATGGCTAATAAGTTGTTTTCCACCAATTTGGAATGATTTCTAAGACGAATTAACTCTCCGCTTACGCGTTAGTAGCGCGAAATATATCGCCCGTTAATTGTTCCAAATTGGCCAAAATGGCGATCTTTAAGCCCCCATAACTTTACAAAAAATGATCCCAGGTGAAATATCTTTTTAAATTTGAGCTCAGTACAACAATACCTTTTGAAGGATATAAACAAATTCCATCAAAAAAGGCTAGTTAAAAAGTCAAAATTTGTCGGAAGAAAAAAACCCACCCCGAGCACAAATATTCCATTACTTTCGTATCGAAAGTCGGAACAATAACCTTCACAGAGCGCATAAAATAAAGAGTGTCTTGCCAAAATGGAAACTTTCAAATTTTCTAAAAAGATTCCGGGTAAATTATGACATCAGAGGGTCGATAGCTATAATTGGGTATG
>NC_087069.1:10103307-10357347 GCF_963678635.1 Symsagittifera roscoffensis
AGTTACATTCTCATATCACGAGTGAACTGTTAAATTTATCCTTTAGAATTGAAATGAGACTTTTTGAAGTGAATTGATAGATGCGAGATGAAAAAAACATTCCATTTTAAAAAAGAGGTAAAAATGAAAGAATAAAATTTAAAAACATCAATCTTTTTATGAAAACATTTTTAACGACCTTTTATACAAAAAAAATTTCTTCAGCTTCGGGCAGCTACAATATTCAAAGCTTTGCATTGATTAAATGTAATGATTTTTTTCTACGACGCTTCGTTCAAAATTTTAAACAGCTTATCATTTTTCAGAGTAATTTTTTTGAGTTATTTCTCCCCTTCAAGGCTATATTGTTCCGATTTTCAAATTATGTTTTTCAAGTTAATTATGCTTGGGCTGGTTTTTGATTATATCAAATTTCAGCTTTTCAACTAAATGATTTTTAAAATTTTTTTTATACCATCTGAAAAACAATGTTGTTCAGAGCCCAAATCTAGAAACAATCTTTTTGCCTGAGTTATTTCTCCCCTTCAAGGCTATATTGTTCCGATTTTCAAATTATGTTTTTCAAGTTAATTATGCTTGGGCTGGTTTTTGATGATATCAAATTTCAGCTTTTCAACTAAATGATTTTTAAAATTTTTTTTATACCATCTGAAAAACATTGTTGTTCAGAGCCCAAATCTAGAAACAATCTTTTTGCCTGAGATATTTTCTCGTAAATTTGATGGGGTTGAAAAATGCAACTAAATTTACAAGAAAAGGCCTATTTTCGATAATCAACGCGCAATTTTTTGTTTTATTATAGCACGCTTCGGCTACTATAACAGTTAACAGTTCAGTCAATAGAAACCGAACTGAGGCCATCAATTTTGTCTAATCTATATCTATCTTTTTAATAGATTTCGGGGATTTGAAAACTTCCGTTTTGACAAGGCTAATTTATGCGCTCTGTGAAGAATAATTATGACGCCGAAACTCTAGTGCTAAACGTGGTGAAATATCCCGCACTACAGAAATGTTCCATATTGAATTGAGGAATTATAATCAGTCGCATTAAATTTTCATACTTGATTATTGACTTTTTTTACATTTTGTAGTTTTTCAGTTTTTTAAAAACCAAAACTATTGTAGACCAAACAACTGGGCAGTCGGAACATTCAGGGAGCTTTTCCCTGATAAACGAGGGTTCTTGTTTTCATTAGAAAAACTTACTGGTGAATTCATTTTTAAAAGTATCATTTTCAAATTGTAAGAAATTTTCAAATTGAGTAAAAGCTTCAGCCATACTTCTCACTAAAAAGTACACCCCTATACTTATCTTTAAAAAACTTGAAAATGAGCCAACACTGCATTTTGTTTTCCTCTGAACAAATAAGTGACATTATACTTGGCCAAACACAGCAAACTATGCGGTTGAGTGTCAACCTAAGGTCAACGGTCGAAATAATCAATTATATCGAGTGGTATCGAAATCATGATCCACTGCTCAACTTTAGCGAGTTTCGATGCTTAACTGCCCATAACTTTCACGGAGAAAAACCCTATATCCGTCCCTGCGATAGCATTCGTAATTTCATACAGGAGAGTTTGAGAATTATTGAAGAATACCTTCAAAAATCTCGCGGCTTGGAGTATTTACCAGTTGTGTTGGAGATGCCCGAAGAAACAAAAAAGCGGCTCAAATTACGCTTAAAAGAAAGAAACATTCAGTTTGATTATTATATACAGGGTTGTTTACACGTAGAGACATCTTGCAATGCCGACGAAAGTCTCCCCTGTGTTCGATTATTTGATTCGTTGGAAATTGACGGGTTGGAGTTTGCGGTAACGATTGCTCTCTTGTCTGATAGTAACCTGAACGGCCTTGAAGTTCTACCAGAGTTTTACAATATCATCACAAGAGCATGTACTAAATTGATCATTGTTCACAGATCTTATAACAAAAGTGAATTGACAAAAAAAAGTGAAAAAGTGTCAGAATTGACAAATGGTTTACTCATGGTACTTGAGATGGCATTTTTTGATTCGCAGAAAATAGTGATTTTGGTGGGAACCAATGACCAATTCCAGTTCCTAACGAAATCATCGGAATCTGAACTACGTCAGAGAAATGTTTGCCTTCCAAATATCGAAGGACTCAAATACTTCAAAGGACCCAATGATATCTCGATTGTTCAGATAGATGATATTTATAAAAAACAAGACCTACAGGAGCTGATTAAAGCTGGGGTACGAAAAGTGATATTAGTTGGTAGCGAGGATACCGGTGGCAGCGTATTTTTAGATAACTTATTTTATTCCATGACACAAAGAATAATTAATTCTGAGCATCATGCCCATTTCGAAGTTACAAACTTGAATAATGTCAAATCAGAAATTAGCTCTAAGACAGCTGAGTTCCTCAGTGAAACGGACAGCAAAGGTGCTTGCAAGTCGTCAAAAAATGTGCGTCTGAGTTTGATGGAAATTAGTGCCCCTCGTTTATCTGACGAGCCGAGGTTGAAATGGGAAAACTGGAAAAGTAAAGCCCGGAAGTGCCATCAACTTGAGTTTCCATGCTATCTTGTACTTCAATTGTACGCCAATTCTTATACTTTGCTGATGAAACAAGAGCAAAAACACCGGAAAGAGGGTAAAAAACGTGCAGCCGAGAAGGATCGACGCAATCGAACATCAATGCTTACTACTGTTACAAAAAGACTTCTGAAGGAAATTTCTAAACCGTTTTATTTTAAATGTAATGTTGACGTTGAATCTGACGAAGTGGAATCATATACTTTCTTTGCATTGCTAACGTTGAAAATTACCTTGCAATTAGTATGTATCAATCCGTTTAGAACAAAACATTACAAATACTTGTTTCAAACGATCCAGATCATACGAGATACCCAAGACTCAAGAAAGTGTTCAGCAAGAAAGTGTTCAGCAACAAAAAATGATAAATTCTGGAAAAAATTTGCGAAAAACTTACTCAACAGTAGAACTGCTCGGAGTAATCGGTGGATTGAAAACGATTTCAAACCGTTTTTGTCTATATGCACATCTTTTAAGATTTATGATAAACATCGCAAAGATTTTGAAGATGAAGCAAACATTGATCATCTGATCAAAAAAGGAAAAATTTTAGCCGATATTCTTTCTGACATGGCTTCAGAGTCTCTAACTCGCATGAAATTAATGATAAGAGAAAAGAGTGAAATCACTGCTCTTGTTGATCGTGTAGAGTCATATCGAGAGATTCCGATGTTGCTAGTTGAGCAGCCCATTCGATGTGCTATGGAATCGGTAGAATACAACCCAAATCAGGCGCAAGCAACAGAGACACTGATGGAATCATTATCTCTGTTTTCTGATTTGATTAATGAAATGTACAACTTGGAACGAAAACTAAAGGAACGAGAGATCAAAAGGAACCCAAGTCATGTAAGAGCAGCGGAGACATTAATGGACCTGTTTTCTGAATTGGTTAATGAAAGGTACAACTTGGAACGAAAACTAAAGGAACGAGAGACCAAAAGGAACCCAAGTCATGTAAGAGCAGCGGAGACATTGATGGACCTGTTTTCTGATTTGGTTAATGAAATGTACAACTTGGAACGTAAACTAAAGGAACGAGAGACCAAAAGGAACCCAAGTCATGTAAGAGCAGCGGAGACATTGATGGACCTGTTTTCTGATTTGGTTAATGAAATGTACAACTTGGAACGAAAACAAAAGGAACGAGAAATCAAAAGGAACCCAAGTCATGTAAGAGCAGCGGAGACATTGATGGACCTGATTTCTGATTTGGTTAATGAAATGTACAGCTTGGAACGAAAACTAAAGGAACGAGAGATCAAAAGGAACCCAAGTCATGTAAGAGCAGCGGAGACATTAATGGACCTGTTTTCTGATTTGGTTAATGAAACGTACAACTTGGAAGGAAAACTAAAGGAACGAGAGATCAAAAAGAACCCAAGTCATGTAAGAGCAGCGGAGACATTAATGGACCCTCTATATCTCATTTCTGATTTGAGATTAAGTGAACAACCTGAACAATCAAGAAAACCCCCAAAAAACTTTGAACACAGTTCCGATTAATATCTTTTTGATCGGATTCTTTTTTTATGATTAAACTAGTTTTGTATACTTTTGCGGATAATTTTAGTTTTCTTTTTCTTGTTCAGAAACATGATTTAACTGGCTCCAAATACAACGGAGCTATATAATTTTACTATGTGCTCTAACTAATTACCAATTTGAAGCTGAAAAATTTCTATGGTGCTAATTTGGCCGTTTCCACTCAGTTGTTCTCACACGATGAGATCGATAATGATGGATAAATTTAGAGATCGGGAAATTCGGAGTAACGAAAAATATTTTTTTTTCTTAAATACTATTTCACGAAAAACTTATTCGGTCGAACAAACTTCAAAATATGCCACTGAGTGTCAATTTAAGTTCATCAATAAAAAAAATCAACTTTATCGATCAATATCAAAGCATTGATTCATTGATCGAATTAGACGATTTTCGTTGCGCGCTGACCCATATCTTGCGTGGAGAAAGATCCCAAATCTGACCTTGTTCGAGCCTTCGATATTTGGCCTTGCTCAAGCAGTTCATTTTTTAAATGAGACTTTGAGAACTATTGAAATGACTGTATTGATGCCTTTCCTCCCAAAAAATCCCATAAGGCGCAGAAAAACAGCAGAACATGGTCTTTGGCTTAGTCAACCTGAACATGTTTTTAAATATCTCTCTCTTTCAGCAATTGCCTTCTATCTACCCAATAATTTGATGATTTTGAGAAAAAGTAGATATAATTTAGCATAACAAATATCATGCATTCAGAAGTTTAGTATTGTGTAAAAGTAGATTAATTCAGTTTTATCTTTTTTCTTTTTCAAGCTATAGCAGCTAGTTTAAAACAAAATTTGTATTTTTGGTTGACAAAAAAAGCCATTCATATATTTCAGTTGCCAGGGATGTTTAGGCATTATGCAACGAATTCCATTTTGTAAATTTTTTGTCGCTCCAATGTATCTGCATTAAACTTTTGCGTTTCTTGATTTTTTTTGGTATTTGTATTTCTAAGGGAGTTTCCTGTATTTTTTGATTAAATTACTATCACTCGAGAAGATTCTGTCAACTAATATTTGATTTGGTAGTGCGCTTAGATCACTTTGACATATCTACGCTTAATCGTGATGAAATACTATCGTTGTTTGCATCTTCAAGAGTAGGAAAAACATCTTTGCTTTTATAACACCGTAAAATCTTGCAAAAGGTTGTCATCTTTTTTTTATGTAGATAGACTTCATTGCTTGATATTCATTTACATCAGCGTTGATAAGCATCTGAAAAACATCATAGTCTTTCTCATGAGGATTGTTGGCCTTCAATTTCATCAAACAGCAGTAGTTGTTGCTCACCGAGCTTGTAGTGGGTGACCAACCACTCTTATGGAGAGTATCCTTTCGTCTCAAAGCTTAGTAAGCTATTGGCAACAAGTCTAGAGTATTAGCTCCACCAAAAAACTACAATTTGTCTGGAATATGAATATCGCCAAACTTGAAAGAAACAAAATTGTTGGTTTCCTTGATTACTGAAGGTTCATTTTCCTAATTATTTTTTTTAGGTACGAAATGAGATATTTGACTCCAAATATTGATAGAATTTTGGTGAACCCATCTGGATTTTGTTTCTATTCATATTTTTTGAAATCTGAAGGAACGAGTGAATGCAGCTATTTTTTCCTCATCTTCAATCCAATCGTCTTTGTATTCTTGTGCTCTAGTTTTCTTGATACTCCTCCTGTTCAGGCATTCTGAAATTCGTTCGGAATTGTTTTGATATTATTTCCAACTTCCAGAGAATTGATCATTTTTCCGTTTTGCTTCCAATTTTCAAAGATTATGGATTTTTGTCGAAAAAATTCAGGGGTATGACAATCAAAATAGTTGGATATTACATCAAAAGGAGGTCATGTTTTCCAAACCAGATTTTTTTATATGTCTGTTCTAATTCTCCGGATCACATGCAATTTGATTCGAAAATAGAAACCAGCGTTTTAAATACTGTCCTGTTTCGTAAATAAACGCTCTACAATCAAATAAAATTTTTGATTCGATCTTTGGATTGTTAAAATGACGGTTGAAATTGTCTTGTTTCGGGTAAAGTTTATCACACGTTGGATGTTGAAAGCATTTGATGCAGTTGTCGATATTATTGAAAAAAAGGCTGTTTTTTGTGTAAAGTTTCACTATGATCTCGTATTTACCAACATTTCTTTGAGCTAATTCACAATCGAATCTCTTCTGAATATAGATGATTTTCTCTTTTACATCCAACTTCCATCATTGGTAAGTTATTCATCTAAACTCTACAGAATTGTTTTGAATCACAAGCAATTTTATTCGAAAATTTTTAAAATTCGTTTGATTGGACGGTTCAAAGTTAAAATTTTCATGCAAAATAACTGCAGGTGCTAAAAACAAACACAAAATTTTGTTGAATGGTTGTTGAGTGTTCATTCAAACACTGAAATTGATTATTTTTCCAAAGTTTTGAAATCAGTACAAAGCAATATAGCTTCATCAAAGAATGTGTTGTTTTCACGTTCGTCGGTTTCAAAAATGTGTAATATAAACACAACAGCAATACTATTATTAAAGGTCTGATCCATTTTTTCGTTAAACTAATTGAGATCAGTTCTCAAAAATTGGGGCGTCCATCATGTTCAATCTCGATGTACGTTTAGACATTTTGCGAAGCTTTTCACTCATCTTGTAGTTGTTCGCTTTTTTCTCGTGTTCCACGGTTTTAACCAAATTAGCAATAACAGCGCCAATGCGTTAAATGTTTTTATTTCAAAGCGATTTTGTGATTCCAACAATTTTATTTCAATTGTCAGTTCTTTGCATCCCTAAAAATAAAAATAAAAAAACGCACTGTCTAACTTGTGTTCTTAAAGAAATCGCTAGAATTTGCAAGGGCATACATTAGCCGAGAAATGAGCTTGTTGCCGACTAGTCCAACCATGTGGCCCCGCTTTCATTCCACTGATTTCAAAGCGCATTTTTCGCACTTTTGAAAATCTAAAAAAAATCAGAAAAAAACCAAGAAAACCAATAGACTTTAGGAAGCTACACGTTATTTTTTGCTTGTGGTAGCCGTTCATAGTTTCGTCAAGAAACAACATTATGAAACGCAATTTGCTTCATTTGATTTTTTTGTTTTTATTTTCATTTCAAAACTGTTGGTTTTGGCGAGGATGCAGATCCCTCGTGATGTCAGAAATTTTATTTGAAAACAACGAATCTTTTTTTGTGATCTTTTAAGTTTTACCAGCGCATCCTCATCAAATCGTTTTTACTAGTGCATCTGCTATTTTCATAAAGAACAGGAAACCTTTTTGCATCTCTTTCAAAACTTGATTTGATTTTATTGCTGACAAGCCAAACAACCCGTAGGTTAAAAGTTCCTAAAACTAATTCTAAAACAAACTGTTTCTTTCATTGGTTTCAACTAACATGATTATTTCTTCAAGCTTTTTGCTTTCATTAACTGACGTTACCAGATTCAGTTTGCTAAGTTACTTTTTTTAAAATTCATTTTTCTCTGATCAGTTTTGAAACGAACTGATCATCTGAAATTTTTGTTTTTCCGCCGTCTTTGAGCTCAAACGTTTTGTGGCAGATAGCTTTTAAAAGTTAATTAGTTTTATTTAAGAATTGCCATCCAACTATTCTGACGGACGAAAAAAAAACGAAGAAAAATTGTAATACCACTCCTTGGCTTTTAAATTGTAATACCACTCCCAGTTAGTTGTACTGTTTTAGGCCAAAGAGTTTTAAACCATACCTTTTTTGAAGGCGAAAAGTCTGCGTGGGCGTTGGAACTTCAGGCAAAGTGCTGACTCCTATTTATACCAGCATAATGTCTTGGATCGTTGGTCAATGAAACCATTTCTCCACGGGAGAGTGAATTAAGGGTTCGGCGAATCATTTGGGGAAAATGAATTAGGGGTTCGGCGAGTCACGCGCGTAAAACAACAACAATTGACTTTTGAAATCTTGGCTGCAAGTTGTGTATGCAAATTAATAATTTATCTGGACTGTTTCTTAGATTTTCTAAAAAAGGCCGAAACCACTTAAATGAAGACAGCATTAGCAAGTCTGAAATCAAATACGAAACCAAACCATATCCTTGAACGACCATCAATTCAAAAAACAATTTTGCAACGCTCAACTTTTCCGATATCATTTACATGTCATGATCTCATACTAATTCATTTAGGTGAACAGACTTTACTTGTCGAATAAGCTCCCATGCATTGTTTTCGTCGCAGCATTCAAAAGCGGTTGTTAAGGTCAACAAAAAATATCATCCAGGTTCTCTGAACTTGTCTCGAATTGATTTTCTTCACACCTAATTCGTGATATATGTTTGGATGTACGGCAAAGAAAAACTTAACTGACCATTTTTGTTTGGTTTGAAAAACATTCGTGGATATTGTGTTAAAGTCGTAAGTTTGGAAATTCAAAAAGGTTGTTAATAAGTTGTATTGTAGACAAACTGTTAGGCATCAAATCGAAATCTTAATGCACTCTTTTATTTCCGATCCCACCGGACATTAGAGATCGCAAGGTCAAGACAGCAGGTCCCCAGACAGAACGAAGAATTGATAGCACTTACATAAACTCAAACTGGTGTCTATCTAGAAGAATTGATGGCACTTACATAAACTCAAAACTGGTACCTATCTCATTCGAGCAACCACAAATAAATTTTAGCGTAGATAAAATATATCAACTTTTTGTTACTGTTTGGTATTGTATAAATGTACTAGTTAAGTTTTTAGTTTTCGTTGAGTTTTCTCACCCGCCAAACCTCTCTTAAGGTTTACTTTTCTCCTTTTTCTCTTCTTGTCGTTTCCCTCATTTATGTTCTATGCCGTGGATCATAACCCCCCCCCCCCCCCCCATTTTGTCAACTTTGCCGTGTTGATTTTCGCGTCGCCGTTTCGTACTGATTTATATTTCGTTTTCCACCGACGGATCGTGGTGAATTCTCCCTAACCGACGGTACATCCTGTCCTTCGTTCGCCGCACCTATGGTTGTTTCCCCTCGTCCGATTTCCCACTCACTATCATAGTCGTCGTCGTCGTCCTCGCTCTCGTCCGCCGAGTATTCCACTAATCGCTGTTTTGTCAATTTTCTTGCATTTTCCATTGCGGTTCGGTCCTTCTCGGCTTTTCGCTTATACTTGTATGATTCGCTTGGGGCCGGTGTATTAGTTACGTTTCTACTCGGTCCAGGGGTGCACTCCTCGCTTCTATTCCCAATAAGGCTTTCTTCAGCCGCCGATCTAAAAGACACACCACTCCGCCGTAGTAACGACCCTTTTTTCATTTGCACCGTATGCTTAGTCAATTTTTCAATTTATAATGGCAAACGTTTTTACCTCCTTGGGTCCTTTGGATCCGTCTTCCCGGTCCTCTGATACACCGTCGTTTAACTTGTTTTGTGCTTTTTCAGCCATGTTGGGGTCTTGGCTGGTCTTAGTTCCTTGGGGTCAAAAACTGGGATCCGCTACCACGTCATCATCCAAAATGATTGGAGCTTTCCTATTTTGAGGGGCGTACACTAAGTCACTCCTCTTCTCCCAATCTAGGGTAAGTTCAACTTCCGGGAGGTTTCCCGCCTTGTCTAATCAAGATAACTTTTGATTAACAACATTGTTCCAATTTTTAATTTTTTCAATGACGGCTTTTTCGTTAAATTTCGCAGTGCCGTATTTGCTTCTCGACCATGGTATGCTTCGAACGGTGTTAGTTTAGTTTTAAAAAGTGGCACAAAACGTAATGCACTAAGCGCACGGGATATCATCGCTCCAAACTTGTAGTTTTTATTTTCCTGGAGACAAGTCAACACGTAATTTTTTATCGATCCAATAGTCCGTTCAATCATTCCTGTTGCGCGATGATCCCTAACCGGAGATTTATTAAGTTCGATACCTTCGTAGTTACAGAAATTTTGAATTTCGTTAGAGAAAAACCCCGTGGCTTGATCCATGTGCAATTTCCTTGGGTGTCTATGAGTAATTATGTACTTCCTTAGGAACTTCAATACATTTTTTGATTTGTTGCTTGAACAAACATACGCCGACGGCCAATGCGAGAAAGTATCTACTGCTACAAGTACATACTTTTTCCGACCCCTTACATAGTTTACTGGACCCCAGAAATCTAATTGGACCAAATCATTTGGTTCCTTAGAAACATACGTTTCCCCAATGTCACTTTTCGGAATGTCCGGTTTAAGGTTTTTACCTGCTTCTAAGCAACTTTTGCAGAATTTAGCTGTGGCCGCGATATTTCGGTGCATAAGGGGAATCCACCTGTCCTTTGCGGCCGCGAACATCTTATCCCGCCCATGATGGTTATAATATAGGCGATTCAGAATTGCCGATGATAGGTCCTTCGGTATTGCTAACCGGCCGTCCATCCACAGGCAATTCTCACGTAAAATCGTTCTAATGCTGGACGTAATTTTTTCCTAATCTTGTAATAATCTCCTTTGCTCGTGGGTTCCTGTCTCTGATGTTGTCTCGGATGGTCTTCATAATTGGGTCTTTTTCAATATTCGCTTCAATCAATTTTAAATTCAAAACTTCGGGGTGTTCAATTTTCTTCACTATTTTACTATCCGACGGCACTATAGAATAGATCCATTTTTCATTTTGTACAAGTGGGTACCATAAACCGGGGAACTGATGTGGAAAAGATATAATTGTATTTAGTTTTTAGAATTAGTTTGTTTGATATCAAGTTTTTCGGGTGGTATCATTTCAATATCGTAATCCGAACTAACGCTAGGAGGTTGATTAAGGCGGTTCAGTACAACATTTAGATTAACATTTCCCAAATTAGTTGATGTATTGACTATTGCCGAAGTTGGAGGATCATTTTTCTCTGGCGAATTACTCATTTTTGTATTTTTTTGGTTACTCAAGTTATTTCTCTGGGATTTGCTACTGTATTTTTTCAAAGTAACTGGCTTTTCAATATAATCTTTACTACTGTAATTTTTCAAAAAAAGTGGCTCTTCACTGTAATCTTGTAAGACGGATGGTTTGCAACTGTAAATTTTTGACGCAGAAGGCTTGCAATTGTAGTAAGTTGAAATGGAAGGTTTTCGAGAGTATTGAATCAATTTTTTTATGTTTGCAACTGTAATTTAAGCAATGAGAACAAAGTCTGAATCTCGTTTTTCGGTATTTGCATTTTTCCGCCGGTATGCATATCTCGACGCTGATTGGTTAACCGTCGGTTGCATGTAAACACGCCCTCTATTGAGCGTTTGTGCTCACGGTGAACATTTGCATAATCGTCTTTTCTTTCATTCTCATTGGATGAAACTGATTTCGTTGTGTCGAAACATGACTGTTCGCCCCCTACCGTTCGTTTTCGCTTAATGTTATTTATTTCTTGACCCCTAGGCTTCATTTTATCCTTGGGCTTCAACGCCGCGTTTATCATTCTTATCTTTGCTACTGTAAAATTTTCATCGTAATGACTTGTCTCGGGTGCCTCTGCGGACGGAAACCGAGACAAATAGTCAACCATTTCCATTTTTGACCCTTTTCTATGTTCAACTTTAAAGTCGTATGGCACCAGTCGATCATACCATCGAGTTAATTGACTGAAAAATGTTTTATTTCCTTTCGGTGACGAATTCAACAATGTAAGTAGCGCTTCATGGTCAGATATCACCGTGAAATACCGACCGTATATATAATTTCGAAAATGCTCCGTGGCCCAAACTACCGCGAGTAATTCTAATTCGTTTGTGGAGAATTTTTTTTCAGCCGGATTAAGATAACGGGATGCAAACGAAATCGGGTGCCACCCGGATGCGCCATACTGTTCTAAGACGGCCCCTAGGCTACCGTGGCTAGCGTCACAAATAATTCTAGTTTCACGGAGGATGTCGAAGTGTCGTAATTCGACAATATTTTCCACCAGCGATTTTAATTGTTGGAACGCATTTTCGCAAACGGGTGTCCAGACAAAATCGTTATTTTGACTCAGTAATTGCCTTAACGGTGCGCTTAATTCGGCGAGTTTGGGTAAAAATTTGTGTAAGCTGTGTAGTGAACACAACAAAGATTTCAACTGCTTTCGAGATTTTGGGGTTTTCAAGTCTTCTATTGCTTGTGTTTTTCTTACTAAGGGCGTTATACCACTTTCCCAAATTCGAAATCCAAGCCATTCGCACTCCGTTTTCGCAAATTCGCATTTTCGCAATTTTAACGCGACATTGGAGACGTCCAGCCTTTTCAATATATTTTCCACCAACGCAATGTGTTCGATTTTAGTTCCTTTTGAAGCAATCAAGATATCATCAATAAACGCGTTAGCCTGGGGGAACTCCTTAATTAAATTATCAATTACCTTCTGGAATTCCGCCGGCATTGACGTAAGTCCGTAAAATCCGTTTTTAAAACGATAAGTCCCCGTGGATTCTGCGCCGACTAGTGAGAAATTGCGGATGAAAACTTCGCCCATTTATTCGTCTGCTTCTCTGTTTCTGGCGTAGTTTTCACATCGTTAAATAAATTACTTTTGCTACGCTCAAAATTGTTTTGTTTTCAGAGCGCTGAAAATTAAAAAGTCGAGAATTGAAAAATTGTTCAAAACGCGAAAATTAAAAAGCTATTCATAAAGTCGAAACTGTTTCATTCAAACCAATTAAATAAATTCTATAACAAAAAATTTCGACGCTGTTGAAATTTTTTTTTATTAGAAATTTTTTAGAAATATTTTAAGTTTAGGCGTTTTGATTAGCGTTTCAATTTTTGGCACTGTAAAAAGCTATATAATTTTGGCGTTATAAGCATTCAGCACTGTGGGATTATTTTATCTTTCGCTCAGAAATTACGCAGCGACGGAGCGTAGAATAAGTCCCGAATTACGACTGGCTGACGTCAGAATCCTTAATTTCACTCATTTTAACCATCTTGAACTAGCAGTTGTTTTTCTGGTCTGTTTGAAGGCTACCTATCTTGTTATCAGTTATAGTCCATCAGCCAAAAGACTTTTAATTAGCTTTCGTTTACATACGAAAATAACCTCATAGCTGGGTCTCAAATTCTCATACAGCGTGATAATTACTAAGAACCTCGCTAGAATCCATAATTTTAGATTTTTTTCAGTGACAGTTACATATTAGGTTCATTAGATATAGATTGACTTTTTCCTAACCGCTAACTTCTCATGCTCTTAATTTACCAAAATAATATTGAGTTACATTAAAATCGTTCAAGGCATTGCATCAGCTAATAATAGGTAAGTGTTTGCTAGAAGAGTCTCTGGACACCGGGCCTCCATTTGAAACCTCTCCCAGAGATAACGTCGATTGCTCGGGAGTGTTCGGAAATGTCCCGAATGTGCCATTGGAGGTTGCGTTTACGCTGTCTTATACAATTAAGATACCTATCGTGTCTTCGTGTCACAATAGGAGGCTTTGTTTTGGTTTTGAAATTTATCTCCCTCACCACGGTTTTTTATCACGTATTCGGTTGTTGTGTTTTTTGACACGATGTATTTGTCAAGTTGACCGTTTTTAACATTTCCAAGAAATGCTCCAGTCCCAATCCAAAATTTGAAAATTTGAAATTCTGGAAAATTCTGAGTCTCCTTTTCATCTCAAATTTGTGATTGAGACGCTTAACATCGGTTTCAATATGCACTCCAAGATGTGGCTGTTCCATCCGCTGAAATGGAACATACACAGCATTTTTTTGCTGTTAGATTTTAATTGATTCATACATTTTGTAATTTTATTTACCTATAATTTTACAACGAATATGTAAATTTGTAGTACGCACTCGGTTATTTTTTTGCTTTAGATTTGATTTTCTCTTTTAATCGCCAGTGTTTTTAACCGCAAAACTTACCCAAAAATTAGCGACGAAGTGAAATATGAGATTTATAAAAACTGAAAAAGATGAGCGGAGATCACCCCAACTGGTTACTTTTAAAAAAAAAATTTTTCTCACACTAAGTGGGTACGTTGAAACTAATCCAGGTTCATACGAAACAAAAGAAGCTGTCTACAAAACTTGTTCCAAGAATGCAAAAAAATCTAAAATTTGTTCATTTGTCCTTCAAAGTGTAATTAAAAAACGCATTCAGGTGAGAAAATATTTTTAGATTTTGGGTGAAAAGACATTTTGGTCAATTTTGGAAACATGGCTTACAAAAAAAAGATTTCAAGTTATAAAAAGTAGAACCGAAAGCACAGGTGATGTTTAGATTTGCTAGACAATCTTCAAAAAAACTAAAAGGTGGTGGTATTTTTTGTTTATAATTATACAATTGGCTCCAAAACTAAGAGAAGACTTTAATTTAATCAATAAACGAAAAAAAGAAACAGTGGGGGTTGAACGCAAAACGAATTTTAAGGTTGCGAGTAAAGATGAAAATGATGAATAATTTGCGTTACAATCCATACAAAACGAATATCATGATTTTCTTGGAACAGTTCACACTCAACATTGACAACAAGTTTTCTGTTGCTAACAAGATAACCCTCATGAGTAATTTTAACATGAACTACTTGAACCAATCAAATAAAAACAAATTGGAATCTATCATTACTCCTTATGGACTAAAACTTTTCTATCCCAATGATGAGACGCGAGTCAATTTTTCGGCAAAGACTGGTTGTCAATCAGGCTCAAGCAGCATCAAAATTACGGCGATATGTAACTCATTCAATGAAATGATAACTCGGGATTAAAAAAATGCAAATCCTTCTAACTATGTATTTTAAAGTTTAGGCGCAAATTTTGGTTCTGTTAAGTCTCAACCTTATATTTCAGCTAATCTGAACATCCACTCTTCCATTTTTTGCACAAAAAAGTGAAGCAAAGCTATGATGTACTTCGAGAATTAATTGTCAAAAAACCTATGGGACCTTCTATCGCACCTGCTTGGGCAATAATTGACGACCAATCAATAATTAGGAATCACCTTACTTTTGTTACTAATGCCTGACAGATGACAAAATTTTCTATTTGAAATGAAGAAAAGAAATTGCGCAACCTAATTCAAAAAATATGACCCATCAGATCTTAAAAAATATTGCCCTATTTCAATAACATGTGCAATTTCAAAATCTTTGAAAAAATTCTTCCTGTTCAAATAACAGAATATTTGAACAAATACCAGATAATGACTTAATTTATGTTTGGATTCCGCAAAAAACTGTCAACACAAGAAGCATTGGTTTATATAACAGAAAGTGTCCGTATGAAATTGATTCTAAAAAATTTGTTAGTGCAGGTTTATTGAATTTTTCAATGGGTTTTGACTCTATTTCACAATATATTTTACATAAAAAAATTTAAACTGTCTGGGATTTGCAATGGAAGCAAATGCATTAATTAATGATTTCCTCAATGAACGCCTTCAAAGGGTAAATCGGTTAATATTTTTTGTTGAACAGAATGTCGAAACTGATCGACTTACATTAAATGACCAATACGAAGCGAAAAAAAAACAGAATGCAAATATTAAAATCTGATTCTTGATTCTAGTTATAGTCAAAGAAATTAGAATGCGAAATTTTTAAATTCTTACAGGATTCTTGATTCCATTCTCGACTCGTACTATTTCTGAAAACAAGCGAATTTGTTGCTTAGTAAATTACGACCACATTGTCTTAGGTTGCTTTGCTTCATTGTTCAATTTTAAGTCATTTAAATTAAGCAGCAAAGTTGAGATCAAACTTTAAATGTGATCTTTGATGAATATATAGCACATTGACATCAACGTTCGTTCAAGAAAAAACTAAAATGAGTCCTTCACTACTGAAATGAGATCTAACACTATATGTACGCATACAAGTACATGGCGTGATTTCCATTTTCAAAAAGTCCCCGACGCGCTTTGTTCCAGCCTATTTTTGTCGGCTTAATGACCTTATTTTGGGGCGTTCCACGGCAAATACAAATTGAACATGGAAAATTTTTTCCGAATACGATACAAAAAATTTCAATTTCTATCAAAAACTACAGATTTTCAAAAATGTGCATTTTATTCTGTTCCAGCCTATTTCTATTCTGTTCCGGCCTATTTTTATCGGGGAGAGGATTTGGGGACTAAACAATTTCAGGACTGATGAAACGGGTGAAAAAAATTGAACCTCGCATTTTTAAACACTTAACTACTTTGATTGGAATTACTGACTGTCTTTCAGACCGATTCGCTGCAAAAGAATATAAGAGTAGTTTAGAGACAAAAAATCATCTATTAAATCATACGTGTACCCCCAAACAATCTCATAGTGTTTCGTAATTCCTGAAGATTCTCTTAGAAAAAATTTTATTGCAAATGTACAAAAATTAAACTTAGTTAAAAATTTTGAAAGCGATGTGAAGTTAGATATTTTAGACATTGACAAAGCTTTTAATCAGAATCACGGTTTTCTTATTTCGGATGGATTGCATCCTTCTGATGCAGGTGTTCAGAAATTAGTTCAAAAATTAGAGATTTTTTAAATAATTCTTTAAAAAGACCGAATTCATGTCAAATAACAACCCGACTTAGAATGAAACAACAACATCAACATCCAATATAGATCGAAAAACCGCAGTTATGCCTCCTTTTCTCTCACAATAGTGCAAGTCTTCTCGGAAAAGTATAATTTTGTGTTTTTTTATTGGTTTGCACTTTTGTGATTAAATTTAATTTTTTTAAACCAATTTTCATGCATAAAAAAAATTCTGGCTATTTCGTGCGGCGCTTTCAACCGCGATATCTCAATAGAAAAAATGTTGAAAACGAAAATTTTTCTGGGACAAGTCAGCTCCCGGAAAAAACAATTCACGGTAAAACTGAAAAAGATGAGCGGAGATCACCCCAACTGACTACTTTTTTCAAAAAGTTTTTGTTACTCACACCAAGTGGGTATGTTGAAACTAATCCAGGTTCATACAAAAAACAAAAGCAGCTGGCTACAAAATTTGTTCCAAGAAAATCTAAAATTTGTTCGTTTGTGCTTTCAAAGTGTAATTAACAAACGCATTCAGTGGGAAATTTTTCTTAGATTTTGGGTGAAAAGACGTTTTGGGCAATTTCGGAAACATGGCTTACAAAAAAAAAAGATTTCAACTTATAAAAATCAAAACCGAAACCACAGGTGATGTTTATATTTGCTAGACAATCTTCAAAAAAACTTGGCTCTAAATTGGCTCTAAAACTAAGAGAAGACTTTAATTTAAGCTATAAACTAAAAAATGAAACGGTATGGGTTGAATCCAAAACGAACTTTAAGGTTGCGAGTAAAGATAAAAATGATGAATAATTTGCGTTAGAATCCATACAAGACGATTATCATGATTTTCTTGGAACAGTTCACACTCACACTTGGAACAGTTCTTGTTTTCTGTTCTAACAAGATAACCTTCATGAGTGATTTTAACATAAACTACTTGAACCAATCAGATAAAAACAAAATGGAATCTATCATTACTCCTTATGGACTAAAACTTTTCTATCCCAATGATGAGACGCGAGTCAGTCCTTCGGCAAAGACTCAAAATGATTGCCTCATTAGTGACTATGAAACAAACAAAAAATTTTTTTGCTTCGATGCACTTTATAAAACTGACCATTTTGCTTCACTTGTTGTGAAAAATGTTAAAAGAGGCAAAATCTTGCCGAAAATTTTTTATACCTTCAATGAAGATAATTGCCCTAATTCAGATTTTTGTAATAAGTTTTCCGCTCTTCTTTGGTAACAGATTTACCAAAGAAAACGTTTTCAGTAATGATAACTTTAATTTCTACTGCTCCTCAAGAATATGCGCCGATAAAAAAACATTACTCACAGTTTTAGAGCTAAAAAAGTGCTAAAAACGGAATGGTTGATTCAGAGTGCAAAGAAAAATCGAAAAGTAACTAAAAGAAAAAGAAACTATAAGAGTAAATAATAGTAAGTAATAAGAAAAAGAGTAGGTGAAAGAAACTATGGTCTTTGCCCTCAACAAATGGCCAGCTTCATCAAAGAGCAACAAGAAAAGCATTCGCTAAGTGTCTAATTACTTCTGAACCCAATTCAGCAAAAATGGAAATCAGGTTCAAGCAGCATAAAAACTACGGCGATATGTAACTCATTCAATGAAATGATAACTCGGGATAAAAAAAACGCAAATCCTTTTAACTATGTTTTTTCAAGTTTAGGCGCAAATTTTGGTTCTGTTAAGTCTTAACCTTATATTCCAGCTAGTTTGAACATCCGCTCTTGCTTTTTTTTGCACATAAAAGTGAAGCAAAGCTATGTATACTTCGAGAGTTATTTGTCAAAAAACCTATGGGACCTTCTATCGCACCTGCTTGGGCAATAATTGACGACCAATCAATAATTAGGAATCACCTTACTTTTGTTACTAATGCCTGACAGATGACAAAATTTCCCATTTGAACTGAAGAAAACAAATTGCGCAACCTACTTTTCCCTTGTTACAATTTTTACTGGTGTACGCAGTTGAGATCAAATATGACCCGTCAGATCTTAATAATTTTTGCCCTATTTCAATAACATGTGCATTTTCAAAATCTTTGAAAAAGTTCTTCGTGCTCAAATTACAAAATATTTGAACAAATACCAGATAATGACTTAATTTAAGTTTGGATTCCGCAAAAAACTGTCAACACAAAAAGCATTGATTTACATAACAGAAAGTGTCCGTATGAAATTGATTCTAAAAAAATTTGTTCGTGCAGCTTTATTGGATTTTTCAATGGCTTTTGACTCTATTTCACAATATATTTTACAAAAAAAAGTTAAACTGTCTGGGATTTGCAATTGAAGCAAATGCATTAATTAATGTCACAAAAACGTCTGAAGAAGTGTGAATCAGATTACTGGTTTCGAGCTTGCCGTCTGGCTAACCTTTTTAACGATTACTTCAAATTTGACATAATCTTTGATCCAGGATGCAAAATTAAACTGCTGGAAGTTTATACGATGTTCTTCAAAACCCGCTACAACGAATCAGATTCATGCACTTGGCGGATATTATGTGGCTGCAACAACTGTAGAGATTTAAAGAAACTTAACTTTTACAACTGAAACACGAACGTTGAACCTCCCAATCACTGGGTTTTATGCGAACACTTGGATTAGTCCTAAATCCTTTGTTATTATATTATTATTAATGATTTCCTCAATGAACACCTTCAAAGGGCAAATCGGTTAATTTTTTCTGCTAAACAGAATGTCGAAACTGATCGACTTACATTAAATGACCAATACGAAGCGTAAAAAAAAACAGAATTGTGACATTCGACCAGAATGGAAAAAATGCAATCTCTGCAGTTTAGTGATTTTAGCAGCGAGCCTTCCGAGTTAGTGATTTTGAAGGATTAAGGACGTTATTCGAACGATTGAACAAAACGTGAAGGTTGAAGGATTCGGAAATTGCTAAGTTTTAAATTTTCCAAGTGATTACGTAACATTTCTGAGAAACGTCAGAAACGGCCATTTTGGCAGAAAAGTTGAAGAAAAACAGAACAACATTAGTTGCGATTGCGAGAAGAAAGGAAATTGTGGTTAAGAAACGACAACAAATCACGGAGCTGACAGAGAACGTTCCGAGTTGCAACTATGATGTCGCTACAATAGTTGCAAGGCCGTTGCGAACAACGGTGAAGGGTGGAAGACAGCCTTCCGGATTACGGAGAAATCAAGATTATTGTGCTTGATTCAGTGGATTCAAGAATCCGGATGGGTTTCGGGACTGAAACTTTTATCCTTTTATATAAACTTTTAGCTTCTTGTCATGTCCTGAATTGAATTTAATTAACAACTGGATTCATTTTGATAAGGATGAGAAGCTAGGAGTTGGGGGAAAGGGTTGATCCATCTTCGATGGAGATGATGATTTTTATCTACTGAACAAAAACAATAGTAATATAATAAAAAGTAGTAGCCCTGTTTTTAGGAGTGACCTCGTGGTCTGGGGATACTGAGACCCAGCCATGAGCTGACTATTTTTGCATGTAATTAAGTTAATTTGAGTGTTTTGACCGAAGCCGAAAGCAGTAACGTTTTTGTCGACCCGATGTTAGAAAAGACCACCGAAAGCACTGGCTTGGTAGAGACGGTGAAAAGCATATAAAGCTCTGTTTAGACGTTAGCCAGTCGTCTTAGGACTTAGTTTTATTTTCCGTCGATATGTATCTTCCGGGCGAATGTTACATACATGTTTTTATGGCGCTCCTGGGTGATATTCTTTTTTAACATCATGACCGGCAGAACCGTTAACGAGCACTCCGCGCCGAGCTGATGCTAACATTAACGCCCTTAAAAGGCCTAAACCGCTGGGGTGGAAGGGTAGTTCGGAACGCGGAAGCCTTCCGGATTACCGTGAATAGCTTTTTAACTTAGTTAAGACCGAAAATTCACGAATCAGGAAGTGTGGGGGGATCGGCCATTCCCTCGTTCCCTGAGAGGTTTGTGACAAAAACACTTAAAGATATAAGTAAAACCAAACAAAAAGTAGTATAGTACCCAAGAAAAACAAAACAAACATAAAAAGTATCCGAAAAAACCAAGAACAGTAAAAAAAGTAAAAAATCAGTAGAAAGCATCCCCCCAGACAAGATGTGATTCAACCCCCCCGTTTGTTGTTGATAGATATATTGTTGTTACAGGCATTTATATCAGTCAGAATTGTTATGATCATTTTTGTAGCCGTTTGTAAGGCTTGTACTGTAGGGTTACTTGATCATTTAAGCACCTTAATTCGGATATTAAACAAACCCGGAGGGGTATAGTATTACTAATATTATTACCAATACAGCCTATATTAATAGTCTTATATCGTTTTTCAGTCAAAAACAACGAAAACAGACCGGTTTTTAGGGTCAAAATAGCGATACTTTGATTCCCCCACAAGTCGCGATTTTTGACATATCGATATTTTTTGAAACGGAAAAAAGCGCTAAGTTAGTGTGTTACATTGTAACTGCACTACCATAATAGATAGAACCGGTTAAGTAAGTTTACTCCAGAAGTGGTTGGAACTATTTTGGTACCGAAAACCGAAATTTTGTGATTTTTGAGAAAACGAAACACTATAAATTCAGAAAATTTTTTGAAATTTTTGAGTTAGAACAGTGAAAACAGTTGTTCGGACAACGTCCACTAGTGAATCTACAGGTTTTAAAACCCGCTACCCGAAAGCCTTCCGGGTTGCAGAGAAATCGAATTTAACGTGTTTGATTTGGTGGATTCATCAATCCGGAGGGGTACAGGTAGCATAGTTTTTCGCAAATTTTATCAACTAAAGCGTTTTAGATCGGGTCCTTTGCATTGAACTAGAAGAGTGTAGGCCTTCTGAGCTCGGATCAATAATTTTTAGGTCGAAAAGACCAGATTTGCAGAAAAAGTTAGGCGGAACCTATAAGAGATAAATTTTTTGAGTTTAGAAAAAAGACTATTTGGTTAATAACTTTGGAACTACTGGGCATATCGAGTTGATCTTGGTACCAATAGATCAGAAATTAGCTGAGCTTAATGATAGGGATAAAAGTTTTTCGGAAAATAAAGCGCGAAAATTTTTTGAGATTGTTTTTAGCAAATTCACCTTCACGTTTTATAAATTTCTTTTAGAAAAGCCCTTATACCCCTACCAAAAGGTAATAGCGGTTGACCAAAATAACTTTAGGCTGTCCTAGACCAAAAGTGAAGGCTAAAGGCACAGCAAAACCTTAATCGAGCCGAAGTTAGGCAAGCGACAAGACCCTTCACCGTTAGTGTGAACTGTAAAATATGAGGCTTAACTTCAATCCGGAAGGGTCTAGGAAAGTAATACATACCCTTCCTAGTTAATTGAAAAAGCAAAATTGCATCGGAGAAGGTATCCGGAGGGGTATAGGTTGAAAGAAGGAAATCTCCGACAAGCTACTTTTACAAAACCGGAGGGCTCCCAATCCGGGGGGGTCAAAATTTTTTCAAGTTAGGAGGGGTCCGAATCCGGAGAGGTCTTATAGTTGCTAATTCGGAGGGGTCCAAATCCGGAGGGGTCTAGTATTGACTAACTCAGAGGGGTCCCAATCCGGAGGGGTCTAGATTTTGTTAGTCCGGAAGGGTCCTATTTGTGCCAAACCGGAGGGTATTATTTTATTAAAGGACTTAGGTAGACGGAAGAAAGACTAAAGTGAGAGGTATTAGGTTATTAGCACACAGGCTAGGTATCAGTGACTGCACTGGTAACTTGCCTTTCAATAAGAACCAGACCAAAACAAAACAGGTCCGAACTCGGATATTCGCGACACTAAGTCTATATTAAAAAGAGCAAGACTCATTGGTGTGGATTGTAACATAATACGTTTTTGTGAAAAGTGACTGCCCTGAGGATTTTAGTAAGTCTAGCTCGGGCAGTCCGAAGGCAGATAGGTAACACAGTACTCGGTGGGTGCAATAGACGCCCACTTGAGAAAATTACTGCCTTCAAAGTTTTGTCTGTTTGGTGCAGTACCGAGCAGGGAAAGCTTTTTCTTTAAAAGACAAGTTCGACTATTGTACTGCGACCGACTAAGAGTACATTACACATACGTTTTTTAATAGAGGTATTCATATTCTGTCATTATATATATATTTTTTTGTTTTTGATTTTAAATCTACATAAACTGTGCTTGATTGGGTAGTGAGTACACTATCTTTTAAATCGACTGATAACATCATATTGTGCTAGTACTCAAATCTTACGACCGATAATCGGTTAGTGTGAATAAATTATATACAAACTGTACTCTGACAACAAACAGGGATTCGTGGTCACTATTTTATAGAATCTTGTGAAGTTTTTTGTGTTGTGTCATTATTATTGGCTCTCAAACTATAAGGTCACTAGCAATCGAATTGAGTGTATAGGTATTAGGAAGTGACAAATTGAGAATGAGTCTAGACAAGTCAAGGATACCTAAACGGGGTAACAGCTCTAGGAGATTCATACCTAAAAAGCAAAGAAGAACAATGACCGATCCTTTTGTGGATTGGATCAAACGAGCCCGGACCAACAAAGGGGAGACGGTTTCAGGCAGAATGGTTAAAACGAGAAGTCAGAAGACCTCAGAAGAGCGAAAAGAACTGTTAGAAGTGGAGGTCAATACGGACCATGCCATGGACGACAACCAGGAAGTACATGGACTGGAAGGGAGAGGCAGAAGGCGAGTGAATCTACTCCGGTAAAACAAGGCCATGATTTTGCCACTTCCACTGGGACATTGGATCGAGAGGAGATGTCGGAACTGTCCGACATCTCGACTGAAATAGCGGCAACTAGAAGATCTCCGACAGACAACACTATGATGGCAGGCGGAACTGAGAAACAAACAACGTCATCATCGTTCTCAGAAAGAATGAAGAACACCTTCGGAAACATCTTTCCATTCACCATGGGAGGAGGCGCAGGAAACGAAGGTGAATCCCAGGAGGAAGAGGACGAAGAAGAGCCAGTGGACTTTGGGTCTCAATTCGGCCTCAATAGTTCGACCCAGGAGAATGAGGCATACGTTGGAAGAGAGACTGGAACCATGGACGAATTTGGTGTGGTGAGAACGATAAGCAAAGAGGCGAACACACCGGGCCAGTCAAGAGACTTCGCGATTATGACAAATTCAGAGCTGCAAGCTGGGGAGAGTAGAAATAGAGAGCTAGGCAACGCATTGGCGGATAATGAGGTAGATGATGAAAAGACGTCGAGGCAGAGAGTCAAGGCCCGGATCTCGACCAGCACGAACCTACCTGGGACCGACAGGGCTACACCACCACTAGTGACGCCACTCGTGGACAACGGGACAGCACTAGAGGAAGCCTTAAACAACATAGTGGACAGTTTAGGAGAACAAAATGAACAGATGTCCATAAGAATGAGTGAACTAGAAAGAGCAGTTCACATTGAAAGAGAAAGTCTGCGGGAAGAAATTAACCGCAATAGACAAGAAGTTGGCAGGAGCGAAAAACGCTTGAAAGAAAGAACGGACGAGCATATGGCGAAGAACTTGTCGCGAACGACAAGAGAGGGGGAACAGCGAGAGTTACGCTTAATAGACGACATGGAGAAGTTAAGAATTCAGCAAGAGCAGTCTTTTGGGACTCTTGACACAAAGATAGGTTGGACGGGCTACTAAGCAGCAAGAGTGGACCAAAAGAAGGAGAACTGAACTCGGGAGGTCCCAGCAGGGAGCCGAAGGTGAACTTCAATGAACATCAAAAGAGGAAGACGTATGGATCCACTAGAGGCAGGGGCAGTTCATCAGGCTATGCCACAAGGGGTAATGGAACATGGGACCCGAACAGTAGAACAAGTTCAACGGGGAACAGACAGACCTCTAACGAACGACCAACGCAAGGCACACATGCGACTGGGAGAAATGATTCCGGCAACAGGGGGCATGCAAGCCCGAGGAGGAGTCATGTGGGCCAAGAGGGAAACACTCACGGCGATTCGGATTGCAGGGATGCACCGTATACAGAGCCTTTGACGAGGTGTGAGGAAACTCAGGCGGGACACTCAAGGGATGCTACGGCAATGGCCACAACATTTGAACCCCTAAACAGGTCTTTGGAGACATTCCTTACAAGGTTATCCAGAACCAATGAACGCAGTGAGAAGTCCAGAAGAGTCTTTAAGAAACCAAGATGCTATAAAGATGAATTTGATGGCTGTATTGATACCTGGATAGAGGTAATGAAGCTGCATTTCGAGGAAGAGGACTTGTCGGAGAGACAGGAATGCAGTGCGCTCACCAGCAACTTGGAAGGTACAGTTCTGAACTGTGTCCTGGCCAAGAAGCAATATCAACGTGATACTGCTGAGAAAATCTTCGAAATCTTATTAAATCGTTTCGGATCAGGGGTGCAGCGGCACCAGGCAATGATGCGCTTGGAGAAACGGAGGCAACGAAAAGATGAAACGATAGACAAGTTTCTCGATGATTTGGAAATGCTGAGAAGACGCAGCCAACCGGATGAGTCAAACCGAAGGATGAACCTTGCCGTAGCCTCAAAATTCATCGATGGTTTGAAGAATGATGAACTGCGTACGATGCTAGCAACGCATTACACACCACTATCAACCAATGCCCCAACACCGGAGGAGTTGAGGCTCAAGTCAAAAGAGTATCTTTTGTTGAAACCTCCTTCGAGATCTGGATACTACAACAACAATTATGGCAATTTTAACAACGGACCAGCAAACCAAGGGAACAATTGGTACAAACCGAGGGATGATATGGACAAGAGACGCTCTTTTGCCAATTGCAGTTCAACGGACATCATGTGTCAGCATGCCCAGCTTACAAACAAGGCATGAAAGCTATAGGCTTCAGCCTCGAGGACGAAGATGCGTCAGAATTGGACCCTGAGGATTTCATGAGAGGAGTAATTGCAAAATTTGGCCCGAGGTGTTTCTTTTGCAACTTGGAAGGTTATTTTAAATCAGATTGTCCGCAATTTTGGGATGCAGTGGCAGACATCAAGCATCCAAGATACGAGGAAGCTTTGTCAGGAGTGAAAGCCAGCAAGGCTCGACTTTTGAGTGAAGCGGAGGCACGCAGAAAGGATAAACCTCAAGAGCTGGCGGCAAAGAAAATGCAAGCGGTAACAGAGGAGACACGTGAACCGGAACCAGCAACTGCGGCTGATGACTTCAAGATCGATTATAGGGCAGCCGCGAGGGATGCTCTAAATAGAGTGCAGCAGGAACTGGTGACGAAAGAGATCGAGCAAAAAGTGAAACTTGAACTGGAAAATGAAAAGCTTACGGAGCAACTGAATACCTTCGAAGCAACGGAGTTCGAGGAGACGAAAACACCAAGCAGTTTAGATATGAAACTTAATGTGATCTCCGGTAAGAGGTTCGGCATGGCGCCGCAAGGAAACAAGATACAGTCGATAATCTCAGTGGCTGGACACCAGGTAATAAGAAATCTGAGTGAACCGTCAGAGTTCACTTTAATGCATTTGGACACATATGCAGATTATCTGAGGCAGGTGGAGCCACGCACTGAGTCGAGAGCTGTGCGAGCACTACTAACGACGGGTGGCCCTCGCATGAAGAAACTTCATGGACGCTACTTGGAGGTCTATGGGTCGTATCAAATAATGCTGAACGTGGATGGAATCAGTATCTACACCAGGACTTACATAACAACAGATGATGACCAAATGGGGCAGATCTATTTGGGTGAAGAGGAACTCAAAGTCCGCAGGATAGTCCATGACGCCATGATGGAACAAGATGCTGTACACATTGGGTATGAAGCAGATGTGATCGCACATCTGCTCGACACCAACGGAACGAAAATCGGAGTCACAGGGCTTCTGGACACAGGAGCGGTAGTGAGTGTGATGCCGATAAAAAATTGGGAAAGAATGGGCTTCACGCGGGAAGATCTGATTCCTACGAATCTCCGACTGGCCGCCGCAAATCGAGGAGCTATCTACGTAGCCGGAAAAACACCAATAACGGTCCTTCACATGGGAGGACGAGATCTTTGGATGAGCTTCCTGGTGGTAGAGAATCTGGACGACGCCGACGAATTCATCTTGGGCAGAGATTTTGTCAGGAATTTTGACGTGATGATTGACTTGAACAACGGTCTAATACGGATTAGAAGCCCGGACCGAAAGTATGTTAAGAGACCAATTAATAGGATAATAACAAACGAAAATAAGGTACCAGTTTTTTTGAATAGAAAAGTAAAATTACAACCAGGACAAGCTGTGGTAGCAATTTTTAGAATGAGAAATTTAAATTCGTTAAGTGATAGTAAACAGGTTTGCTTAGTACCGAATCCAAATAGTCAGAGTTCGGTGATTTTAGGCCGGAGCTTCTCGGTAACGCGAAACGGACTGTGAATCAGTGTGTTGTTGAACACACTGGACACCACGGTTTCAATCCAGCGTGGAAAGAAGCTTGGCTACGCTTTGCCGATGAGGACCGACTATGAGGAGACACAAAACTTGAAGAAATATAGTGTGAAAGACTGTCCTTATCATGCCAATAAAGATAAAATTTTAAAGAGGAATAATGAATTAAAATCTGTTTATAAATTGTTGTCAATGAGATCCGAAACGGACGACGGCTTATCAAGCTGCTCGAATTTTCCGGAACGCCCCTTGTCATATGAACTAGAATCTGACAAACCGGTTCTGCCAGAGATAGAACATTTAAAAGCGAAAATAGGTGAGGGAGATTTCAAAAAATTGCGGGATCTCCTAAATCGGAACGCAGATGTATTTTCAAAACATAAGGCGGATATCGGTTGCTGTAATTTCGTCGAACACGAAATTGAACTAGAAGAGGGCGCCGTTCCCCATAGGGAAGGCGCAAGGCGAATGACGCCACACAAATCGGAAGCGTGCCGAGCGCAAATAGAAATGTTGCTTGAATACGACATGATAGAACCCTCGAAATCGCCGTGGGCTTGCGGGGTAGTAATGGCGAAAAAGAAAGGGGGCAGCTTAGATTTTGTTGCGACTTTCGTTACTTGAACGCGGTAACGATAAAAGATGTGTACCCGATACCGCGAATAGACGAGAGCCTATCTAAGCTTGGTGATGCCAAGTTCTTCACCACATTGGACTTAGGTTCTGCCTTCTGGCAGGTCCCTCTGCGGAAGAAGGACAGAGAGAAAACCGGATTCGCGTGCGAATTGGGATTGTACCACTGGAAGAGGATGCCCTTCGGCTTGTGCAATGCAACGGCCACTTTTCAAAGACTGATGGCTCAGGCTTTGACGAGAGTGACCAAGAAGTACGGGAATCTCGTGATGTGTTACGTGGATGACGTAGTCATAGCGACACCGACCCTGGAAGACCACATTGATAGGCTCGATGAGGTCTTTGGATGCATGAAAAGAGCAGGATTGAAGTGCAAACCATCGAAATGTGAAATCCTTAGGGATTCGATAAAATACCTGGGAAGAATGGTGGATAGGCATGGTGTCAGGCCGGACAAGGAAGCAGTGGAAGCAGTGTTGACATAGAAAGCCCCCAGAACGGACACACAGCTCCTGAGCTTCCTAGGGTTTGCCAATTACTACCGAGAATTCATAAAAGGATATGCGGACAAGGTGTATCCGATGCAGAAGCTGATGCGCAACAAGGGGAAAAAGTTCGAATGGAACGATGAGGCACAGGTTGCTTTCGAGAACATAAAGCGGGAACTGTGCGAAGCGCCAGTGCTGGGCATGTCTACAGAAAAGGGCATGTATGTTCTCGACACAGACGCATCGGTGGTGGCCATCTCAGGAATCTTGCATCAAGAGCAAGAATGGAACGGAAGAACAGTTCTCCGTCCCATTGCATACGGCAGCAAGGTCTTGAGTGACACAGAGATGAAATATGGCGCACCAAAAGCAGAAATGTTTGCAGTAGTCACCTTCGTGGAGAAGTACCGCGCATACTTGGGGAGCGCTCCCTTCAAGTTACGCGTGGACAACAGAGCGTTATCCTGGTTGAAGACCTACTCGATGAATCAGAGTTATATTGGTAGATGAATAGTAAGATTGGATGGCTACCATATGATAATCGAACATAGGATGCGTGATAAACACCAGAATGCTGACAGCCTCAGCAAGAAAACTGAGTTCTATGAAAGATTGGAGCAGAAGCAGGCCAATCAGGCGGAAATAAAGGAGGGATTCTCGTTTCTGGACAAAGAAACGTATGAAGCGCTACCCTTAACGAGGTGGTTGGATAAGTCTGGACATCCAATTCCAGGGCAACCTGAGTTACCTGTAGAGAAAGCAGCCGAGATAAAGATCCTATCCAAGGGGGACCCGGTCCCCTTGGATCTGTTGCTGCGCTCGAACCTGGTCTAGCAAGAACTCTCCCGCATGAAAATAAACAGCCTCTCATTATTGGATAAAACGGTGCAAGTCACACCGCAAGTGATGTGGATGCTGGGTGGATTGTTAGAAAGAGAAGTGACCAGAGATGACCCCGAGTGGACAGCAGCAGTGGCATCGCTAACAGTCAGTGAGAAGGTGAAGATCATGCCGTCCATACGACAGCACGAAGAGAACGAGAGGGATTGTAGGACAATAGTTCAGCAACTAGTATCCTCAATACCCCAAGAGATTTTAACCAGTACTTCTTACGGACAGAAAGAACAGGGGAGCAGCAAGCGAAAGAAAACCTCACCTTTGTGGACCAGGATAAGGAAGGTGAAAACGTTGAACAAAATCTGCTGCAAGACTATTTGTCCGGGGAGACGAATGATGAGAAGAACCAGCGATCACAATATCAACACCCGGGACAAGAAAATTTGTCCGGGGAGTCTGAGATAGACGAGAAAATTCCTGATGAGAAACAGGACCTAGAGAACAAGGTTTTGTCCGGGGAGTTCAGATGGATGCGAAGAAGTCACAGACATGATCTGGAGGAGCGTGCAGTCTCCAGCACATTCTCCTTGACGGATGACGATTCCCGAAACTCGGGAATGGACACCTATTCAGACAGGAACTCGAGCTCGGGATCAGAACTGTCAGAACTAGCGATACACACGCTACTAGTGGAAACTCGGGCAAGGGACCTGGACAGAGAGGTGTACCAGGATCCTGACAGCGATCGCTACCTTATACCAAGCGAAATAGTCTTTGACAATGCAGCGGATGACTTGGAGACAATAGCGGTATTGAAACGTTCGATAAGCCTGTTGACGCAGAAAGAGGTAGTCAGGACTGATCTTCTGCCGTTCAAACAAGAAACACAGCCGTTGGCGAAGATTTGGTGCGTTAAGATGGAAGAAGAGACACACCAGCCCATCGAGCTGAATAGTCAGATGAGGGTCATGAAGACATACTTAAAGGCGAGATACAGACTCTCGGACCTTCTAAGGGCGCAGAGAAATGATCGCATGACAAGCAACCTGAAAAGGTGGATCGAGAATGGTTCTCCGGATAAAGGGGACCTCGAGGAAGACATTTATCGCATCCTGAGACAATACTTCATTACAATAGCTGAGACAATACTTCATCAGAAGGAAGGGAGGTTATATTTGAACAAGGACGGGATTGTGGCTTGCAAGGGAAGAGAAGAAGACAAAGTCTTATACAAGTATAACGCGATAGTGTTGCCGCAACTCTATCAGACAGAACAATTATTCAGGTCGCATGATCAGATGGGCCATCAAGGGATCGACAAAGTGTATCAGAGGATCCTGAAGCGCTTTGAGTGGCCTGGAGTGAAAAAAGCATGTGAGAAATGGGTAACAGTATGTCTGTCATGCCAACAGGTCAAGGATCCAAGGAAGTTGCGATTTCCTTTACAATCGATCGAGTCGTCTGAATTCAACGAGGTGGTGCAAATAGATCACCAAAAGATATGCATGACAGACAATGGTTTTAATCAGGTGCTGGTCATGATAGATCATTTTACGAAGTATGCAGAGGCCGTGCCCTGCATAACTGCCTCGGCGGAAGAGACATGCGACCACCTGATCAATACGTTGATAGCAAGACATGGTTGTCCGATGACGTTTCAATCGGATAATAGAACAGCTTTCGTAGGAGAGCTTACGAAAGAGCTAATGAGACGCTCACAGGTCGCTCAGGCTCACTCCGCGACATACCACCCTCAGACGAATGGCTTAGTGGAAAGACAGAATAGGACGTTAGTGTCTATGCTGAGAGTATATTGTTCCAGGTACATGACCGATTGGGACAGATACCTTCCACAGGTGATGGGAGCATATAACAGCACGCAACACTCCACCACCGGAGTCAGTCCACACATGATGCTAACTGGACACGAAAAGTCTTTACCATTAACCTTCTTCTAGCCAGAGTATGAGGGAAAGAAAACGTCCCCACAGGTCTACGTGATGGATGTGATCAGACGCCAACAGGAGTTGAACGATTTGTGTAGACGAAATACTCAGCAGGCACAGGCAAGGCAGAGGAAAAGATTCGACAAGAAAGCAGCTGGTGCAAAGGCTTACTCGGTGGGAGACTACGTATGGGTATTTCAGAACGTTATACCACCGAAAGGGACAAAGAAGCTCCTAAAAAATGGAGGGGACCCTTCATGATTGCAGAGGTGCACCAGGAGGGACGCTTTTTTAGACTGAGTACTGGCCGAGCCGTCCAATACGAGAACATCAAGCCACACAATCCATCGACAGAAGACTGGTGTATACCTGCAGACATGGAAGAAGGGGATTATCTAATGATGAATCCTGCTTGTGAGGTCAATGAAAAGGGCACCAGGGAGCAGAACGATGGAAACGAAGTCGTAGAGGAAGGTACGGATACACCGCTGGACCTGGATCCAAACGAGGAGATCGAAGCGGACGATGAAACCTTACCCTACGCAGAGGAAGATTGGCAGGATCCCGAACAGATAGAGGTTCCCATGAACTTGGAACCGGATCTTCCGTTCACGATACAGACTCGTCAGAAGGACGGGACGAGACCAAGAAAGAAATACAATCCTTACGGTGACGACTTTGTAGTGGATAGGATAGATCTAAAGAAGATAGTGGAGGAAGCAGTGGGTCTACAGGAAATAACTGTGTCACAAGACATTGACAGAGTCGATGATCACCACGATGAGTGGGTTGACGACTGGTCGAAACCCGAGGTAGAATTCGACGACGAGCAACAGCAGTCATATGAACAAAACTTGAGGAACCTGTGTGTCTTAGAGTAGCTGAATGAAACTACCTCGGGTCCTGAGGAGACCAGTGTCACGATTCAAGACGTAGATCATGAAAGCATGAAATACATCAAGACCGAACGAGATGATCCTTCCTGGGCTGCCCAGGAAGGACGACTACTCATTCCAGCTTCTAACCTCGACTTGATACCCGGTATGCGATCGACGGGGACGTCGATGGATATTTTTGTCCGGGGAGTGGGGGTGGGACTTACCCACACTGAAAATTTGATAATAAAAAAATTAAGAATAGCAAGAGAAACAGGAGACTTAGAAGCAGAAACAGGCGAAGAGCCTAAGAAACCTGACATAGGCAGGGATGTTGAGTCATATTTTAACTTGCCAAATGAATATTCAAGTAACATAATACTAACAGACAGTGATTTCATACTCACATATAGAACATGTGCGATAGCAATCACAGCAGACATGAGTTTTAGGACAGCAGATTTTAAGAGAAAATACAAAAACGTGGAATTCCTTTGGAAGCAAAGACCAGGGATAGGGGGCGTAGCAGCCTTACCTCCGGCGGCGTCGCAGATACCGGGAAAATACTTATGCTTCTTGGTAACGAGGGCGACGGAGAAGCAGCACGTGGACCCAGAGAACCTAGTCTTGACCTTGACGAGGCTGAGGGACTTCCTTGTGGAAATGGACGTGAAGGAGCTCTCGCTTCCCGTGTACGATCCAAACAGAGGAAGACTGCATCCTCGGGAAAGGTACGCGCTTGTACACGTGATATTCTCTGATACGAACATACAAGTATATCTACATAAGAAATATTACTTAAGTATAGGCTGAGTGATGTGCGAGAGAGTGTTAGACCAAAGACTAAGTTGTATGTAATATGTGTTATGTTATGTGTTAGGTTATTAAGATCATGGGTAAGTAGGGGTAAGTGACCATGAACAACTAAATGACGATCTTAGGAATAGATCCAAAGTTTGGACTGTCCAATCTTAGGTCGATTTCCAAAATTTTAGAGACCAATTGATTTTAATAAATTTTAGGATAAATATCTTTTTATCTGAACTGTCTTTAAGCAAATTTTAACGATATATGTTAAGGTGAAACTGACCAGTGTGAAATTCGTGATTTCTTTTCTAGATCCTTGAAAGAATAGAATGGATAACTTCAACTTGGATGAATTGATGGACCTGGCAGAGGCATATGAAGGACCGATGATAGATGCGATCTATCGTCGGCTGATCGATCGAGACTTCGCTCTGGAGGACCCAGAGGTAGTCATGTTGCTGACCGCCCTGATCAACATCTTGGGGCACGACAACCGTGGGGACCGCCCCACGGAAGTCCTGTTGATGGCAGCATATGGAGAAAGAGGAGTACTAGACCGCCCGAACATGAGAGTGATGATGTGGAGAAACGGGGCTCTCTCAGGGAGTGACTTGGCGAATGAGCCTGGATTGGGAAGTTCTAGGACCTACCAACCAGTTGAGATGCCTATGCCCTCCAAGCCCAAACCTGGGCTGACGAGGATGCATCGGGAGATGAACAGCGAGGCGACCACGTCTGGTTCACCACTGAGAGCAGCTGTGCCACCAAAATGGGGCGAAAGTAGGACAGAAAGTTCAGACGAACCAAACCATGCAAGATCTGGATGAGATGAACGATGAACTGAAAATTACGAAAAAGGAGCTGGACGAGATGACCAGAAGCATGCTCCAGATGGAGGAAGATCGGGACATGTGGAGAAAGTTGTTTGAAGACTGCAACAAAAAGCAGGGTCAGGAGATTGAGCGCTTGAGGCAGGAATACAAAGAGCGATCGGAGCAGATGGCGTTGACAACGGCCGTGGAGAAAGTGGTACCTGCAAGGGATATTCCTCGTGGGCAGTCCCCGATGGAGCTCTTGACGCCTCGAGAAATGAGTCAAACAACGGAGACACGGCTCCCAGCAGAGACAAATCGAGTAACAATCCCGGATCCTAGTGACACCTTGGGTGACCCCGTCGTGGAACAGACATTGAGGAAGCTGATAGAGACAGCTGGACGACTGGTCGCAAACAAGAATGCGGCAGGTTCCGGGGTGACTGCACCCTATGGAACGATTGACGACACGGGCAGAGTACGACTCTCCCAGACCGTGATCAGACAGGGGATAAGTGACGTGACACCACTCATGGTGAGCTCGAGGGCTCCAGAGAGGAGAGTACGGAAGATGCCAGCGAAGAAAGTGTCTCGCATAATAGACGTGCAAAAGAATAATCAATTGAAATATAATTTCACGGGAGTTCCGGAGACAGATCCGAGGGCCTGCTTCAATCGAGCTACTTGGAGCCCGGCTGTAAACCTGCAGCAACCACCACTCGGGACATCTCATCTGATACTGGGAGACAGCTTGGTCAGAGTGCTGTCGAATTTGAGGACCTCGTGGGTCACCACGGTGATGGCCTTTGGAGGCGCGACGATTGCCCAATTATATCGGATGGTGGAACTGATGAATCCGGGGAAGATTCCCAGTGTGATGATCTTAGTTGGGACGAATGATTATTCCAGAGGATCAGACGAGCAGGAAGCACTGTGGGAGTCAATGATGGTGTGTTATTCACTACTCTCTGGCAGAAGTTCAGTTGCGCGGTACTGACCGTTTGCACGGTGCCAATGAACGCAAGAAGCCTGACAGCATCAGGAAGAAGGCACAACGAGGGAATCATCAGGTGGAATAACATCTTGAGGAACCTCGCAAGTCGGAACGCCGGAAGAATGATCCTCATGGACATCGAACATGAGTTGAGAGCTATGGATCAGGCCAGACTGACCACGGACGGCATCCACTTCGACAGTATCGAAGGGCAAGCTTGGCTGAGTCTAGTCTTCCAAGAGCGGTTGGACGAGCTGGAAGCAGAACTCTTTGACACAGGAGTGCTGAAGGAAGAAGGAACAGTGAGTGACACGGTGATAACCACCTTTGTGCCTCCTAGCCTGGAAACACGCTTGGGTACGGTCCCGGCCGTCACGAACTACAAGCAACAAAGCTCCAGCGAACCAGGTCAAGGACAGACGTACAAGATCGATTGGGAGAAGCGCCGATGAGGAGGACCATCCATCCTAGGAGAAGAATAGGACCTGTCAACCCAATCGAAGAGACAGCCGACACGTCTAGATCGGACACTAGATCGGACACTAGATCGGAGACGACAAATACCAGTCGAGAGGAGAGACGTCCGAGCAGAGGCTCGTTGATGTGGTCAAGACCCATACCGTCTCCCTGGCATATATACAAAGACGAGCTAATGAAGCTGGATCTCCAGAGAGTAAGCTTCACCGAAGATGTAAGGAGGATGCTGAATGGAGCGACGCTATCCGTCAGCAGATTGTACTCGATAACCGGCGTAGACTGGTTGATAGCCGCTAGCATAAATTTCAGCTCCACGACGGCCTTGAGATTTGCTGACTTGGAGGGACTGCCCTCTAACAACACGATGGAACCAGTGAATGCGAGACCATTGCAAGATGTGAGGCTGAATCATGATGAGGGGAATCGTGAAGAGAGACCAGGAAGATTCCTGACGACGAGAGCGCCGATTGGACAACACGTGAAGATATTCAGGCAGCTGACGACACCCCCTGGTCATGTGAAGGAAAGAGTATACCCAAAACTAGTGAATCAAGATGGTGATGCCCAAAGATATGGCGGATTGAAAGCGATAAAGAAAGATGAGACCATCTTCGCCGCCTATGACAAAGCAGAGACGAGGAAGGCCAAGATTATGGTAGTAGCGAATTCAGAGTTCGTGTACACCTCCAATTCTTTGTTTTGGCCGGACTTCATAATGTTGGAAGCGGTCGACCTGGACCTACTGCAATCGATATCTTTGGCTATAGGGGTACAAAGGCAGACGGACATGAACCCAATTACGATTGTGTTTGCTGGCATCAATGACCATCTACACAGTAGAGGTTTTCTGAGCAGACTCAGAGATCCTACAACAGCAGAGAACGCTGTATGGCCAGCGATAAAAGATATCCTTGAGTCCATGGGTGAAGTGGTGGATGCGACGAAGGAGGGGTCATTCAATAAAGTGACACTGAGAGTAGTATTCGCGTTGTCTCCGGGATATGCACGTCTCTCGGATGGACTGAAATTTGAGTATGCGATTGTGGCCTTACTTTCGGAAGGAAAATATGATGTGATCATATCAGCCCCGAATCGCATGATAGAAATGGAGAACCGGAGGCCACTTAAGGCTGAACTGCCTGCAGTATGGTCAGATATCTCAAACGCGATGAGAGGATTCAAGGACCATGCGCTACACATGTTAGTGTTGGACGAGGTGCTGGGGTTTGGAACTGTCCAATTTCAGTCGACAGCTCTTATTGAAACCGGGAATAGACGACGACCATAGAGTGATCGCGGCGATGTCCAACGACTTATGGCTCCGAGCAATGGAAGTGGCAGGTGAAGACACAAGAAGGAAAAATTCACTAGAGACGAGAGCTCACTTGGAAGCGATGGTTCTGAGAACCAAGCCGGAAGCGAACCAGTGGCTACACCTGAACCCTAGAGTAGCGGCATTGGGTGCAGATGCTTTTGAGCAAGGCCCTGTGATGATCACAAAGATACATGCCTACTTGTTGAAGGAGGTGAACCTGGCGGAAAATGCCGGAGAAAAGACCGCTGAATTTGTGAACAGAATGTGTCAGATTACTCTGGAAACCTTCTGGACCCAGGAAGTGAAGGGACAGGAGGTCTTTGAAAGGACAGACAGCATGCTAGAAGGGTTGGGAATCTGATGGATCGCTTCCTTCTTGGCAAAAGTTTACCCGAAAGTCTCGCACTACTTGATAAAAGAATTCCTCCAAGCAGTAGTGGAAGTGTCGATAATGGAACTAATAGCCTTGTTCGTGACATTCGGAGCGGAGAGTTTCGTGAAAGGACCGGCGATACTGCTCGCCGATGGAATCCAGAACCTGCGGCTAGACGGACTTCTGACATTGATTGCAATTTCCCACGGAAACTTGGGAGGACTGATGAAACTGGCACGTTGTCCAGAGCAGATGCGAGAGAGAGTGAGGAACTTGGATATGAAGAAATCCACGGACTCGTGGAACAAGATAAAAGACCTGAGACACACTCTTATCCAGTATCTCTTACAACAAAATCGCTTTGGAACGGGAGAAGACGAGACGACTGAAAGAGAGGAAGATGTTAGACGACATGTTGGAGGCATGCCGCTGTTAACTCTGAGTTTGGCTATGAGAACCGATCCCTTGGCGCTGATCATAGGAGTCACGGAGTTCGTGACAGTGATCTATGGACCGGCAGTCACGTTTGGGTTTCCTGACGTTAAGGTGGAAGCATATAGGAGGTCGCTGCTGCACCTGAACCTCATATCGGCAGTGGACGGTAGTACACTGAACTGGTGTGAGCAGCCCACATTGCGGGAGCTCATGAGTGAAGATCTGTTATTTGCGAAAATATCGGAGCCAGAGATGACAGTCATCAGTTTTGACGATCACTTCCGTGATCGCATGGGAGAAGTAGAAAGAGGACACATCGAGGTGTTTCCAAAGCTTTGGAATCTGAGACCCCATGATAAAACGAATGGTGAAATAACCAGAGTACCTCGTCTCACTGCAGCATATCACATAGTGAGAGAGGAGACGAAGGACTGGGGCGATTACAAGAAGCTGCCGGAGGCAATCCCTGAATTCCCTCTGATAAGAAGGATGTTGCTCGGAGCAGTCTCCGTGGTACAAACTCCTAGGTTGAGAGCATTCGAAACCAATGAAAGGGGAGTAGCGAATTTCGTGGGAACGATGGATCCATACTTTGTTGGAGAAATGCCGCCGTGTTACAGTACACACGATTTGCATATACGGATCAAGCGACGAGAAGGCGAATAAGCAACGCCGCGACTCCCAAGCCTGGAAGATTTGATGAGGAGTGGAAGGGATTAGGCTTAGCTCCGATGAGGATGAGAGGCAGGACCGAATTGCCTGAAGCCTCATTAATCCTGACTAGTGTAAAACAGGAGATGAAAGTGGGAGGAATACTGCAGACGAGAACAAAGTGGTCCATGGAGAAGAGGAAGATAAATCGGCCGGTACATTGCTCATACCGAGATTCCCGGAAGAAGCCGACAATGATGAAAAAGGACCATCGAGCTCGAACAAGGATAAGTCAGAAGGAGATGACGGACAGGGAGGAAGCCGTCAAACCGAAGAACCCATGCAACAAGATGCAGATCAAGCTGGCGGGGAAGACGACAGGGCATCGACAGGAGGAACATCCAGCCTGGATTTCAATATCTTCAGTGATCTTGAGACCAATGCAGATACGTTGGAAACGACTGAGCCAGCGGATGAAGGCATCTCGACACTGGAGCCTCCGTCAGCCTTTATGGAAATGAAACGGAATTTGCCGGAGAGCAGCTCTCCTGGCAATTCAAGAAATAACGATCAGAGAATCCTCATGGAATCACCTAGGAGGAGAAGAATAGAGGCCTCAGCCAGAGTACCTTTCTTGGGAACGCTACCCGAAGAAGAATGGGAAGTACATCACCGAGACCACGAGAGTAGGACGGGATGCAAATTGGATAGAGTGGCGTTTATGGAAGAAGTCTGGACCGTGGTTCAAAGCTATGGGCCCCTGTCCATTCTGAAAACGGGTCTCAACCAACCCTTGATGAGAGAAGTCCTTGACAAGCTTGATGATTGTGAAGGGAGACTGAGTGAGTTGTTGATCGACTCGACCACTGATGAAAGTGAAGCAAATTCTCCCATCAAGATGACACCGCAGGACAATGAAGGAGAGGTGGTGTATCTGTCAAGAACCAGTAGAGGGACGATGCGATCAAAGTTGGTGATTGATAAAATCAATGCAATGAAAATGAAGTTAGGCAGCAGAGTGATGAAGAGGAGAGTCGGAAAGACGAAGGTGGATTCGGAGATATCGATGAAAGCTGTTAACTCAGCGAAAAGGAAACGAGTTGAGGAGGTCATGGATTTAGGGCAAGGTGATTATCAACTGCCTGGCACAGATAAAATGTTAACTGATATAGCGATGGTGCCACCCATTCTCATGGCGGGGATAAAGTCAACAGGTTATAAATCCAAAAGGAGTTACCGCACTCTGACTGGAGCAACCCTAGAAATGGAAATACTCAGCCAATGTGGAGAGAGCTCAATGAAAGACTTCAAGCCATCTCCCATGAATCACGGAAATGTGACATTCGACCAGAATGTGAAAAATGCAATCTCCGCAGAATTCGGAATTTTAGCAGTAAGCCTTCCGGATTGGTGGTTTTGAAGAAATAAGAGCGTTATTGGAACGTTTAGCCAAGCGGTGAGGGTTAGAATATTCTAGTATTTTAAAAATTTCAAAATTTCGAATGATGACGTCACATTTCTGAGAAATGCTGAAACGGCCATTTTAACAAAAAACGAGAGAGAAAACACAACAACAACATTAGTTGCGCTGACGATAACAACGACAATCGAGATTGAAAAACAGCAGCAGATTGCAGAGAACGTTGTTCCGAGTTGCAACTATTGTGCTGCTACAATAGTTGCAAGGCCGTTGCGAACAACGGTGAAGGGTAAGAAACCAGCCTTGCGGATTAGGAAGAAATCAAGATCAACGAGCTTGATTCACCGGATTCAAGAATCCGGAAGGGTCTCGGGACGGAAACTTTTATTGACTCATATAAATTTTTAGCATCCTTTCATGTCCTGACTTGAATTTAATTGATATTTGGATTAGTTTTGACAAGGATGAGGTGCTAAGAGCTGGGGGGGAAAGGGTTGATCCATCTTCGATGGAGATGATGATTTTTATCTACTGAACAAAAACAATAGTAATATAATAAGTAGTAGCCCTGTTTTTAGGAGTGACCTCGTGGTCTGGGGATACTGAGACCCAGCCATGAACTCACTATTTTTGCATGTAATTCAGTTAATTTGAGCGTTCTGGTCGAAGCCGGAGAGTAGTAGCGTTTTTGTCGACCCGATGTTATAAAAGACCACCGAAAAGTACTAGCTTGGTAGAGACGGTGAAAAACATGCAAAGCTCTGTTTGGACGCTAGCCAGTCGTCTTAAGACTTAGTTTTGTTTTCCGTCGATATGTATCTTCCGGGCGAATGTTACATGTTTGTTTTTATGGCGCTCCTGGGTGTTATTCTTTTTTAACATCATGACCGGCAGAACCGTTAACGAGCACTCCGCGCCGAGCGGATGCTCACATTAACGCCCTTAATAGGCCTAAACCGCCAGGGCGGAAGGGTAGTTCGGAACGCGGAAGCCTTCCGGATTACCGTGAATAGTTTTTTTAACTTAGTTAAGACCGAAAATTCACGAACCAGGAAGGGTGGGGGGAATCGCGAACCCCATGTCCACTGAGTGGTTTGTGACCAAAAACACTTAAAGATATAAGTAAAACCAAACAAAAAGTAGTATACTACCCTAGAAAAACAAAAAACAAGAAATCATCCCCCCAGACAAGATGTGATTCAACTTCCCCGTTTGTTGTTGATAGATATATTGTTGTTACAGGCATTTATATCAGTCAGGATCGTTACGATCATTTTTGTGGCCCGTTTGTGAGGCTTGTACTCTAGGGTTATTTGAGCATTTAAGCACGTTAATGATAAATTGCGCTCAATCCGCAGGGGTCAGCTGATTTGCGCTCAATTCGGAAGGGTCATGGGTGAAGACCGATCCGGCAAGCAGTACAAGGAGCAACAAGAAGGGGCTCAACGACAACAACAATCGACTGTTGGGTATCGTTAACAAGTTTTGTATCCTTTTTGGTACAAAAAGTAAGATAGTAATCTGTGGGGGGCTCGACAGTGCTGCACTGTAGTGACCCTTCACCGAACTGCGAATATCCGAGTTAAGCACCTTAATTCGGATATTAAACAAACCCGGAGGGGTATAGTATTACTAATATTATTACCTATACAGCCTATATTAATAGTCTTATATCGTTTTTCAGTCAAAAACAACGAAAACAGACCGGTTTTTAGGGTCAAAATAGCGATATTTTGATCCCCCCACAAGTCGCGATTTTTGAAATATCGATATTTTTTGAAACGGAAAAAAGCGCTAAGTTAGTGTATTACATCGTAACAGCACTACCACAAATGATAGAACCGGTTAAGTTAAGTTCGGAAGTGGTTGGAACTATTTTGGTACCGAAATCCGAAATTTCGTGATTTTTGAGAAAACGGAACACTAAAAATTTGGAAAATTTTTTGAAATCTTTGAGTTACGACAGTAAAAATAGTTGTTCGGACAACGTCCACTAGTGAATCTACCAGTTTTAAAACCCACTACCCGAAAGCCTTCCGGGTTGCAGAGAAATCGAACTTAACGTGTTTGATTTGGTGGATTCATCAATCCGGAGGGGTCCAGATAGCATAGTTTATCGCAAATTTTTTCTACAAAAGCGTTTTGATTCGGGTCTTTTGCATTGAACTAGAAGAGTATAGGCTTTTTGAGCTCGGATCAATAATTTTTAGGTCGAAAGGACAAGATTTGCGGAAAAAGTTAGGCGGAACCTATAAGAGAGAAAATTTTTGAGTTTGGAAAAAAGACGTTTTGGTTAATAACTTTGGAACTACTGAGCATATCGAGTTGATCTTGGTACCAATAGATCAGAAATTAGCTGAGCTTTTTAATAGGATCAGAAATTTTTCGGAAAAACGAGCGAGAAAACTTTTTGAGATTGTTTTTATCAAATTACACAAATCCGGAGGGGTACACCCTTCACGTTTTATAAATTTTTCTGAAAAACCCTTAGACCCCTACCAAAAGTTGATAGCGATTGAATTAAGTAACTTAGGACAGTTCTAGACGAAAAGGGAGGGCTGAAGGCACAAGACAACCATAATAGAGTCGAAATTAGGCAAGTGATAAGACCCTTCACCGTTAGTGTGAATTGTCAAATAAGTGCCTTAACTTCAATCCGGAGGGGTCTAGGAAAGGATCCTATACCCTTCACAGTTAATTCAAACAGCATAAAAGCAACGCAGAACGTATCCGGAGGGGTATAAGCTGAAATTAAGAAAACTCCGAAAAGCTACTTTGACAGAACCAAAGGGCTCCCAATCCGGAGGGGTCGAAATTTTTCAAAGTCAGAGGGGTCCGAATCCGGAGGGGTCTACTTTCCACAAAACCGGAAGGGTCCCAATCCGGAGGGGTCTACTATTAACTAACTCGGAGGAGTCCCAAACCGGAGGGGTCCATATTCTGACAGTCCGGAAGGGTCCTATTTGTGTCAATCCGGAGGGGTATTATTTTATTAGGGACTTAGGTAGACGAAAGAAAGACTAAAAAGTGAGAAGTATTAGGTTATTAACACACAGGCTAGGTATCAGTGACTGCACTGGTAACTTGCCTTTCAATAAGAACCAGACTAATACAAAACAGGTCCAAACTCGGATATTCGCGAAACTAAGTCTAAATTACAAAGAGCGTGGGTCATTGGTGTGGATTGGACATAATACGTTTTTGGGAAAAGTGACTGCCCTGAGGATTTTAGTAGGTCTAGCTCGGGCAGTCCGAAGGCAGATAGGTAACACAGTACTCGGTGGGTGCAATAGACGCCCACTTGAGAAAATTACTGCCTTCAAAGTTTTGTCTGCTTGGTGCAGCACCAAGCAGGGAAAGCTTTTTCTTTAAAACACAGGTTCGACTATTGTACTGCGACCGACTAAGAAATACAAGACACATACGTTTTATTATATATACTTTCATATTTTATCAATATATATTTTTGTTTTTGATTTTAAATCAACGTAAACTGTGCTTGATTGGGTAGTGAATACACTATCTTTTAAATTGACTGATAACATCATATTGTGCTAGTTTCCAGATCTTCGGACCGATAATCGGTTAGTGTGAATAAATTTTATACAAACTGTACTCTGACAACATACAGGGATTCGTGGTCACTATTTAATAGAATCTGGTGAAATTTATTGTGTTGTGTCATTATTATTGTTAATAAAACTATAAGGTCTCTAGCAATTGAGTCAAGAGTAGGCATAGGAAAGTGACAAATAGAGAATGAGTTTAGACAAAACAAGGATACCAAAACGAGGTAATAGCTCTAGGAAATTCATACTTGAAAAGCAAAGAAAAACGATGACCGATCCTTTTGTGGATTGGATCAAGCGATCCCGGTCTGACAAAAGGGGGACGGTTTCAGGCAGAATGGTTGAAACGAGAAGTCAAAAGACCTCAGAAGAGCGAAGAGAACTGTTAGAAGTGGAGGTCAATACGGGCCATACCATGAATGACAACCAGGAAGTAAATGAACTGGAAGGGAGAGGCAGAAGGCTGGCGAGTGAATCTACCCCGGTAGAACAAGGCCATGATTTTGCCACTTCCACCGGGACATTGGATCGAGAAGAGATGTCGGAACTGTCCGACATCTCAACTGAGGTAGTGGCAACGAGAAGATCTCCGACAGACAACACTATGATGGCAAGCGGAACTGGGAAACAAACAACGTCATCATCGTTCTCAGAAAGAATGAAGAACACCTTCGGAAACATCTTTCCATTCAGCATGGGAGGAGGAGCAGGAAACGATGGTGAGTCTCAGGAGGAAGAAGATGAAGAAGAGCAAGGGGACTCTGTATCTCAAGTAAGCCTCAATAGTTCGATCCAGGAGAGTGAGGCACACGTCGGAAGAGAGACTGGAACCATGGACAAATTTGGTGTAGTGACAACGATAAGCAAAGAGGCAAACACACCAGGCCAGTCAAAAGGCTTCGCGATTAGAGCAAGTTCGGAGCCACAACCTGGTGAGGATAAAACCAGAGGGCTCGGCAACGCGTTAATTGATCCTGAAATAAATAAAGAAAAGACGTTGAAGCAGAGAGTCAAGGCCCGGATCTCGACAAGCACGAAGATACCTGGGACCGACAGGGTTACACCACCACTAGTAACGCCACTCGTGGATAACGGGGCAGCACTAGAGGAAGACTTAAACAACATAGTGGACAGTTTAGGAGAACAAAACGAGCAAATGTCAATAAGGATGAGTGAACTAGAAAGAGCAGTTCACATTGAGAGGGAAAGGCTGCGGGAAGAAATAAACCGCAACAGACAAGAAGTTGACAGGAGCAAAAAACGCTTGAAAGAGAGAACGGATGAACACATGACGAGGAACTTGTCGCGAATGACAAGAGAGGCGGAACAGAGGGAGTTACGCGTAAGAGCCGACATGGAGAAGTTAAGAATTCAGCAAGAGCAGTCTCTTGGGACTCTTGACACAAAGATAGATGCGATGATGGAGAGGCGAACTCAGGCTATCATGGATAGGTTGGACGGGCTACTAAGCAGCAAGAGTGGACCAAAAGAAGGAGAACCGAATTCGGGAGGTCCCAGCAGGGAACCGAAGGTGAACTTCAATGAACATCAAAAGAGGAAGACGTATGGATCCACTAGAGGCAGGGGCAGTTCATCAGGCTATGCCACAAGGGATAATGGAGCATGGGGCCCGAACAATAGAGCAAGTTCAACGGGGAACAGACGAACCTCTAACGAACGACCAACGCAAGGCACACATGCGACTGGGAGAAGTGATTCCGGCAACAGGGGGCATGCAAGCCCGAGGAGGAGTCATGTGGGCCAAGCGGGAAGTGCTCACGGTGATTCGGATTGCAGGGATGCACCGCACACAGAGCCTTCGACGAGGTGTGAGGACACTCAGACGGGACACTCAAGGGATGCTACTGCAATGGCCACGGCATTTGAACCCCTGAACAGGTCTCTAGAGACATTCCTGACGAGGTTATCTAAAACCAATGAACGCAGTGAGAAGTCCAGAAGAGTCTTTAAGAAGCCAAGATGCTACAAAGACGAATCTGATGGCTGTATTGATACCTGGATAGAGGTAATGAAGCTGCATTTCGAGGAAGAGGACTTGTCTGAGAGACAGGAATTCAGCAAGAGCAGTCTCTTGGGACTCTTGACACAAAGATAGATGCGATGATGGAGAGGCGAACTCAGGCTATCATGGATAGGTTGGACGGGCTACTAAGCAGCAAGAGTGGACCAAAAGAAGGAGAACCGAATTCGGGAGGTCCCAGCAGGGAACCGAAGGTGAACTTCAATGAACATCAAAAGAGGAAGACGTATGGATCCACTAGAGGCAGGGGCAGTTCATCAGGCTATGCCACAAGGGATAATGGAGCATGGGGCCCGAACAATAGAGCAAGTTCAACGGGGAACAGACGAACCTCTAACGAACGACCAACGCAAGGCACACATGCGACTGGGAGAAGTGATTCCGGCAACAGGGGGCATGCAAGCCCGAGGAGGAGTCATGTGGGCCAAGCGGGAAGTGCTCACGGTGATTCGGATTGCAGGGATGCACCGCACACAGAGCCTTCGACGAGGTGTGAGGACACTCAGACGGGACACTCAAGGGATGCTACTGCAATGGCCACGGCATTTGAACCCCTGAACAGGTCTCTAGAGACATTCCTGACGAGGTTAACTAAAACCAATGAACGCAGTGAGAAGTCCAGAAGAGTCTTTAAGAAGCCAAGATGCTACAAAGACGAATCTGATGGCTGTATTGATACCTGGATAGAGGTAATGAAGCTGCATTTCGAGGAAGAGGACTTGTCTGAGAGACAGGAATGCAGCGCGCTCACCAGCAACTTAGAAGGGACAGCCCTGAACTGTGTCATGGCCAAGAAACAGTATCAACGTGACACTGCAGAGAAAATCTTCGAAATCTTGTTAAACCGTTTCGGATCAGGGGTACAGGGGCACCAGGCGATGATGCGCTTCGAGAAACGGAGGCAACGGGAGGATGAAACCATAGACAAGTTTCTCGATGATTTGGAAATGCTGAGAAGACGCAGCCAACCGGATGAGTCAAACCGAAGGATGAACCTGGCCGTATCCTCAAAATTCATCGATGGTGTGAAAAATGATGAACTTCGTACGATGCTAGCAACGCATTACACACCACTATCAACTAATGCGCCAACACCGGAGGAGTTGAGTCTCAAATCAAAAGAGTATCTATTGTTGAAACCTCCTTCGAGATCTGGATATTACAAGAACAATTATGGCAATTTTAACAACAGACCAGCGAACCAAGGGAACAATTTGTACAAACCGAGGGATGACATGGACAAGAGACGCTCTTGTGCTAATTGTAGTTCAACAGAACATCATGTGTCAGCATGCTCAGCTTACAAACAAGGCATGAAAGCAATAGGCTTTAGCCTCGAGGACGAAGATGCGTCAGAGTTGGACCATGAGGATTTCATGAGATGAGTAATAGCGAAATTCGGCCCGAGGTGTTTCTTTTGCAACTTGGAAGGTCATTTTAAATCAGATTGTCCGCAATTCTGGGATGCAGTGGCAGACATCAAGCATCCAAGACATGAAGAAGCTTTGTCAGGAGTGAAAGCCAGCAAGGCTCGACTTTTGAGCGAAGCGGAGGCACGCAGAAAGGACAAACCTCAAGAGCTGGCGGCAAAGAAAATGCAAGCGGTAACAGGGGAGACACATGAGCCGGAACCAGCAACTGCGGCTGAGGACTTCAAGATCGATTATAAGGCAGCCGCAAGGGATGCTCTAAATGGAGTACAACAGGAATTGGTGACAAAAGAGATCGAACAAAAAGTGAAACTTGAACTGGAAAATGAAAAGCTTACGGAGCAACTGAATACCTTCGAAGCAACGGAGTTCGAGGAGACGAAAACACCAAGCAGTTTAGATATGAAACTTAATGTGATCTCCGGTAAGAGGTTCGGCATGGCGCCGCAAGGAAACAAGATACAGTCGATAATCTCAGTGGCTGGACACCAGGTAATAAGAAATCTGAGTGAACCATCAGAGTTCACTTTAATGCATTTGGACACATATGCAGATTATCTGAGGCAGGTGGAGCCACGCACTGAGTCGAGAGCTGTGCGAGCACTACTAACGACGGGTGGCCCTCGCATGAAGAAACTTCATGGACGCTACTTGGAGGTCTATGGGCCGTATCAAATAATGCTGAACGTGGATGGAATCAGTATCTACACCAGGACTTACATAACAACAGATGATGACCAAATGGGGCAGATCTATTTGGGTGAAGAGGAACTCAAAGTCCGCAGGATAGGCCATGACGCCATGATGGAACAAGACGCGGTACATATTGGATATGAAGCAGATGTGACAGCACACCTGCTTGACACCAACGGAACAAAAATCGGAGTCACAGGGTTTCTGGACACAGGAGCGGTGGTGAGTGTGATGCCGATAAAAACTTGGGAAAGAATGGGCTTCACGCGGGAAGATCTGATTCCTACGAACCTCCGACTGGCCGCCGCAAATCGAGGAGCCATCTACGTAGCCGGAAGAACACCGATAACGGTCCTTCACATGGGCGGACGAGACCTTTGGATGAGCTTCCTGGTGGTAGAGAATCTGGACGACGCCGACCAATTCATCTTAGGCAGAGATTTTGTCAGGAATTTTGACGTGATGATTGACTTGAACAACGGTCTAATACGGATTAGAAACCCGGACCGAAAGTATGTTAAGAGACCAATTAATAGGATAATAACAGACGAAAATAAGGTACCAGTTTTTTTGGATAGAAAAGTAAAATTACAACCAGGACAAGCTGTGGTAGCAATTTTTAGAATGAGAAATTTAAATTCGTTAAGTGATAGTAAACAGGTTTGCTTAGTACCGAATCCAAATAGTCAGAGTTCGGTGATTTTAGGCCGGAGCTTCTCGGTAACGCGAAACGGACTGTGTGTCAGTGTGTTGTTGAACACACTGGACACCACGGTTTCAATCCAGCGTGGAAAGAAGCTTGGCTACGCTTTGCCGATGAGGACCGACTATGAGGAGACACAAAACTTGAAGAAATATAGTGTGAAAGACTGTCTTTATCATGCCAATAAAGATAAAATTTTAAAGAGGATTGATGAATTAAAATCTATTCATAAATTGTTTTTAATGAAATCCGAAACGGACGACGGCTTATCAAGCTGCTCGAATTTTCCGGAACGCCCCTCGTCATATGAATTAGAATCTGACAAACCGGTTTTGCCAGAGATAGAACATTTAAAAGGGTAAATAGGTGAGGGAGATTTCGAAAAATTGCGGGACCTCCTAAATCGGAACGCTGATGTATTTTCAAAACATAAGGCGGATATCGGTTGCTGTAATTTCGTCGAACACGAAATCGAACTAGAAGAAGGCGCCGTTCCCCATAGGGAAGGCGCAAGGCGAATGACGCCACAGAAATCGGAAGCGTGCCGAGCAGAAATAGAAATGTTGCTTGAATACGACATGATAGAACCCTCGAAATTGCCGTGGGCTTGCGGGGTAGTAATGGCGAAAAAGAAAGGGGGCAGCTTAGATTTTGTTGCGACTTTCGTTACTTAAACGCGGTAACGATTAAAGATGCGTACCCGATACCGCGAATAGACGAGAGCCTATCTAAACTTGGTGACGCCAAGTTCTTCACCACATTGGACTTAGGTTCTGCCTTCTGGCAGGTTCCTCTGCGAAAGAAGGACAGAGAGAAAACCGGATTCGCGTGCGAATTGGGATTGTACCACTGGAAGAGGATGCCCTTCGGCTTGTGCAATGCAACGGCCACTTTTCAAAGACTGATGGCTCAGGCTTTGACGAGAGTGACCAAGAAGTACGGGAATCTCGTGACGTGGTCATAGCGACACCGACCCTGGAAGACCACATTGATAGGCTCGATGAGGTCTAGGATGCATGAAAAGAGCAGGATTAAAGTGCAAACCATCGAAATGTGAAATCCTTAGGGATTCGATAAAGTACCTAGGAAGGATGGTGGATAGGCATGGCGTGAGGCCGGACCCGGAAGCAGTAGAAGCAGTGTTGACATGGTAAGCTCCTAGAACGGACACACAGCTCATGAGCTTCCTAGGGTTTGCCAATTACTACCGAGAATTCATTAAAGGATATGCGGACAAGGTGTATCCGATGCAGAAGCTGATGCGCAACAAAGGGAAGAAGTTCGAATGGAACGATGAGGCACAAGTTGCTTTCGAGAACATAAAGCGGGAACTGTGCGAAGCGCCAGTGCTGGGCATGCCTACAGAAAAGGGCATGTATGTTCTCGACACAGACGCATCGGTGGTGGCCATCTCAGGAATATTGCATCAAGAACAAGAATGGAACGGAAGAGCAGTTCTCCGTCCCATTGCATACGGCAGCAAGGTCCTGAGTGACACAGAGATGAAATATGGCGCACCAAAAGCTGAAATGTTTGCAGTAGTCACCTTCGTGGAAAAGTACCGTGCATACTTGGGAAGCGCTCCCTTCAAATTACGTGTGGACAACAGAGCGTTATCCTGGTTGAAAACCTACTCGATGGATCAGAGTTATATTGGTAGATGGATAGTAAGATTGGATGGCTACCATATGATAATCGAACATAGGATGCGTGATAAACACCAGAATGCTGACAGCCTCAGCAAGAAAACTGAGTTCTATGAATGATTGGAGCAGAAGCAGGCCAATCAGGCGGAAATAAAGGAGGGATTCTCGTTTCTGGACAAAGAAACTTATGAAGCGCTTCTCTTAACGAGATGGTTGGATAAGTCTGGACATCCAAATCCAGGACATCCTGAGTTACCTGTAGAGAAAGCAGCCGAGATAAAGATCCTGTCCAAGGAAGACCCGATCCCGTTGGATTTATTGCTGCGCTCGAACCTGGTACAGCAAGAACTCTCTCGCATGAATATAAACAGCCTCTCATTATTGGATAAAACGGTGCAAGTCACACCACAAGTGATGCGGATGCTGGGTGAATTGCTAGAAAGAGAAGTGACCAGAGATGACCCCGAGTGGACAGCAGCAGTGGCATCGCTAACAGTCAGAGAGAAAGTGAAGATCATGCCGTCCAGACGACAGCACGAAGAGAACGAGAGGGATTGTAGGACAATAGTTCAGCAACTAGTATCCTCAATAACCCAAGAGATTTTAACCAGTACCTCTTACGGACAGAAAGAACAGGAGAGCAGCAAGCAAAAGAAAACCGTCACCTTTGTGGACAGGGAAAAAGAGGGTGAAGTTGTAGAGCAAGATCTGCTGCAAGACTAATTGTTCGGGGAGAAGGATAAAGAGAAAAACAAAAGATCACCAGATCAACACCCGGAACAAGAAAATTTGTCCGGGGAGTCCGAGATAGACGAGAAAATTCCTGACGAGAAACAGGACCTAGAGAACAAGGTTTTGTCCGGGGAGTTCAGATGGATGCGCAGAAAGTACAGACATGATCTGGAGGAGCGTGCAGTCTCCAGCACAACACCTTCGACGGATGATAATTCAGAAAGCTCAAGAATGAACACCTATTCAGACAGGGATTCGACCTCGGGATCAGAACTGTCAGAACTGGCAATACACACGCTACTAGTGGAAACTCGGGCGAGAGACCTGGACAGAGAGGTGTACCAGGATTCGGACAGCAATCGCTACCTGATACCGAGCGAAAGAGTCTTTGACAACGCAGCGGATGACTTGGAGACAATAGCGGTATCGAAACGTTCGATAAGCCTATTGCCGCAGAAAGCGGTAGTCAGGACTGATCTTCTGCCGTTTGAACAAGAAACACAGCCGTTGGCGAAGATTTGGTGCGTTAAGATGGAAGAAGACACACATCAACCCAACGAGCTGAATAGTCAGATGAGGGTCATGAAGACGTACTTGAAGGCGAGATACAGACTCTCGGACCTTCTAAGGGCGCAGAGAAATGATCGCATGACAAGCAACCTGAAAAGGTGGATCGAGAATGGTTCTCCGGATAAAGGGGACCTCGAGGAAGATAGTTATCGCATCCTGAGACAATACTTCATGCAGAAGGAAGGGAGGTTATATTTGAACAAGGACGGAATTGTGGCTTGCAAAAGAAGGGAGGAAGACAGAGTCCTGTACAAGTATAACGCGATAGTATTACCGCAACTCTATCAGACAGAACTATTATTCAGGTCACATGATCAAATGGGCCATCAGGGGATCGACAAAGTATATCAGAGGATCCTGAAGCGCTTTGAGTGGCCTGGGATGAAAAAGGCATGCGAGAAATGGGTGACAGCATGTCTGTCATGCCAACAGGTCAAGGATCCTAGGAAGTTGCGATTTCCTTTACAATCGATCGAGTCGTCTGAATTCAACGAGGTGGTGCAAATAGATCACCAAAAGATATGCATGACAGACAATGGTTACAATCAGGTGCTGGTCATGATAGATCATTTTACGAAGTATGCAGAGGCCGTGCCCTGCATAACTGCCTCGGCGGAAGAGACATGCGACCACCTGATCAATACATGGATAGCAAGACATGGTTGTCCGATGACGTTTCAATCGGACAATGGAACAGCTTTCGTAGGAGAGCTTACGAAAGAGCTTATGAGACGCTCACAGGTCGCTCAGGCTCACTCCACAACATACCACCCTCAAACGAATGGTTTAGTGGAAAGACAGAATAGGACGTTAGTGTCGATGCTGAGAGTATACTGTTCCAGGTATATGACCGACTGGGACAGATACCTTCCACAGGTGATGGGGGCATATAATAGCACGCAACACTCCACCACTGGAGTCAGTCCACACATGATGCTAACTGGACACGAAAAGTCTTTACCCTTAACCTTCTTCTACCCAGAATATGAGGGAAAGAAAACGTCCCCACAGGTCTACGTGAGGGATGTGATCAAACGCCAACAGGAGTTGAACGATTTGTGTAGACGAAACACTCAGCAGGCACAGGCAAGGCAGAGGAAAAGATTCGACAAGAAAGCAGCTGGTGCAAAGGCTTACTCGGCGGGAGACTACGTATGGGTATTTCAGAATGTTATACCACCGAAAGGGACAAAGAAGCTTTTAAAAAAGTGGAGGGGACCCTTCATGACTACAGAGGTGCACCAGGAGGGACGCTTTTATAGACTGAGTAATGGCCGAGCCGCCCACTACGAGAACATCAAGCCACACAATCCATCGACAGAAGATTGGTGTATACCTGCAGACATGGAAGAAGGGGATTATCTAATGATGGATCCTGCTTGTGAGGTCAATGAAAAAGGCACCAGGGAGAAGAACGATGGAAACGAAATCGTAGAGGAAGGTACAGATACACCGCTGGACCTGGATCCAAACGAAAAGATCAAAGCGGACGATGAAACCTTACCCTACACAGAAGAGGATTGGCAGGATCCAGAACAGACAGAGGTTCCCAAGAACTTGGAACCAGATCTCCCGTTCACGATGCAGACTCGTCAGAAGGACGGGACGAGACCAAGAAAGAAGTACAATCCTTACGGTGACGACTTTGTAGTGGATAGGATAGATCTAACGAAAATAGTGGAGGAAGTAGTGGGTTTAGAAGAAATAACTGTGTCACAAGACATTGACATAGTCGATGATCACAACGATGAGTGGGTTGACGACTGGTCGAAACCCGAGGTAGAATTCGACGATGAGCAACAGCAGTCATATGAACAAGACCAGACGAACCTGCGTGTCTTAGAGTGGCTGAATGAAACAACCTTGGATCCAGAGGAGACTAGCGTCACGATTCAAGACGTAGATCGTGAAAGCATGAAATACATCAAGACTGAACGAGACGATCCTTCCTGGGCTGCCCAGGAAGGACGATTACTCATTCCAGCTTCTAACCTTGACTTGATACCCGGTATGCGATCGACGGGGACGTCGATGGATTTTTTTGTCCGGGGAGTGGGGGTAGGACTTACCCACATTGAAAACTTGATAATGAAAAAACTGAGAATAGCAAGAGAAACAGGAGACTTAGAAGCAGAAACAGGCGAAGAACCTAAGAAACCTGACATAGGCAGGGTAGTTGAGTCATATTTTAATTTACCAAATGAATATTCTAGTAACCTAATACTAACAGACAGTGATTTCATACTCACAAACAGAACATGTGCGATAGCGATCACCGCAGACATGAGTTCTAGGACGGCACTAGCGGCAGATTTTAAGAGGGAATACAAAAACATGGAATTCCTTTGTAAGCAAAGACCAGGGATAGGGGGCGTAGCAGCCTTACCTCCGGCGGTGTCGCAGATACCGGGAAAGTACTTATGCTTCTTGGTAACGAGGGCGACAGAGAAGCAGCACGTGGACCCAGAAAACCTAGTCTTGTCTTTGACAAGGCTGAGGGACTTCCTTGTGGAAATGGACGTGAAGGAGCTTTCGCTTCCAGTATTCGATCCAAATAGAGGAAGACTGCATCCTCGGGAATTGTACGCGCTTGTACACGTGATATTCTCTGATACGAACATACAAGTGTATCTACATAAGAAATATTACTTAAGTATAGGCTGAGTGATGTGCGAGAGGGTGTTAGGCCAAAGACCAAGTTGCATGTAATATGTGATATGTGTGTTATGTGTGTTATGTTATGTTATGTTATGTTATGTTATGTGTTAAGTTATTAAGATCATGGGTAAGTAGGGGTTAGTGACCATGAACAACTAATGACAATTTTGGGAATAGATCCAAAGTTTGGACTGTCCAATCTTAGGTCGAATTCCAAAATTTTAGAAACCAATTGATTTTAATAAATTTTAGGATAAATATCTTTTTATCTGAACTGTCTTTAAGCAAATTTTAACGATATATGTTAAGGTGAAACTGACCAGTGTGAAATTCGTGATTTCTTTTCTAGATCCTGATTGATCATTTAAATTACTCACTTGAGTCAAATTATCAAATCGAAGTCGAATCAAATCAAACTTGGAAAGAACAGTATGGACAATTTCAACCTGGACGAATTGATGGACCTGGCAGAGGCATATGTAGGACCGATGGTAGATGCGATCTATCGTCGGTTGATCGAACGAGACTTCGCTCTGGAGGACCCAGAGGTGGTCATGTTGCTGACCGCCCTGATCAACATCTTGGGGCACGACAACCGTGGGGACCGCCCCACGGAAGTCCTGTTGATGGCAGCATATGGAGAAAGAGGAGTACTAGACCGCCCGAACATGAGAGTGATGAGGTGGAGAAACGGGGCTCTCTCAGGGAGTGACTTGGCGAATGAGCCTGGGTTGGGAAGTTCTAGGACTTACCAACCAGGTGAGATGCCAATGCCCTCTAAGCCTAAACCTGGGCTGACGAGAATGCATAGGGAGATGAACAGCGAGGCGACCTCGTCTGGTTCACCACTGAGAGCAGTTGTGCCACCAAAAAGGGCAAAAGTAACACAGAAGGTTCAGACGAACCAAACCATACAAGATCTGGACGAGATGAACGATCAGCTGAAAAGAACGGAGAAGGAGTTAGACGATATGACGAAGACCATGCTGGCGATGGAGGAAGACCAGGACATGTGGAGAAAGTTGTTTGAAGACTGCAACAAAAAGCAGGGTCAAGAGATCGAACGCTTAAGACAGGAATACAAAGAGCAATCGGAGCAGGCGGCGTTGACAACGGCCATCGAGAAAGTGATACCTGCAAGGGATATTCCTCGTGGGCAGTCCCCGATGGAGCTCTTGACACCTCGAGAAATGAGTCAAATAACGGAGACACGGCTTCCAGCAGAGACGAATCGAGTAACAATCCCGGATCCTAGTGACACCTTGGGTGATCCCGTCGTAGAACAGACAATGAGAAAACTGATAGAGACAGCTGGACGATTGGTCGCTAACAAGAATGCACCAGGTTCCGGGGTGACTGCACCCTATGGAACGATTGACGATACGGGCAGAGTACAACTCTCCCAGACAGTAATCAGACAAGGGATAAGTAACGTGACACCACTCATGGGGAGCTCGAGAATCCCAGAGAGGAAAGTAAGGATGATGCCAGCGAAGAAAGTGTCTCGTGTAATAGACGTGCAGAAGAATAACCAATTGAAGTATAATTTCACGGGAGTTCCGGAGACAGATCCGAGAGCCTGCTTCAATCGAGCTACCTGGAGCCCGGCTGTGAATCTGCAGCAACAACCACTCGGGACATCTCACCTGATATTGGGAGACAGCTTAGTCCGAGTGCTGTCGAATTTGAGGACCTCATGGGTCACCACGGTGATGGCCTTTGGAGGCGTGACGATTGCCCAATTATATCGGATGGTGGAACTGATGAATCCGGGGAAGATTGCCAGTGTGATGATCTTAGTTGGGACGAATGATTATTCCAGAGGATCAGACGAGCAGGAAGCACTGTGGGAGTCAATGATGGTGTGTTTATTCACTACTCTCTGGCAGAAGTTCAGTTGCGCGGTACTGACCGTTTGCACGGTGCCAATGAACGCAAGAAGCCTGACAGCATCAGGAAGAAGGCACAACGAGGGAGTCATGAGATGGAACAACATCTTGAGAAACCTAGAAAATCGAAATGCCGGAAGAATGATCCTCATGGACATTGAACATGAATTGAGAGCCATGGATCAAGCCAGACTGACCACAGATGGCATCCACTTTGACAGTATCGAAGGACAAGCTTGGTTGAATCGAGTCTTCCAAGAACGGTTGGATGAGCTGGAAGCAGAACTCTTTGATACGGGAGTGCTGAAGGAAGAGGGAACGGTGAATGATACGGTGATCACCACCTTTGTGCCTCCTAACCTGGAAACACGTTTGGGTACGGTCCCAGCCGTCACGAATTACCGGCAACAAAGCTCCAGCGAACCAGGTCGAAGAACAGACGTGCAAGATCGGTTGGGAGAGGCACCGATGAGGAGGACAATTCATCCTAGGAGAAGGATAGGACCTGTCAACCAACCAATCGAAGAAGTAGCAGGCACATCTAGATCGGACACTAGATCGGAGACAACGAGTACCAGTCGAGAAGAAAGACCGAGCAGAGGCTCATTGTTGTGGTCGAGATCCATACCGTCTCCCTGGCATATATACAAAGACGAACTGATGAAGCTGGACCTGCAGAGAGTAAGCTTCATTGAAGATGCAAGGAGGATGCTGAATGGAGCGACGCTATCCGTCAGCAGATTATACTCAATAACCGGCGTAGACTGGTTGATAGCCGCTAGCATAAATTTCAGCTCCACGACGGCCTTGAGATTTGCCGATTTGGAGGGACTGCACTCCAACACAATGGGACCTGTGAATGCAAGACCGTTGCAAGATGTGAGATTGAACCATGATGAGAGGAATCGTGAAGAAAGACCAGGAAGATTCCTCACGGCGAGAGCGCCGATTGGACAACACGTGAAGATATTCAGGCAACTGACGACACCACCTGGTCATGTGAAGGAGAGAGTGTACCCAAAACTAGTGAACCAAGATGGTGATGCCCAGAGATATGGCGGATTGACAGCGATAAAGAAAGATGAGACCATCTTCGCCGCCTACGACAAAGCAGAGATGAGGAAGGCCAAGATCATGGTAGTAGCGAAATCAGAGTTCGTATACACCTCCAAGTCTTTGTTTTGGCCGGACGTCATAATGCTGGCCGCAGTTGACCTAGACCTTCTGCAATCAGTGTCATTGGCTATAGGGGTACAAAGGCAGACAGAAATGAACCCGATAACGATTGTGTTTGCTGGCATCAATGACCATCTACACAGTAGAGGTTTTCTGAGCAGGCTCAGAGATCCTGCAACAGCAAAAAACGCAGTATGGCCAGCGATAAAAGACATCCTGGAGTCGATGGGTGAAGTGGTGGATGCGACGAAGGAGGGATCATTCAATAAAATGACGTTGAGAGTAGTATTTGCGTTGTCTCCGGGATATGCACATCTTCCGGATGGATTGAAATTTGTGTATGCAATGGTAGCCTTACTTTCGGAAGGAAAATATGATGTGATCATATCAGCCCCGAATCGCATGATAGAAATGGAGAACCTGAGGCCACTTAAGGCTGAACTGCCTGCAGTATGGTCAGATATCTCAAACGCGATGAGAGGATTCAAGGACCACGCGCTACACATGTTAGTGTTGGACGAAGTGCTGGGGTTGGAACTGTCCAACTTCAGGCGACAACTCAAACTGAAACCAGGAATAGATGACGACCATCGAGTGATCACGGCAATGTCCAACGACTTATGGTTCCGAGCAATGGAAGTGGCAAGTGAAGACACAAGAAGAAAAAATTCACTGGAGACGAGAGCTCATCTGGAGGCGATGGTTCTGAGAACCAAGCCGGAAGCAAACCAGTGGCTACACCTGAATCCTAGAGTAGCGGCATTGGGTGCAGATGCTTTTCAGCAAGGTCCAGTAATGATCACGAAGATACACGCCTACTTGTTGAAGGAGGTGAACCTGGCGGAAAATGCCGGAGAAAAGACCGCTGAGTTCGTGAACAGAATGTGTCAGATTACTCTGGAAACCTTCTGGACCCAGGAAGTGAAGGGACAGGAGGGATTTGAAAGGACAGACAGCATGCTAGAAGGGTTGGGAGCCGGATGGACCGCGTCCTTCTTGGCAAAAGTTTACCCGAAAGTCTCGCACTATTTGATAAAGGAATTCCTCCAAGCAGTAGTGAAAGTATCGATAGTGGAATTAATAGCCTTGTTCGTGACATTCGGAGCGGAGAGTTTCGTGAAAGGACCGGCGATACTGCTTACGGATGGAATACAGAACCTGCGACTAGATGGACTTCTGACATTGATCGCAATAACCCACGGAAACTTGGGAGGACTAATGAAACTGGCACGTTGTCCAGAGCAGATGAAAGAGAGAGTGAGGAACTTGGATATGAAGAAATCCACGGACTCGTGGAACAAGATAAGAGACCTGAGACACACTCTGATCCAATATCTCTTGCAGCAAAATCGCTTTGGAACCGGAGAAGACGAGACAATTGAAAGAGAGGAAGATGTTAGACGACATGTTGGAGGCATGCCGCTATTAACAGATCTGAGCTTGGCTATGAGGACCGATCCCTTGGCGCTGATCAGAGGAGTCACGGAGTTCGTGACAGTGATCTATGGACCAGCAGTCACCTTTGCGTTCCCTGACGTTAAAGTAGAAGCATATAGGAGGTCGGTGCTGCACCTGAACGTCATATCGGCAGTGGACGGTAGTACACTGAACTGGTGTGAGCAGCACACACTGCGGGAGCTCATGAGTGAAGATCTGTTGTTTGCGAAAATATCGGAGCCGGAGATGACAGTCATCAATTTTGAAGATCACTTCTGTGACCGCATGGGAGAAGTAGAAAGAGGACACATCGAGGTGTTTCCAAAGCTTTTGAATCTGAGGCCCTATGACAAAACGAATGGTGAAATGACCAGAGTGCCTCGTCTCACAGCAGCCTATCACAAAGTGAGAGAAGAGACGAAGGACTGGGGCGATTACAAGAAGCTACCGGAGGCAATCCCTGAATTCCCTCTGATAAGAAGGATGTTGCTCGGAGCAGTCTCCGTAGTACAAACTCCTAGGTTGAGGGCATTCGAAACCAATGAAAGGAGAGTAGGGAATTTCTCGGTGACGATGGATCCATACTTCGTGGGGAGAAATGCCGCCGTGTTACAGTACACACGATTTGCGTACACGGATCAAGCGACGAGAAGGCGAATAAGCAACGCCGCTACTCCCAAGCCTGGAAGATTTGATGAAGAATGGAAGGGACTAGGCTTAGCTCCGATGAGAATGAGAGGCAGGACCGAATTGCCTGAAGCCTCATTAATCCTGACCAGTGTGAAAAAGGAGATGAAAGTTGGAGGAGTATTGCAGGCGAGAACCTTCCTAGCACCCTTCGGCTGCGAAGAAATCAAAGTGGTCCATGGAGAAGAGGAAGATAAATCGGCCGGTACATTGCTCATACCGAGATTCCAGGAAGAAGCCGACAATGACGAACAAGGACCATCGAGCTCGAATAAGGATAAGTCAGAAGGAGATGACGGACAGGGTGGAAGCCGTCAGACTGAAGAACCCATGCAACAAGATCAAGCTGGTGGGGAAGACGACAGGGCATCGACAGGAGGAACATCCAGCCTGGATTTTAACATCTTCAGTGATCTGGAAAACAATGCGGATACGTTGGAAACGACTGAGCCAGCGGATGAAGGCACCTCGACACTGGAGCCTCCGTCAGCCTTTATGGAAATGAAACGGAATTTGCCGGAGAGCAGCTCTCATGGCAATTCAAGAAATAACGACCAGAGAATCCTCATGGAATCACCCCGGAGGAGAAGAATAGAGGCCTCAGCCAGAGTACCTTTCTTGGGAACGCTGCCCGAAGACGAATGGGAAGTACATCACCGAGACCACGAGAGTAGGACGGGATGTAAGCTGGACAGAGTAGCGTTTATGGAAGAAGTCTGGACTGTGATTCAGAGCTATGGGACCCAGTCCATCCTCAAAACAGGTCTCAATCAACCCTTGATGAGAGAAGTACTTGACAAGCTTGATGAGTGTGAAGGGAGACTAAGTGAGTTATTGATCGACTCAGCCACTGATGAGAGTGAAGCGAATTCTCCCATCAAGATGACACCGCAGGACGATGAAGGAGAGGTGGTGTATCTGTCAAGAACCAGGAGAGGGACGATACGATCGAAGATGGTGATTGATAAAATCAATGCGATGAAAATGAAGTTAGGCAGCAGAGTGATGCCGAGGAGAATTGGAAAGACGAAAGTGGATTCAGAAATATCGATGAAAGCTGGTAACTCAGCGAAAAGAAAACGAGTCGAGGAAGTCATGGATTTGGGGCAAGGTGATTATCAATTGTCTGGCACAGATAGAATGTTAACTGATATAGCGATGGTGCCACCCATTCTCATGGCGGGGATAAAGTCAACCGGTTATAAATCCAAAAGGAGTGACCGCACTCTGACTGGAGCAACTTTAGAAATGGAAATACTCAGCCAATGTGGAGAGAGCAAAATGAGGGACTTCAGGCCATCTCCCATGAATCATGGAAAGGGAAGTGTTGCAGGACAACTAACACCAGTGGAATACAACCGACTAACAGTATCTGAGACAGTGTCGATAGATGAACCCACCGGTGGATACATGGAGATGTTGGAATACCGAAACTCGGCTAGAGGGCATGTAATGGCCCTGGAAGACGAAAAAGCCATGAAGGGTTATCTGGAAACAATGTTGCAGGGCACCACCCTCAAGCAGAAGGCGTATGGAACTTTGGCGTCGTCTGACGTACAGGCGGAGACGATCAAGCAGTTAGTGAGCCTTCCATGGAAAGCAGTAGTATTGAGGTATTTCGAAGAAGAAATGAGGACTACGCCAAGAATACATGCTCTCGTGGCAGTACCTTACGTAAGAACAGAGTTACAACTCAGGTTCGCCTGGTGCATGATGGGACTGACTCGCGAAGAATATGACTCAGAAGAAAGAAAGAGGTCAAAAGAAGAAAAGGTGTTCCTTATGACAAATCTGAGGGATCTGATAGTCCAGGAGGGAGCAGCAGTAGCGTGTGCGAAGCGGAGAGATGCTCTCTGTTTCATTCGATTCCTGATAGAGCAGATTTCAGTACCTGCATTAAACACTTGTGTTAAAATGTTGAGGGAAGGCGATGAGCGAACGAAAGCCTTGTTCTTGCTAGCATTGCTGGACATGCAGCAAAGTAAACCGATGAGGGTGAACATGAAAGAACCCGAAGAATTGGAACCCATGAAAAAGATAGATGAGATCAGGAGATTCTCAAACAAGGAGCTGAGACTCACTAAGGAATCTATGGGAGCATTGCCAAAATCCAGTGAATACTGTGGACCGATCAAGAAGAAGTCATATAGCTACGTATCTGGGATCATAGGGATAGCGTACAATCCTTTCCTGAGTGAAGACATACGTGATTGCTTCTTTGATTATGAGCAGGCGGTGTTGCTAAGATTCTGGACGTCCAGAATTGTAACGATCAAGAGCGTTAACAAAACACAGGCCAAATTGGGACTGGTCTTGGAAGAAGAGGTGACTGCACCTTCAGTACCAAAATCCGACAAGAGAGTGGAGTTTGGGTTGGGATTCTCAGATGAGTTACTGAGAACGAGCTTGATGGCAGTGTGGGAATTGATGAGGCCATCATGGTGTCCTAGTCCCAACGCTGACTCAATATTACGTGCGACACAAGACGTACAGAGGGAACTGAATGCAGACTGTAACCTGCGTGAATTCAACATCATATATAATGTGATGATAACAGCCTCTAAGTGCAACGGAGAAGATAAAGTGGAGTTGCCTGGCTGGGGACCAGAAGACTGGGTCAAACCTGGTAGCTGTCTGGCGGAAGTCTGTGGACTAAAGGGTCACGTTTGTGGAAGTCTAGACTGTGTGAAAACCCTGGAGAAACAACACAAGCAATTGACAGTATTGTTTGGAAATGTAGTGATGAAAGCGAGAACGGAAACGGAACTGATAGCAGATTGCCATGGAGGAACCGATGTGAATCTAGTGACAGCACTAGGATTCTACAGCATGTTTGGTTCTTTAGAGTCACTATTGAATCTAGAACAGAAACATGAGATGGTCACAGCCATCAGCGTAGAAGTATTCCCAGGAGTTCTGCAGACTGAGCAGAAGTATATAGGAAAATGGAGGGAAGCAATCGAAACAGAGATGAACATCAGACACAGCGAAGCTTATTGTAGACCATCAGGAGCACGATATTTGGTGGGTTCAACGTTGGCTCCAATGTGCAAGAGCAGATATCCTGTACATTTCGTAGCTGTGGACGTGAAGAGTACAAGAACGATTGTGGATCAAGCCTTCTCAGTGCCGAAGTGTGTGAGGTTGGCGAGAATGGCTGAAAAGTCTTACGAGTTACTATGTAAGATGTTCTCAGCAGTCCCAGGGAGAACCAAAGAAGAATTGGAGTCAATACTAGGAAAGAAGTTCATGGGATATGTGAGCGGAAATTTCAGCGACTTTGAGAAACAGAAACAGAGAGGATCAACTGTCACAGATTACAATGCAGTGGATGAGAATGATGAAATCCACCGAGTGATGATGGAAGTGGAACCATTGCTGGAAGCTTCGGGAAAACGTAATTGGAGGAGCATCATGTTGACGCATGATGAGTTTCCTTGTCACTGCTTGCTGCAGACCTGGTGGTATCCCAAGCGTAGTAATCTGATGTTGATCTGGGACTCTGGAGAGCTGCTCTCCATGGGTTTACCAGATTCATCACAGCCCGTAACAATAGTGATAGTGGGAGTTATGATGGCGATACGATGGCTGGAAGCTCATGTGAGAGAAAATATTAGACAGGAGGCACCGACGAGAGAACAATTGCGGAAATTAGATTGTATAAAAGATTTAGATCTTTTTGAGACAATGTGCAAAATTCTAAACATTCCGATGGAAGTGAAGAAGATATGGGCAAGAAAACGATTGATGCCATGGTTCAGAGCTAACATGACTGCATGGTTGTACGAGTATGCGAAAAAGCATATGTCGAAACATGGCAGAGTGTACAGTGAATATCAGCTGGACATTGGGGCAGGAGCTTTCAAACGAGCTTTCGTGACTCATCGGAATGCAGTGACCACCGCTGTGAAAAGAATTTCCAGGACGAGTGAGCGTAGTGGAAATGAGATGGCAGAGATGCTGAAAGAAGATTCGGAGAGAAACGTGACGTTGTGTCTCCACAATAGCTTCTGCAGAAACAGAGAATCCAACGTGGATCCCCTACCTTGCTGTAAACAGAGGGTAGAAGAGCAGAAGTGTTGGAGGACGGCTTCCAACAGCGTCAGGATAGTCAATGACGTGCTACAAGACACGGAGACCGAAATTGCGGAATCAGCATCACATGAGGAGGAAATGGAACATTGATGAATGGTCGAGAAAACAAGAGGCAACAAGAAAGAAAATTAGAAGAATTTAGAAGTTTTAGAACTTCTAAACGACGAAAAAAGAAGAAAATAAAGGAGTGATGAAGAAGAGTTAAAACTCAGAATTGTTTTATGTGTGTGAAAAACTCAAGTGAGAAACCAAGCAACCAAAGTGTAATTGAAAACTGAAACATTTAGTTGAGTTTTGAAATTGTTGCATTTATAAATTTGCATTTTGATTTTAGCAGAAGTGGCTTTAGAGACACTTATAATTTATTTAGAAAGGCTTAAGAGAAGAGTATATTTAAATATTCCAGCCTGCATGATTGTTTTTAATCACTTAGGAAAACTGATCACTTTGTGGTGACATGAAAGACTTGAGTAACCTCTTGAAGAGGGAGGTTGGTACATTGTTCTTTCTAACCACAAAGTTTCTTAGTTTTAATATTCAGGACAATAAACAAGCAAGATTTCCAAAGGGAATGAGCATAGTAGGATAATTTTAGCTTGTTGGTTGGCAGGACTGTCCTGCAAGCCAACACCTTTTAAATCTAGGAGAAAAAGTTAATCGGGACATTGACACTGGAGGTCAGAAAAAATGTTTTATCTTAGGTTGTATCCTCAAGGTGCAGATTAATGAGAGAATTTGAAGGCTATAGTGATGTAGTATGATGCCATTTATATTCTGCAGTGAGTTGATATGACGTGGATAAAAGTAATTTCGTGCATTTTGTAAATTCTGTTCGATGACACTGTAACCATTTTGTGAACATTGTGCGATTCAATGAGGACATTGACCGGACTGTCCGGGGAGTATGTGACATTCGACCAGAATGTGAAAAATGCAATCTCTGCAGAATTCGGAATTTTAGCAGTAAGCCTTCCGGATTGGTGGTTTTGAAGAAATAAGAGCGTTATTGGAACTTTTAGCCAAACGGTGAGGGTTAGAATATTCTAGTATTTTAAAAATTTCAAATTTTCGAATGATGACGTCACATTTCTGAGAAATGCTGAAACGGCCATTTTAACAAAAAACGAGAGAGAAAACACAACAACAACATTAGTTGCGCTGACGATAACAACGACAATCGTGATTGAAAAACAGCAGCAGATTGCAGAGAACGTTCCGAGTTGCAACTATTGTGCTGCTACAATAGTTGCAAGGCCGTTGCGAACAACGGCGAAGGGTAAGAAACCAGCCTTCCGGATTAGGAAGAAATCAAGATCAACGAGCTTGATTCACCGGATTCAAGAATCCGGAAGGGTCTCGGGACGGAAACTTTTATTGACTCATATAAACTTTTAGCATCCTGTCATGTCCTGACTTGAATTTAATTGATATTTGGATTAGTTTTGACAAGGATGAGGTGCTAAGAGTTGGGGGGGGGGGGGGAAAGGGTTGATCCATCTTCGATGGAGATGATGATTTTTATCTACTGAACAAAAACAATAGTAATATAATAAGTAGTAGCCCTGTTTTTAGGAGTGACCTCGTGGTCTGGGTATACTGAGACCCAGCCATGAGCTCACTATTTTTGCATGTAATTCAGTTAATTTGAGCGTTCTGGTCGAAGCCGGAGAACAGTAACGTTTTTGTCGACCCGATGTTATAAAAGACCACCGAAAAGTACTGGCTTGGTAGAGACGGTGAAAAACATGCAAAGCTCTGTTTGGACGCTAGCCAGTCGTCTTAAGACTTAGTTTTGTTTTCCGTCGATATGTATCTTCCGGGCGAATGTTACAAAAGGGAAGTGTCGGAGGACAACTAATACCAGTGGAATATAACCGACTAACGGTGTCGGAAACTGTGTCGATAGATGAACCCACCGGTGGATACATGGAGATGTTAGAATACCGAAACTCGGCTAGAGGGTATGTGATGGCCCTGAAAGACGAAAAAGCCATGGAGGGTTATCTGGAAACGATGTTGCAAGGCACCACCCTCAAGCAGAAGGCGTACGGGACTTTAGCGTCGTCTGACATTCAGGCAGAAACGATTGAGCAGTTGGTGAGCTTTCCATGGAAAGCTGTAGTATTAAGGTATTTCGAAGAAGAAATGAGGACTACGCCAAGAATACATGTTCTCGTGGCAGTACCTTACGTAAGAACAGAGTTACAGCTCAGGATCGCCTGGTGCATGATGGGACTGACTTGCGAAGAATATGATTCAGAAGAAAGGAAGAGATCAAAAGAGGAGAAGGTTTTCCTTATGACGAACCTGAGGGATCTGATAGTCCAAGAGGGAGCAGCAGTAGCGTGTGCGAAGCGGAGAGACACTCTCTGTTTCATTCGGTTCCTGGTAGAGCAGATTTCAGTACCTGCATTGAACACTTGTGTTAAGATGTTGAGGGAAGGCGATGAGCGAGCGAAAGCCTTATTCTTGCTAGCACTGCTGGATATGCAGCAAAGTAAACCGATGAGGGTGAACATGAAAGAACCTGAGGAATTAGAACCCATGAGAAAGATAGACGAAATCAGGAGATTCTCAAACAAGGAGCTGAGACTCGCTACAGAATCTATGGGATCATTGCCGAAATCCAGTGAATACTGTGGACCGATCAAGAAGAAATCGTATAGCTACGTATCCGGGATCATAGGGATAGCGTACAACCTTTTCCTAAGTGAAGACATACGCGATTGCTTCTTCGATTATGAGCAGGCGGTGTTGCTAAAATTCTGGACGTCCAGAATTGTAACGATTAAAAGCGTAAACAATCCACAGGCCAAATTGGGACTGGTCTTGGAAGAAGAGGTGACTGCACCTTCCGTAACAAAATCCGACAAAAGAGTGGAGTTTGGGTTGGGGTTCTCAGATGAATTACTGAGAACGAGCTTGATGGCAGTGTGGGAATTGATGAGGCCATCATGGTGTCCTAGTCCTAACGCTGACTCAATATTACGGGCGACACAAGACGTACAGAGGGAACTGAATGCAGACTGTAACCTGCGCGACCTCAACATCATATATAATGTGATGATAACGGCCTCTAGGAGCAACGGAGAAGATAAAGTGGAGTTGCCTGAATGGGGACCAGAAGACTGGGTCAAACCTGGTAGCTGTCTGGCGGAAGTCTGTGGACTGGAGGGTCACGTTTGTGGAGGTCTGGACTGTGTGAAGACCCTGGAGAAACAACACAAGCAATTGACGGTATTGTTTGGAAACGTAGTGATGAAAGCAAGAACAGAAACGGAACTGATAGCAGATTGTCATGGAGGAATCGATGTGAATCTAGTGACTGCGCTAGGATTCTACAGCATGTTTGCTTCTTTAGAGTCACTATTGAATCTAGAACAGAAACATGAGATCGTCACAGCCATCAGTGTAGAAGTATTCCCAGAAGTTCTGCAGACTGAGCAGAAATACATAGGAAAATGGAGGGAAGCAATCGAGACGGAAATGAACATTAGACACAGTGAGACTTATTGTAGACCATCAGGAGCACGATATTTGGTGGGTTCAACATTGGCTCCAATGTACAAGAGCAGATACCCTGTACATTTCGTGGCTGTGGACGTAAAGAGTACGAGAACGATCGTGGATCAAGCCTTCTCAGTGCCGAAGTGTGTGAGACTGGCGAGAATGTCCGAGAAGTCATACGAGTTGCTATGTAAGATGTTCTCAGCAGTTCCAGAGAGAACCAAAGAAGAATTCGAGTCAATACTAGGAAAGAAGTTCATGGGAAATGTGAGCGGGAACTTCAGTGACTTTGAGAGACAGAAACAGAGAGGATCAACTGTCACAGATTACAATGCAGTAGATGAGAATGATGAAGTCCACCGAGTGATGATGGAAGTGGAACCATTGCTGGAAGCTTCGGGAAAACGTAATTGGAGGAGCATCATGTTGACACATGACGAGTTTCCTTGCCACTGCTTGCTGCAGACCTGGTGGTATCCCAAGCGTAGTAATCTGATGTTGATCTGGGACTCTGGAGAGCTGCTCTCCATGGGTTTACCGGATTCATCACAACCCATAACAATAGTGATAGTGGGAGTTATGATGGCGATATGATGGCTGGAAGCTCATGTGAGAGAAAATAACAGCCAAGAGGCACCGACGAGAGAACAGTTGCGGAAGTTAGATTGTCTAAAAGATTTAGATCTTTTTGAGACAATGTGCAAAGTTCTAAACATTCCGATAGAAGTGAAGAAAATAGGGGCAAGAAAACGATTGATGCCATGGTTCAGAGCTAACATGACTGCATGGTTGTACGAGTATGCTAAAAAGCATATGTCGAAGCACGGCAGGGTGTACAGTGAATATCAGCTGGACATTGGAGCAGGAGTTTTCAAGCGAGCTCTCGTGACTCATCGGAATGCAGTGACCACCGCTGTGAAAAGAATTTCCAGGACGAGTGAACGTAGTGGAAAGGAGAAGGCAGAGATGCTAAAGGAAGATTTGGAGAGAAACGTGACGTTGTGTCTCCACAACGGCTTCTGCAGGAACAGAGAATCTAACGTGGATCCCCTACCTTGTTGCAAACAGAGGGTAGAAGAGCAGAAGTGTTGGAGGACGGCTTCCAGCAGCGTCAGGATAGCTAACGACGTGTTGCAGGATGCGGAGACTGAGAGTGCAGAGTCAGTATCACAGGAGGAAGAAATGGAACATTGACGAATGACCGAAAAACAAGATGCAAAAAGAGATAAAATTAGAAGAATTTAGAAATTTTAGAACTTCTAAACGGTGAAAAAAGAAAAAAAACAAAGGAGTGATGAAGAAAAAGTTAAAAATCTGAATTGTTTTAATTGTGTGAAAAAACTAAAGTGAGAAACCAAGCAACCAAGTTGTAATTGAAAACTGAAACATTTAGTTGAGTTTTAAAATTGTTGCATTTATAAATTTGCATTTTGATTTTAGTTGAGTGGCTTTAGAGACACTCACTTACTATTTATTTAGAAAGGCTTAAGTGAAGGAGTATATTTAAATATTCCAGCCTACATGACTGTTTTTAATCAGCTAGGAGAACTGATCAATTTGTGGTGGCATGGAAGGCTTGGGTAATCTCTCGAAGAGGGAGATTGTTTCATTGTTCTTTCTAACCACAGAGTTTCTTAATTTTAATATTCAGGACAATAACAAGCAAGATTTCCGAAGGGAAGAAGCTTAGTAGGATAATTTTAGCTTGTTGGTTGGCAGGACTGTCCTGCAAACCAACACTTCTAAATCTAAGAGAAAAAGTTTTAACCGGGACATTGACATTGGAAGTCAGAAAATATGTTTTATCTTAAGTCATATCCTTAATGTGCAGATTAATGAAAGAATTTGAAGGCAATAGTGATGTAGTATGATGCCATTTAAATTCTGCAATGAGTCGATGTGACTTGGATAAAAGTAATTTCGTGCATTTTGTAAATTCTGTTCGTCTGTTCGATGACACTGTATCTATTTTACGAACATTGCGAACATTTACGAACATTTTACGAGGACATTCGACCAGAATGGAAAAATTGCAATCTCTGCAGTTTAGTCATTTTAGCAGCGAGCCTTCCGAGTTAGTGATTTTGAAGGATTAAGGACGTTATTCGAACGATTGAACAAAACGTGGAGGTTGAAGGATTCGGAAATTGCTAAATTTTAAATTTTCCAAGTGATTACGTAACATTTCTGAGAAACGTCAGAAACGGCCATTTTGGCAGAAAAGTGGAAGAAAAACAGAACAACATTAGTATCGATTGCGAGAAGAACGGAAATTGTGGTTAAGAAACGACAACAAATCACGGAGCTGACAGAGAACGTTCCGAGTTGCAACTATAGTGTCGCTACAATAGTTGCAAGGCCGTTGCGAACAACGGTGAAGGGTGGAAGACAGCCTTCCGGATTACGGAGAAATCAAGATTAACGTGCTTGATTCAGTGGATTCAAGAATCCGGAAGGGTTTCGGGACTGAAACTTTTATCCTTTTATATAAACTTTTAGCTTCTTGTTATGTCCTGAATTGAATTTAATTGATATTTGGATTAGTTTTGACAAGGATGAGGTGCTAAGAGTTGGGGGGGGGGGGGAAGGGTTGATCCATCTTCGATGGAGATGATGATTTTATCTACTGAACAAAAACAATAGTAATATAATAAAAAGTAGTAGCCCTGTTTTTAGGAGTGACCTCGTGGTCTGGGGATACTGAGACCCAGCCATGAGCTGACTATTTTTGCATGTAATTAAGTTAATTTGAGTGTTTTGACCGAAGCCGAAAGCAGTAACGTTTTTGTCGACCCGATGTTAGAAAAGACCACCGAAAGCACTGGCTTGGTAGAGAGGATGAAAAGCATATAAAGCTCTGTTTAGACGTTAGCCAGTCGTCTTAGGACTTAGTTTTATTTTCCGTCGATATGTATCTTCCGGGCGAATGTTACAAATGCAAATATTAAAATCTGATTCTTGATTCTAATTAAAGTCGAAGAAATTAGAATGCGAAATTTTTAAATTCTTACTGGATTCTTGATTCTATTCTTGATTCGCACTATTTCTGAAAAAAAGCGAATTTGTTGCCCAGTAAATTACGACCACATTGTCTTTGGTTGCTTTGCTTCATTGTTCAATTTTAAGTCATTTAGGTTATGCAGCAAAGTTGAGATCAAACTTTAAATCTGATCTTTGATGAATAATATAGCACATTGACATCAACGTTCGTTCAAGAAAAAACTAAAATGAGTTCTTCACTACTGAAATGAGATCTAATCCTATATGTACGCGTACAAATACATGGCGTGAATTCCATTTTCATTAGTTAATTTGCAATTATATGTTTCAATAATTTTCCCTTGTTACAATTTTTACTGGTGTACAAATAATTTATACTTCGCATTTTCATTTCTAAGTTGATAATTTTTTGATGTAATAATTTCAAATCCTTTTATTCAAACTTGCGTAACTAATTCAAATTTGTAACTAATATCACATTTACACTTTACTATACTAATGCATTCACTATTCTGCACAGTAATTAAATTTTGTCCTTCTGCTTCTTGCTCTTGACTTCGTTTTTCCTTTGTTTTTTTTTTTTTGAATTCGCTTAAAAAAAGTCCCCGACGCTCATTGTTCCAGCCTATTTTTATCGGCTTAATGACCTAATTTTGGGGCGTTCCATGGCAAATACAAATTGAACATGGAAAATTCTTTCCGAATACGATACAAAAAATTTCATTTTTTTATCAAAAACTACAGATTTTCAAAAATGTGCATTTTATTCTGTTCCAGCCTATTTCTACTCTGTTCCAGCCTATTTTTATCGGCTTAATGACCTAATTTTGGGGCGTTCCATAGCAAATACAAAGTGAACATGGAAAATTCTTTCCGAATACAATACAAAAAATTTTAATTTTTCTCAAAAACTACAGATTATCAAAAATAGTATCAATTGGAAGATTGTCTACTCTCCTGTGTGCCTCTATGCCCACATATAGTAAATTTTTTACGAAATTTGGACCCATTTTTGACTTCCGTTTCTCGAAAAATACCATTCTCAAATCTGAGTTTTTGGTTCAATTAATAGAACGGTTTCAACTTTTTTACACGTAAAGTTATGGCCTTCGGAATAGTCAAGTTTTTGATTTTTGACTGTTTTTAAGCTTTTTTGAGTATTCTCGAAAACTACCCTACCTTATTTAATATTTTTGGGTTCATTTCAAAGAACGGGTTGTGAAAAGCTTGTTTACGTATGCTGAGTATGCCCAGTTTGTTCAAGAAACAAGATATGGCCTTCAAACAAGTGGATGTTGTGAAACTTTGACAGTTTATTTGCAAATTTTTTTTACGTATCGCGAAAACTACCAACTGTTTCAATCGAGAAACCCGGTTTTGGGAATCTTTTCTGCTTAAGCGGCCACAACCTGCTCTTTGAAAGAAAAATTCAATGATTTTGGAATTCCCTTGACCGTTTTTTTAGAACTTTTGACCGCTGTAAAGAATTTTTTTTTTGACACAATCAAGTCTGAGATAAAAAAATTCAACTGAAAGAATTGGTTCCGATAATGGTTCCTGCAAAAGCGGAGTCATATCTTGCTAACTATTTCCCCCCTTTCGATTTTCAGAAATTCAACTAAGTAGTGATTAAGTCCAAATACGAACGCGCGAAAAAGAAAACCCTATTAATTTTCGACATTTTGGAATGCATTTTTTATACAGAAATGGTTTTCAAAAAATACGTGCATAAGGGGGATAGTTAATAAGGTCCAAAAGGGAGGGGGGCACTTATTTAAGTAGAGAAACAACAAGGTTTTGGGCAAAGTCCAGATTTTGAATTAAAATTTTTCGTGCACCTCAGTATAGCAAAAGCAAATTCATTCAATACCAAGCAAATACCTCCAGCTGAACCCTCTTTTTAAAAAATGATTTTTCAATTAATAACTCAGAAAAAGGGAAAACGGCAAAGTTTACTGATTGGGAGACCACCAGTAAATGCTGGAAATGAGGTAATTTAATATTCTTTTCTAACTACATGAACGTTCATTTACTCATGGTATATGCCAAAAATCACACAGATAGCAAAGAGGCTCTTATTTTTGTAGTTGATAGTGAACTGAGTATCAAATTTAGGCTCCCAGAGACACCTGCTTGACATGCGAACGTCCTGGTTTTTGATCTGTCCGATGGATACCATGACAATAAATTTGTATCTTGGAAATCCCATTTGTAGCAGCTGGTTTTTAATATAGTCGGAAAACTCAAGCGACATTTCTTTAGTTTCCTGCCCTGTTTCTGAGTAGGATATGTTCTCGAGTTGTTCGTCAAATAGTGCCTGAACCATTGCCGTAATCTTCCCTCTGCATGATGCTAGTCTGAAGAAAAATAATTTGGCAAATTGTACAAATAAGCTAATTGTGAACCTTTCGACTTTTTTGTGCTAATATTTGTTTTTAACGTTCTCGTTGATAACGCTCTTGGAACAAAAAGTGAGTCTTAGCTTTGTGAATTGCCATTTTTATGCGTCCTGGAAATAACCAATGGTATTTCTAATAACCAATGGCAACCAATAACTAAGAAGAAAATACTGTACAAGTGTGATAGAGGGTCCCAAGAAGCTAAAAGGGTCTCCTAACGGACAAATATAAAGATTTTATGAATGATGGATATTTCCAAATAAGCTCTTTAAGAACTTAAGCACGTGTACCGAGGAACCCAGGGCAGATAAGATAGTATTCTTAAGCAGAAAGTCTCCATCGCAATACTGGTTGCGAACGCTGCCTGTGTACTCGGCACTATTAATTATAAATCTACTTCCGAAGAATTTTTCTTATTAAAGAGCTAAGGGAACAAAAGTGAAGCTAAGTATAAGTATCTGATAGACCCGTAGCCTCATATCAGGTCAGTCTTTTCGATTGTCTTTGAACTCCGGTTCGTTCTGTGCAGGTGTAAGTTTTCTCAATCTGTTTGCCTTGTTTCCCAACCATCTAACTCTCTTTACTTCTATTCACGTTATACTTTACTCTCCCATATCTAAAAAAATTCCTATGATTTCGTGGGGAATATGCGATAAAGGGACTCCTGACTAACCTTGGTTACTGTGATACTTTTACCTTCTGATTATTATTGTTCGTGGGCATTAATTAAATAGAAATTAATAGAATTTTTGGGTATTAATTTTAACCTGAATTGTAACATGAAATTTTGGAACCGAAGGTGAAATTTGCTTTGGTTAATCCTTTAGCTGTCTACCTAAAACGGTACAAGTATGATAGAGGTTCCCAAGAAACTAACATGGTCTCAAATGTAAATTTAGTGCACATTGAATTTGTTGCCTCGGTGATCACAATCTATTATATATTTAAATGCGGGCTCAACTATCTCGCCATGCTTAAGCTTTTTCAATATATATTTTTGCATGATTAAGAAAAAAAAGTTTTTACGTTTAATCTATGTCGTATATTGCAATGGTTCAGATTTTTTTTTCGGTTATCCTGTTTGAGTTCAGTGTTTATTTCGCCAAGTTTGAAATTAGCGACCCAATAGTAGGATGCTGCCACGGTGTACCCTGGTGTTGAGATTATGGCCTCCATATATGTGAATAATCCTTATAGGTTACGTGATACAGCTATTTTCGAGCATTTTCAAAAATTTCTAGAAAACTTAATATTAAAAAATTTCTGAAAATTTGAAATTCCCAACCCTGTAGTTGGGGGCTGTCAGGATACTCTCGAGGGTTGCGTATCTTGCCTCCAAATCTTAGTTCTCGAATCCTTGTAATTTTCGAGATATGACGTTTTATATGATTTTTTCAAAAAGTTTAATCCTGTATATGGGAACTGTGAGGGTACTCTCAGAGTTGCGAATCTTGCGTCTGAATGTGACTACTCAAATCTTTGTAGTTTTCGAGAATTGACGTTTTTTAGGATTTTTTTCAAGCTTTTTAAAAAAAAAATTTAAAGTTCCCATTTCGATAGTAAGGCTTTTTCAGCGTACTCCCAGGAGTTGCGAATTTTGCCTCCAAATATGACTGCTCAAATCCTTGCAGTTACGAGATATGAAGTTTTTTTGTGATTTTTTTTTCAAAACTTTTTCAGAAAACTTAACTTAACTCTGTTTTCATAATTTTAAATTGCTAACCCTGAAGTTAGGAGTTTTCAGAGTAATCTCAGGGGTTTGAGAATCTTGCCTCCAAATAAGGCTGCTCAAATCTTTGTACTTTTGAGATATGACGTTTTTTGTTTTTCAAAACAATTCAGAAAACTTGAATTTACTTTTTCTTCCAAGTTTGAAATTCCTAACCCTTTAGTTGGGGGCTGTCAAAGTACTCCCAGCGGATGCGAATCTCGCATCTAAATACGACTTCTAAAGTCTTTCAAACTTTCGAGATGTTAAGCTTTTTATATGGTTTTAGAAGTTTTGGTTTTAGAAAACAAATTTGATGATTTCTCAGTTTGAAATTCCTAACCATGTAGTAAGGTTTTGTGACTACTCTCATTATTTGCAAATCTTGCGTTCAAATGCGACTGCTCTTTTGTAAAAACTTTGCAAAATTTGAAACTATCAAACCTGTAATTTGGTGCTGTCAGGGTACACTCAAAGGATGCAGATCTTACTTTCAATAATTGCGGTTTTTATGAGATGTTAAAAATTCGAAGCACCGGAGGTGCGTTTCACGCTAGTTTAAGCATGAAATAAGTTCGAGCAGATGAAGCTGGTGAATTAAGCTTGACAGGCTTAAAAACGATCGATCGAGTGGCAGCCATTATACAGCCATAATATAGAGCATCTATAAGATAATTCTACACAAATGAGGTAGCTGAATATATTTTGAGAAAGAATTTTCGGAGGTCTGAGTTTCTGGGAGCTGTTTTGGGAGTTTTTTTCTATATTATTTTGAATTGTCACAAATATTTGGGCTTTTGGCTCTTTTGTTTTTCGAACTTTTTTTCAATAAACAGCTTTTTTCAATAACGTGCTAGAGGTAAAGATAGTTAACCTATAGCTTTCCATGTTGATCGATGGAGGTCGATGTTTCAATTCTCAGCCGTAGCTTTCGTCGAAACAGCTCAATAGTTTTTTTAATCTTGAGTTTCAAGTTTTTGCTAACGAAAACATTTGTTTTTCGGCGTAAGTTGAGTTAACACTTCATTGTACTGTCGGCATTGTCACCGCTTCTTGAATATATGACAGCAGATTGATTTTGATTTTCAAAAGAGAAGGAAAGAGAGCCTATTAAAATTTAGCCCAGTCAACTGTTCAATAAAATCAGTTCCAATTGAAAAGTGTTTATAAGAAAATCTTTAACTTAAAATTGTTTTTGATGAAATGGTTTTTCTGTGAAGCTAAAAAGTTAATTTTTCAGTGAAGCTATAAAAAGTTTTTTGAAGGTCTAAAAAATTGTTTTTTGAAGGTCTAAAAAATATATTTTTTTGAAAGGTTTTTTTTGACCTCATTGGTACTTGTAAAATGTCTATTGGCTGTGCTTACCTGTTAGTAGGCTCTAGGCGAAAAGTGTTTTCAAACTCGATATGCTGTGTTGACCTCTCGCCTTGCTCCTGTTTCGGTCGTGGCTCTACAATGTTCGTTGTTTGATACCTAAACAAAGAGAAGACCATGAAATTTAATTTTGTGTTGCTCCACATGTGCAATTACAACTCAAAATGTAATAATAGGTAGCAAAAACTGATAATAAATTGAATTATTTAAAAAGAGCAATCTGCCAATTTTGAGAAATTTATACATGCAACCGATGAATTTCTAGTTGACTTTGAGACATACTTTCTATCGGAAAAATTAGCGTTTGTTTGCAAAATTTATCTGAAATAGGGCATTTTCTCTTAAATTACTTTTGCATGTTTCAACTATTTGCAACTCTTTACATATCTGAAGTATGTCTTAAAACAATGTGAAGACATAGTGAACAGACCTGCCGATGGCGTGAATTGCGTCTCGTTTCAGTCGGATTACTCTAGCGAACTTCTTCGTTGCCAGTAGTCCCCGAATACTGCCGACTCCGTTGATGCCGCCGAAGGCCGCAAAGTTAATGCTGCTCATTCTGCAATGTTATTATAACAGTATGCTTTGAGTAAACAAAACTCCCGCTAAGATTTTTTTGAAGCCTGGTTTCAAAATTCCAATCGACGAGAGGAGAAAACGTTTGTATGGTTAATAACGGAATACAACAGAGCCTGTTCTTTTTCAGCTGAAAACGTTTTATTTTCTACTTAACTGACGTTGGTGTGTTAATAATTTTATTGAACGTTTTAATTCTGGTGCCGAAATCGGTTTTCTAACTGGAAAATGTTCCGTCGCGACTCTGTGCGTGATTGTGAAACGATGATGTTTCGGTTATGATTTCTGCAGGTGCTTAAACCAGTTATTCAAACCAGTTATTTGATTTTGGAGAAAAGCAACGTGGTAACTAAAAACAATTCCCTGCCATGCCAAAAACCAAAATCAATCCCTGTATTGAAAAACAAGATGAAAAATTTAAAATACTGTTGCTAAAATACGCAATTTTTTATTAACTGAAATGATAAGTTAACGAAGCATGTTGCTGCATAAATGTTGTTCTTAAAAGTTTCAGATTAAACCAATGATTAATCATCCAATAATTTTTGTTTTCGATTGACAGTTATAACCATATACATGTTTTTCAGGTGTTGTTGTGTGTATGTCTAATTTGGATGACAACCACTGTGAAGCTGTAAAAAAGGACATTCCTGCAAAACATGCAACCCCTACAGTAGGACCAACAACTGCATTGAGTGATGCTGCATTTTCAGGTAGGGCTTCGGAAAAAGTTGTAGTCGCACTAATTCTTATGAATATTTTTCGCTGTTAGCTCCAACCCCCACCTTTCCTGTTGCCGATTGCAAAAGGGGGTTAATTGTTACAAGGTATAACATTCACATGATGATATTGATAATATGATCAACCATTGAATTAGTTCTTGATAGGGATGGCAATTATGTACTAGGTTCCATAGGGGGGGTAGTTCACAAGATCCGATTTTGTTAACACCCCACCCCAGATTGTACCTAGCAGCAAGTATCCATCTTCTAATTAAATAAATTATAAATTAATAATTGCTTAACGTTTACGATAAATTGTTTAACCCTGTAACGAATCCCCTCAATCCTTTTGCAAATGCGAATTTTGTTAACAAGATTTAATTTGTTCTGACCATTTGAAAATTGGGGGTGGAACTTTCTTTTCGGGTGTATTTTGGTTTTTTCTTTTTGTTTTTCTCGCAAAATCAGGTACCACAAAAATTTATTGAAATGGCTCGAGTGATGTATCATATAAAAGCTCTTTCAATCGTGATTCGAACGACATTAAAAAATTTCCGAAAGTCTTTTCCGAGTTGAGAAAAACATGTTAAAAAATTTTTAGTCTAAATTCGTCCCAAGAATGCGAGCGAGCAGGTTTACAGAAGATTAATTTAGGCCGTGAAAAATTAATTTTACTCAAGTAAATTTGGGCTCTTTTGCGCCCTTTAGCTTTTTTGCGCCATTTAGAAATTAAAAATCTCAAAAACTCAGCTTAATTCAGGCCATGAAAACTTAATTTTACTCAAATAAAGCTGGATTTGGAAGTTTTTTTAGCACCATTTAGCGACATTTTTTAAATATAATTTTTTGATTCAGACATTTTTCTACAAAAAAGTTGTCCAATTTGCTAACCTTTTTTTATACGGCCGGAACATTTTGCGCTGCTTGCAAAGTGACCGGCTATCCTTGTTTCTTTTTTTGTTTGTTTCTTTGTTTTTTCTTTCGTTCTCTTTCTTCTTTCTTTCTTTTTGGTAGCATTGAAATGCTATGCAATGTTTTCAGGCGTGCACAGTTTAGCCCACCAGAGTTCAGATAACCGAACGAGAATGTCAGATGTACATGCTATTACCCAGCCGGTCTCAAGTAGGCCAAATGAACAAGAGGATGAAGGTGATAATATTAATCACGATGGCTGCTCCCCCAGTGCAGCCAAAGTGCCCAAGAAGGGCATTCTGAAGAATAAAGACACGTCTCGACACCACGCAGCCGATGCACCCATTAGGTTACTGTTTCTACAAATATTTCAAGTTTCTAAATATCAATAAAAGTAAATCAATAAATATCAAAAGTTGTACAGAATGTTGCAGAAAGTTAAGCGATTCAAAATCAAGGAAAGTTGAAAAAAAAATTAAAAATCGAAAACTTTCAAAAATCGAAAAATTTCGAAGACATTTTCCCATTTTTCTAGACAGTTGAAGCGGTTCAATTCGATGACAAAGCTACACACGAATGAGGCGCTCATTGTAAAAAAAAATATTAGAATTGAAGTATAATTAGGAAGTTTAGTTATCTCTCATTCACCCGTGAAAATTATGAAACGGAAAAACGGAACCATATTAACTGAGATGTTTTTTTCAATTTATTTGTTGAAGTTTGAATCACGAGTTTTAAGACTTCAAAACGATTTAAAAAACCTAACCTACGAGCTTCACTTGAGGCGCCTGAAATGAATAAACTCACCCTACACCCGTTACTTCATGAAACTATGTTAGAACAAGAGTTTTTGGCTGCTTCGCCGTCCAAATAGCGTAGAACTTCTGACAACTTGGGTATTTGCAGCAATTTTTGATGAGAAAAGCAAAAAAAATTGAGTTCTCGGGTTTTCATCGTGGTTAAACTTCATACTGTACACAAGAGAAGAAAAGAAGTAGCTTTATTTATTTTTGTTGAATCTTTGGGTTTGAAAAATTCAATCTTCCTCTTGATATTTTCGATAAAGAGGGCCGAATTTGAGGTTGCTTTTTTTTTCATTAACTACCTATGAATGTTTAGGTTTGACGAGATGAACATTTTGCAGACACTGCATCCACCGAATAAAGACTATGGCCACATGAAGATAGACGAACCCAAAACGCCATTTGAAAGAGGATCGATTCCAGACGATAACGATGATAATGAAGGTCTGTGTAGCTTTCGTCCACTATTTTGCTATAGGAAGGAAAAATGCGTAAATGTGTGTTCATCACATCATATTACCCTAGCTATGGTTATTTCAATAAAGAACGTTTTTCGAAGTTTGCTCAGACTAAAATTACACTGAATCGATTTCGTTTGAATCCGTTTTTCTCAAACTTTCTCCCGTGCTTTGAAGACGCAACAAAGAGTATTTTTCTAATATCGAGATTAAAAAATTACACCGATGGGGGATTGAAAAGAAGCATATTGGATATAGATATTAAAAAATTGGAAAGCAACAGCTTCGCTTCCCTTGTGATACAACGCTAGCATAGTATTGCAATCTAGCGAATAGGAAATGAAGCGAAGACCAATATTAGGAAAAAAAAATTTGAACTGTTTTGAAAAATTATATCTACAAGAGTTTCATGAATTTGTCGCGATAACTCGATTGATGTCCAATTTCTGAAAAGAACAACCGATAAACACGATCAACAGCGTAAAACGATCTTTCATAAATATTTACTGAACGGCCATTTAGCCAAGAACACTTGGGTAGACGCAGACACTTGTTGAACCCATTGAGCCGAAAACAAAGTTTTGTTATCATTGAAAGTTCTGAACTATCAATTTTGAAAACTCAAAAACGCCCCCACTTTTTTGAAACTTGTCCTCCTGAAACGTATAAAAGAAAAAATCTGTTTTTGCTCTTGAAATTTTGATATCAGGAAAGGGGAAGAGTTGAACACGCATTTTATATAAAAATGATTAGGTTTAGATTTCGAGTAAGCCGTGAGTATAGAAGAAGTTGTTCACAGTTTTGCAACTAATTTAGCAAAAGTTTAGAGATTTTAATACATTATAATTAATTTTAATCAATTTTAAATGGATTAATTACACTTGCGAAGCAATGTGTTAATAGTACGAGCTTTTTTTTCCAGCCTAAGTCGCAAATATTGTTGCGACTTTTGTTGCGACTAAGTCGCAATTTTTGTTGCGACTTAAAGCAACATTATTGGCTGCGTCGAATTGCCAATGATAGTTTGATATTTTGTTGAACCACACAGCTTATTGATAACATATGCTATGATTTTCGAATAGTTACACAGTTGATGCATTTTTAGTTCATGAAGTGAATCGAAGAAAGCTGTTTGTTTCAAACAATATAACAATAATAAAACCTCGATTTCAGAAATTTTCTAACTCATTATATCTCGCAATTTTTTTGAAATGCATAATTTATACATAATGTGGCTTTATGATTTGCAATTTTTTTCATGCAAAATTGTATCTTTTTGTACTTGATGCTACTTTTGCTGGATTGAATTGGAAATATATTAGCATTTGTAGCTGTGTTTTTGTTGGCTAGTTTTTGGGGATTTTAAGCATCCGTGGCTGAATGGTTAGTGCGTGAGATCGGAGATTTATGCTAATTGGAGTTTTTGCTAAGCCTCGAGTTTTTGCAAATTCGAGGCTTATTTTTACTTTTTCTTTTGGCACTTGATAGAGCTGCTTTTCGGTCGTGTTCTAGCAAGTGTTTGCGAATCGCAGCTTCCCTTCTGTGTCTATTATTACGCTTGTGATCAGCAAGCGTTATCAAACTGAAATTTAGACTTTTTTCTAGTTAACAACTAATTTGACAAAATCAGTTGAATCACTTGCTGAATATGAAGCTGACTCCTTTTCACTTCTCTTTCAATATCTTCCAGGTTGCTTCCCCCTTCTCCTGGACGTAAAGCAGTTGCCTTTGTACCTTAAGGTCTGTGGTTGGAGTCGTGGTCGGACCTTGTTTTTTTCAGTATCGAGGAAATTGGGAAAAAAATGTCCGAGAAAAATCAATTAATGGTTTTTCGGCTTTTGCTCGTGCTGTAGACAATTTTCATTGTAGTTGCAAGTACAAGTGCTGTTCATTCTAGATTTAAGGGGGACTTAAAAGATTTAAAAAATCACAATTTTTTTTTCGGTTCAAGTGGTTTAAGCTGAAAGATTATTGACTTAGTTGCCAGATAACTGATTTTTCTTGTGCTGTAAACAATTTTCATTGTAGTTGCAAGTGGAAGTGTTGTCCATAGTTGTTTAAGGTGGGACTTCAATTTTTTTTTGTAAAAGCAGCTTTTTTCATCTCAACTTGTGTCTGCTCAAAGATGGTCGGCTTTGTTTCTTTTCGTAAATTTTGTTCCGTTGAAGCTGATTTAAAATTCAAGTGTCGGGCATGTTTGCCTGGAATGAACATCTATAGAAATATAAAAGTTTTTATGACTTAGTTTTTTTTTCAAACATTTTCTTTTTTTCGGCTTTTCATGTTTTTTTCTTAGGTTTATGCTGTATCGCAAGTGGTGCGAAGCAAGCCTCTGTCTAATGAATTTTAATGAGGTTTGTCTTTACGAAAATAATCGATTCTAAAGAAAAGATAATTTCTTTAATGGTCTAAATCTGCAACATTCATGGATTATAATGACAACATTTTTGCAAAATTTTCCCATTATAATCGATTTTTATCCATAAACTCCGGTGCGGGAATTCCAATTTTGAGATTTCTAACTAAAGTTTTTTTTTATTGGACGGGAATATTTTTTCCTGATCATAAGTCTTTTGTTTTCTCGCACCAAATTGTTCATTATCATAGAATGAATAAATAGCCAGCGCTTGTTTTTAATAAGAATAACTTGTTTCAAGCGTCTAGTATCATTCATTTCAGTTAACAATTTTCGCGTTAAGCTGTTTCATTTGCTTACTTTTTAACCAGCACGTTTACTAACTTAAAAGCGCATTAACTACTGCATGTTTATTAGCTTAGTATACTAGGAAAAAAAGATGATTGAGAGACAGGCAATCGAAAAAAGAGACTGGCAATCAGATTTCTTTCTTATCAAATTGTCATTAAGCAAATATTTTTGATATTTTTAAAATTTGGTTACCTGGAAAGGTACATCAGCTTGATGTTGAAACAAAAACTAAGGCCGAACTAGTTGAGAATTTATACAAATTTGGATAATTTTTGGGAGAGTTTTAATGAAAAACTGAGTTGCTTAATTTTGTCCGGTGAGTGATTAAAGTGATATGTTTATATCGCCGAAATTGTTCGCTTAATTATCCACTTAGTGGCCTCACTAGCTTGTCTGTTTACTGCTATGTAATCATGAGGTTGTTTGAAAATTGATTTTTTTAGGGGTCAGTGCTGTTTTTTTTTCTAGCTTCTCTTCATAATTGAGTTTTTGGGTTTGTCTTTCGCTCATCTGGTTAACTATGATCGCGCTCCCGGTGTATGATTTCACCTAAAAGGGGATGCTTCCAGAAAATTGCAAAATATATCATTACTGAGGAGCAAACCAGAAACCGGTTGCTTACGAACAGCATGCAAAGGCCGTTAACAACGCAAGTTAGTTGTTCTGAAAGCCATTACCAAGTTAGTTTTCTTTTGCTGGTAGAAAGTTTGATTTGAATTCAATATCTTTATCTTATCGTAGAAATAAACAATCCCCATTCAAACCAGACGGGGGGAGGGCATTGTAAAAAGTTTACGATGATTTAAAAACTGATTTAGTAGTAGCAAATTGGAGCCCGGTAGTTCAACGCCTGAAAATAGTTTTTGGGTTGCTTCCTTCTATGGTTTACGTTTACGCTTTTGAATACAAAGTTATCGCCCTCGGAAAAATCAAGTTTTTGATTTACTGACCCGTTGTTTGTTAACTTTTGAGTTTTCTCTCATATCTGATGTTTTGGGTTCAATCCAAAGAACGCGTTCTGAGATAGTTTTTTGGAACTTTTGGACTTTTATCGATAATTAATCGGCCGAATCTGATATCAATAATTAAAAAAAGGCGACAGGTTGTGAGAAGCCTACTTTTTTAAATGGTTGCACTCAATTTTGTTTTAGAAAAAGTTATGGCCTTCAAAAATGTCAAAGTTTATTGGAGTTTTTTTTTACTTTACTCGAAACCTACCGAGCCTTTTCTCAAGTTAAAGCTTAATCGAGAAACCTGGCTTTAAGAGTTGTCTATATTTTAGCGGCCACGAATTGCAGACTTATTAGCGGCCACGATTATGCTTCTTGCAGAAAAAAAGTCATGGATATCGGAAAGTCCCGTTTTTTAATTTTTTTTTTGGTTTTTCTTAACTACTTTATCAAATCTGAGATGAAAAGTTCGATTGAAAGAGCCGGTTGCGAGAATTTTTCCTGCAGAAGTGCCGAATCCTTACTTTGTACAAAATTTTTTATGTATTTGGTAAAATTCCATATCTCAAAAATTTTCACTTTTCTCACTTATGAAATAACTAAGGTTTTGGGAAAGTATAGTTTTCGAAATTACGCTTTTCACCTGCATCACAAGCAGATATCGCCAGCTCAAGCTGGGTTGTAGTTTCTTTTTATCGAGAAATACGAAAATTTTGATTTCCCTAGGTTTTTCAATATTTTCATTTCTTTCGTTTTATGTTTTTTATATCGCAAGTGGTGCGAAACTCCGCTTCGCCTGTGTATGATTTTGTAACCATCATTTGAGACATTGATTCTTTTCTTACAACTACTACTTCTACTACTACAACAACAACTAACACTAATTAAATGGCGCGCTTTGTGAGTGCTTTCATCTATACAGTGTTTGCCGTGTTTCATTTCTAAAGGGTTTGCGCTAGTATAGATTTAATTCAATTTTCAACTAAGTAGCATACCTAGCTATATCCGCTTTATTCTAAGAAATAAAGCAGCAAAAACTGATTTTTATTTAAGTATACGCAAAACCACGACGAAATATGGGAGTGGTTAAGACAAGCCATTCTTTGGTAGGATGTCCGAAAGCGAATCCCGTACTTATGGAGAATTAAATCAGTTTTTGAAGTTTATTTTCTTTCAAAGCACATTTCTTTCAAATTGCAGTTGTCCTATTTGTTTTTAGTGCCGTTTTTGGTGGTTTGCGAAGTACAGCTTCACCTACGTGTAATGTCTACGGTCATCAAAGTACCTTTCCTGTTATATTGAACCGGTTATTCCTTTGATCAAGCTGCTTCTTTTTCTTTTTTTTTGCTCAACCAAAAATAGATCGAGACTAATTTATTGAGATTTTTCATAATCAATTATTTTTGAATTGTCAATTATTCAGAGCGCTGACGTACTCGTCATGACGATATCTTTGTAAATTTATCAAAAAATTCATTCCTACACAAAAATTTTTTCCATTCGGGAAGAGTTGTTTCGTAAAATTTATCCAAACGGATAGAGCCAAACATTAATTAAGGTAAAAAAGCGTGTCAGAAATGTGAAAAACTAGAATGTGCAATTTAAAAAAAGCAATAATATGTGAAATGCCAAAAGTGAATCAGAATTTAAGTTCAAACTAAATCGATAAAATTTGTTTCAATCGATTTCATTTTTAGTTTGTCTTGTAAATGAAGCGTTGATTTTTGTAGAGTGATTTATCTGTTAAAAGCAACACTGGTTTTTTGCAGCTGGGGGCAGTTTTATAGATGCAGTCGGCTTAGTTTTTAAATCTTTATTGCTTCAATATGAATTCGTTGCCAAGTTTTGTTAATACCATTATGTTGGCAATATTTAATACTTTTATCGGTCAGAAAAAAAAAAAACGATTTTCGGGTTGATAAAATCTTAGACGTTTGTTTTTAGGGGTGGTTGTTGACCCTAAGGAGCTTGCAGACAGACTGGCTTCAGTGAAAAGAAGACACTCGTCAGAAGATATGGCTACAGACATACCACCAACAGATGAAGACGATGAAGATGAAGAATTAGACACACCAGAGAAAAAGGAACAGAAGAAGAAATTCGAAGGTAGTTTTGATAATGATTGAACAATCTGATGAATAAATAGTAAGTTTTTAAAACAGTTGAAATGAATTGGAATAGTTATAAGTTGGAATAGTTATTATATTACTATTTTGTGTATTGAAGTTTTCTCTTCAAGTTGGTGATTTTTGGCAGATGCCAGGAAGAAACACTATAACGAGTTCCAGCGAATCCAGGAGGCCAGGAAACTCATGCAACAAGAGGAAGAAGACGATGAAGACGAGTGAATATTTTCGGTAATACACTCAAAATATCTGGACATTTGAAACCCTTTTCTCGAAGCCCAGAATCTTTTTCAGTTTTTTTTTCATCGCAAGTTTTTTTAGACAAGTTTTTTTTCTTTGATCGCAAGAGATAAATTATTTAGTTTGACAAGATCGCGTAAAACCAGCGTCATTAAGCTCTTGCTAACTTGCAAGAGCTCACCTTGCGAATTGCAGCACAGGTGCGATTTGAACCTGGCCCTCAGATTACAAAAGTGCATTTGGTGCAAAAAAATGATTGACTTTTTGGTTCGCAATGGATTTTGATTGTTAAGTTTCCATAAGGTATAAACACTACCTATTGGTTCAGTTTTCTCTAGCTGGGCTAGTTTTATGAAAACAGAGAGAGGACTGCTAAACTCAGTTCTGAGGTTCTGTTTTGGTAAATAGAATTTATTTAACTTCTGTGTGGTGGCCTTTTTGTTACGTAGGCAATTTGATAGCAACTGTAGTTGTATTATGTGTTGCTAGGTTAGTACTTTTTCCATTGATCGTGAAGCACTTGCGAGGACGTAAGACTCCTCGTCTCCAAGTTGGAAATTTGATTTTACCACACCAAATTTTCAGTTTTTACGGTTTACTTTTGTTTTTCTTTTCGTTTTTTTTATCTGTTTAGTTGGCTTATGCCGTTTTCATGCTTGTGTGAGCGAAGCCAGCTTCACCTATGTTAAGTTTTCGATTCAGCTTCAAATGTGCCGATTGGGTTTTCAGTTTCACCGAATATCACAAAGAAATCATTTAATCAACAAAACAGTTATTTTTTTTAGTTCGCACGAAGACAAACTCACAAAAAATTAACGATTGGTCTCGAAATTCATCTAATTTACGTTCATTTATAACATTTTGAGACAGTTTAAAGGCCAATTTTCAAATTATTCCGAAAGTTTAATTTTCTGATCAGTTTTCCTTCTGCTTGTTTTCACTAATAAGTTTTTTATAATCAATGGAATAGGATGTGCAATAGAGATCCGTGACGTTTCTTTTCAGGTCAATTCTGCAATATATATTGGAAATAATATGCAATGTTTTAGTAATTTTTACCTTAATTCTTTATATTTGGTATCGCAAGTGAAAGAAAGCTCGGCTTTGACACAGCTAATATTCGTTGAGCATAATTAGCTTTGCAATTAGATAGCGTAATCAAATCGAAACGTATACTTTTCTATGTAAACAACTGTCTGACAATATCACAGAAGAATTTTCTCCAATTTGCATTTTCATCAACAAACAGGTATGTTTTGAGCATGTCTGCATTTTCATGCCCGTTTTGTTCGAAATTTTTTTAATGTTTTTTTTCCTCTAAGAATAATGAACTCAGTCAGTACTCGTATATAGGCCTTGCTGATTTTTTTGTTTTGGTTTTTCATGAAAAAGTCTTAACATTTTTTCACGCTCAATTTTGATTTCTCGCGGTTTGACTTCTAATTTTTTTCAAGTTCTTTGCATTTCCATTATTAAGAGGAAAGGCAAATTCCACTATCGAACAGCAAAAATGTTAAGGTCACGAAAAACGTGATCGACTTCTAATTTCGAAAATGGAAATTAATTATCAGTTTTCCCAGCGAAATGAAATTTTTGCCTATTGATCCAGTTTTCTCAAATTGTTTTAATTTTAACACAAAACATTTCATCATAAATTGTTCTACAATATCAAAGAGCTTTGAGGCCATCTATTTTTTTCTTCGAGAAATTTAAAAATTGGAAGGTTTTTGAAAAAACAAATCAGTTTTTTTTTTCAGTTTCCTTGCGTTCATTACTCTTTTCCAACTTTTAGTTGGCTATGTTTTGTTTTCTGTTCCAAAAAGTTAACATGAGCAAAAGAGAAGGAAGGCAAACTCCACTATTATTAAAAGGAAGGCAAACTCCACTATCGAACAGCAAAAATGTTAAGGTCACGAAAAACGTGATCGACTTCTAATTTCGAAAATGGAAATTAATTATCAGTTTTCCCAGCGAAATGAAAGTTTTGCCTATTGATCCAGTTTTCGCAAATTGTTTTAATTTTAACACAAAACATTTCATCATAAATTGTTCTACAATATCAAAGAGCTTTGAGGACATCTATTTTTTCTTCGAGAAATTTAAAAATCGGAAGGTTTGTGAAAAAACAAGTCAGTTTTTTTTTTCAGTTTCCTTGCGTTCATTACTCTTTTCCAACTTTCAGTTAGCTATGTTTTGTTTTCTGTTCCAAAAAGTTAACATGAGCAAAAGAGAAGGGCTTTTTTATCGACTTGAAGGGCGTCTGCTCAAGATTTGGCTTTGTTATTGCTTCGTAAGTTTTCTTTCGATGCTAATTCAGCAAAATGAGCTTTTTTGTCTCATTTTCTGACGACTGGCTTGTCATGTTGCGTTTGCGCTGTATTGCAAGTGGTGCAAAGCTTCGCTTCAAATTTTTGTATTTTTTCATATCGTTTTCGAAATCTGAATAAAGACTAAATTGGTTTAAATCTCAACCCCTTTCGATGCTGGAAGTGCTTGTTTAGTCGTACCATAAAGTCCTATCTTAGGTCATAATTCCGTTCCACTCATCCAGAGGGATGGTCAATGGGAGTATTTGTTGTTGCTCATGTGGGCACAGTTGACCGAAGTTCGATTTGATAAGAAAAAAATAAGTAGAAGCGTAGTTTTCGAGATTTGGGTTTGTTTTGTGTAAAAGTGTACAACAATTCCGACTTCGAGGGCATTTTTTTCAAGTTGTGCTTGAAATGTTTTTCTATCCTATTTGTCATCTGCCTAGTTATTTTTTCAAAAAATTTCATGGACAGACAGGAAAATATTTGAAGCAGGGTTTCAATAAGATTTATTACGCAGACCCTTGCCGGTGCCCTATTTATAGCGGTAAAGGACTCCCTCATTTATAGTGGTCGGAGCAATGAAATTTTTTTTTATCTTTTAGTCAATTTTCTGAATTAATTAGTTTTTCCCAATTCTTTTGTTAAATTAGCTAGTTTTTTAAAATTTTAATGACATACATTTTTGTTTCAGTGTTTTGTTTGTTTTAGGAAACAGATGACGATGTACCCTGTCAATTGAAGTGCCATTATGATGCTGATTAATTCTACGACTGAAAGTGAAGAAAATGATAAATGATTTAGTTGTTGACTTGTGCTTTTAATTTAATCGCTTTGTTTTAATTCTTTTCGCGTTTGATACTATTCTGCTAATTCAAATTAACTTTGTAGTTTCAAACACTTATTTGGCATCTTCTTGTAGAAATTAATTGTTCCGACTTATGAAGTAAACGATATGTTTTGATTTAATTTTAGCTGTTGTTCGTTACTTGGAAATGGAGTATGGTTAGTTTTATGGGATTATGTTATGTGGGTCATAATAATCCGCAAGATAGAGCTTCGGTAGAGACGTTGAATACAAAATATCAATTCTGAATTGAAAAATTTCTGAAAAAAAAAACTGAAATTTGAACTTATTTTTATCTAAATAATCTCTTTATTCCATTATTCTTTCTGTGAAAAGTATTCTGCTAAAAGAGTTTTAGAATTTTCCCGGCTTAAAGTTTTCTGATTTGACTTTTGTGTTTATTTGTGTTGTTTTCTTTTTAAATTGTTCTTTTTTGATAAGATTTTTTTGCGACTTTGAAGGTCGATTGTTTGGTACTGATATTCTCTTTCCCTTGAATTGCGGTTAAAGCAGGTCGAATGACCGCGCGCGAGTTATTTGCGTCACGATAGCAAATCTAAATTAAATGCTTGAGGTTTATGACGAGTTCATGCAAATGCTATTGATTCCGTAGTATATTTAGGCATATTGGATTTTTTCGGCTCCTCGTTGAAGTTGAAAAAAGTCAATTGTTCAGGCATAGTTAATTAGATTGAACTCCGAACTATTATTTCAAGCAACAATTTTATAACAACTTCAAAGCACGTGATATGCGTCATAGATATTGATTAATTTCTACATAGTAATTGCAGATGATAAAATGCCGACTCTTTAAAATAGTGCCGATTTTTGACGTTTGCTTGTGACCCGTTGCTAGCTAAGCTGTTTCTAGAAGGTCAGTTGATGTTTCGGCTATGCGTGCCGTCGGCTTTGTGTGCTGTCAGCCTTGTTTAAACTCGTTTTCCCCAATGAGGCGTCCTCCAATGACAGCTTGGGTCGTCTAAAACAAAAAACCTATGATTTTTTATGCTCTTAACTTCCATCAATTATGCCAACATGCCTCCCCCTCCTTCCAATCATGTTTTGGGGGAGGAGTTAATTGAACTTGGCTCTAATTCGGATTTCCAGCCAATCAGAACCGAGTCCTTTAGATTCAGCGCTTAGCAAATTTGATTGTTCGGTGGAAGATCTTAACTTCTAGGTTCTCAGGATTTTTTTGTGCTATTTCGTTGAACAGATCTTTCTGTCGACATTATTTTTTGGTAATATTTGAGTCAGAATTATATTTTCAATTTTTTTGCCAATTTTTGCTTCAGAAAACATTTCAGCCCAACAAAGTTTTGTTCGCTGAAAGGTTTTTGAAGTCAAAAGAATTTTTGAGATTGGATGTTTTTTAATAACCTAGTTTTGTATATAGTTTATCCCAATCTGTAGTTTCTATATTTTTCCTGACGTACTTTTTTTTTCGAAAAGTTAGCATATATTTACGTGTAAAAGAACGAGGTGATTTTCACTTAAAAGGGTCTTGGCATTTTTTTCAGGAAAAAGTCTTAAAATGCTCCAATAACTACAGAAGTGCATTCAGACTTATGAATGCATTCATACTTCAAGCTATTTTGCTTAAAGTTTTGCAGCAAAATCAAAAGATTGCCGATTGATTCAATTTCCTTAAGTTTGGTCAGTTTTATCACAAAATGTTACTCATAAATTGCTCTTGAAGCTCGAAGAGCCTTAACCTGATATAATTTGATCAAAATTTATCCTAAACTGTCCTAAAATTTTTAATCAGTTTTTTTTCGGTTACCTTGTTCTATCACCTTTTTCCAACTGTTGACTATGTTTAAGATTAATGAACGTAATGAATACTCTTATATAGGTCTTGCTGTTTTTTTTAGTTTATTATTCAGGAAAAAGTCGTAAATTTTGTTCACGCTCAATTTTGATTTTTTGCGGGCGGTTTGACTTATGAGTTCTTTTTAAGTTCAGTGAATTTTTTATTTTAAAAGGAAGGCAAGCTCCACTATCGAACATCAAAATTTGAAAGGTCACAAAAACGTGATCGACTTTCAATTTAGAAAATGGAAATAAATTATCAGATTTCCCAGCGAAATAAAATTTACCATTGATCCAATTCTCTCAAATTGAGTTAATTTAAATAACAAAGTATCCATCATATTTTTTTCTACAAATTCAAAGAGCTTTAAGGCTTCATAATTTGTTCTTCGAAATTCAAAAGTTGAAGATTTTTGAAAAAAAAAAACCAGTTTCCTTGCGTGCATTACTCTTTTCCAACAGTCATTGGCTATGTTTTTTATTGTTAGTTATGTGAACCTTCACTTTTGTGCAATGGAAGAATAATTTTAACCAAATCGGGTCGGGATTTTTTTCTCGCTTATGCTCTTTTTCTCCCGCTCTTGGGAATTTTAATAGGTTGTTTTGTTCGCTTTTTCCGACGGCGCTGGCATGACGAATTCGGCTTACAGATCCAGTAACCATTTTTTATATTGGCACCTTAGTTTTTCGAGCCTAGCAGCTGAGTTAGTCTTAAGCCAATTTTAAATAATAGCCGATAAAACGATAAAGAATGAATTTTAAAAACTGATAGTTTTGGTATGGATTCAAATGAAAAGCACTCAAACAGAGAGGAAGTTTTGGATTTCATTAACTTGTTCATTAACTCGGAAGGATATTGGGTTGCTGTACATATAGCACAGATTGTTCCGACCATGCTGATTCAAGCAAATAGTTTTTAAAAAAGGAAGTTGAAAGAATATCGAAAAATATTTTCAGTTTTTTTATTTTAATTTCCCAAATTCCTGCTTTAGTTAAGAGCGGCTAAATTATTGGAAAAACAGTCTAAAATGACATAAAACTATTAGTTTTAAAATAAAGATCAAATTGTAGTGAGAGGTCAGCCTCTCATCAGTTTTGTCGAATTTGTCACAAAGCCAAAAATATTCCGACCAATTTTTCTCGACAATTTTTTTCGACGCTAAGAGTTTTTCAGAGTTTATTTTAGAATACAAATCACGATCAAAAGGGCTTTGATCTGATACCAACCACACTTGAACCCCTGCGAGCTTTCCTTAATGTAGTCAAATTTGGCTGGAAAATTAACCGACCCGAATCCAAAGTTGCTTAACTCTTCGAGTGGTCGGAACATTTTTTTTCTATTGAGGTCATAGTAACACACTTTTTTTCTCGAGTACTCTTTTTCTATTGAATCTTTAGGCGATTGAACTTACCACAGCCTGAGAAAGCGCGCTTGTTGTAATTCACTTTCTTGATTGAGGTTTGTTTAGGCATAGGCGAAGTGTAAGAATCGTAGAAGATCTGCTCCTGAGCTGGCTCATATATCTGCTGCTGTGGTTCGTTTTGCTCTCGTCTCCACTGATTCTTCCTGAAGCTTAATCGCTGGGGAAGGATGCGTCGGTCCATGACATCCGGGTCAGATGAGCCACGAGCAGGAATTTGCCTGAATTGTTAAGTTAAGATTAAGTTAAGACTATTTATCCACAAGGGAACGTACCAAAAGACTAGCTATTCAACTCTTCACGGAGAACCGCTGATGCGCACCTGCTTAATAATTACATGCTATTTTGTGGCTGTTTTCTTGGCTGGATAATGTTGCCTAACTCTTAAGCAACGAGCTTATTCAAATTATTAGCAGCATTTGTAGGCAATGCGCCACTAATTGAATGTGTTTATAGAAAAGCAGCAATGCGGTTAGATAACATATTTGAATTCGGTTCGAGAAATTCAGCGTCGAGAAGAACCGATTGGATTTTTTTTTGTTTATTAGTCTAAATTTGAGCAAGTAAGGTGAGCGAGTAGCGATTGTTAGATAAAAATCGGTTCCTTAAGTCGTTTACCGTTTTACTGTCAATTAAAAGTTTTCATGAAAATTTGATAATTTAAAAATAAAATCAGAAACAATTTTTTCCGATTTTGTATTCTTTTTTTTTAAAAGACGACTGGTCAATAATAATCAAATTACTAAGTTGCTAAAATTTCGTCTTTTTTCTCATAACACATCTGGAAAAGGACAAAAATTCGTAGAAACTGAAAAAAAAATGTTTTAATGTATTTTACTTTTATGAAATGGTCTGAATTTTACTTGCTTTTTACACAGCAACCGGTTACTCTTGTTATTTTGTTGTTTTCGATGGCTGGTCATAGAAGTCAGTAACAAGATGAATGTATTAACTTTTGGTGGATACTTTTATCAATCCTAAAAAACGTGTATAATTCAATTAAATACTAAAAAAAAACTTTTTTTTTTGGATCTGTTGAAAATCGCATACCTGATGGGGCCGAGGTTAAGTGAGCGAGGATCCTGTGTGTAATCTCCAGACTCGCTGTCGGTCACCTCGAAGGGCATTCCAGACCCTGGTGTACCGTTTCCACCCAACCGGATGATTTTCTGGGCATGTTGGTTGAGGGTCGCTGAGTTATCTGCTGAGACTATTGGTGTAGTAGTGCTTAGGACCAGCACAGAGGCGAGAAGAAAGAAAAGGATCTGAAAATGATAACATTGTTCTACAACTTATTACAATTACTACTTGTTTTTTTGTCGTCATTAGCCTAATATGACAAATCGTGTTTTAATTTCGGTTTTAAAGGTATTAAAAAGGGGTGAAATTGTAGTGGGTTTGTCTTGTTTTGGGGGGTGAAATAGGAACGTAAAACTAGGCGGTGAAATTATGCGGGGTAGCACACAGTTTTTCTACAGTAGGAGCTTTTTGGTCCCATTTTTCATTTAACTAATGTTTTGTCAGTTGATTTTCTTTCAAGGCATGTTCTTTCGTTTTTTCTTTTTTTTGCCGATTTGAAAAGCTTCTGTAAGGTTTTTTTTTGCTTGTGTTTGCGAAGTCAAGATCAGAAATAAGCCTCGTGTTTTTGGGATTTAAAACCTGATTTCAAAATTAACGCACTATACTGAGTATTTTGAGCTGTTGATGAACGTTCTGTCGCCACTTACTGTAAATGGTTTTGAAAAAGTTTGAGTTAAAAAGTAGATTTTTTTTGCTCCTAACTTGACGAGATAATATTACCTGTATTCTGCTAATTTCCTCCATAGAATTTGAACCGAATGACTCTTCAACTGAAGTTGAATGTTGTTTTCACCGAAATGATTTTTTGCTACTGAATTTGAATATATTTCAGGGCAATTAACCATCATCAATCGCCAAGTCATGGATTCTTAAAGACTGTGTCAAGACAGAATCTAGTATTTACGAGACTAAATGCCTTTTGTAAATCTATATTTCGATATCGGAAACTATTCTATGCAATTTACAAAGAAATTCGTCAATTGAAAAAAAGTCAAGTTTATTTTGTAGTATGTTGCTCCGGGTATAAAATAATCGTTGTATAAAATTATCCTTACTTGAAAAGAAAAAAATATTGAACGCTTTTGATTTTTAAGCGAACGTTTTCCATATTTGGTTTGAGTTGACTTTTAAAATAATGACCTGTTTTGCCATTTGATGGTTTCGTTTTCAGAGACTGACAAAATCAATGCCACCAGTTTTTGACCTCCGTGAATCTTGCAATTAAAATGACGTTAACTGCCGGTTAGTTAGTTTCTGTTGGGCAACTGTCAATTGAATGTCGTTGTTTTGAACTCGTTAAAAACTGCTTTGATTGATCTGTTTCCAACAGTTCAGAGTATAATACAAGGACTTGAGTAAAGATCAGATTTAAGTTGACGTTTTTTTACCTCCAGAGTAAATTGAGTTCTAATTCGAACCAGAATTGCTGATTAATTTGGCAGATTTTATCAAATGCTACTCACTGTCAGTTCGTCAGTGAAGCACGTTTTTATTCTTTGAAACTAAGTTTAATTGATTTTTGTTTGAAATTGCATTTTTATGAAGAAATTAAAAATGCTTCCCACTTTGTATGTAAACTGCGAAAAATAGCTCAAAAACAGATGAAGGCGGAATTTTGTTTTGAAATTTCCTTTTTTGTCAGTTTCCTTATATGAACTCTTAATACGGACTACAAACTCACATCATAAATTTAGTATAGCTCAATGAGTCACCTTTTCGTGACAATCGAACATTTTGTACAGTCATGATTTGAATAACAAGAGAAATTTTTCACAAAGTTGTGCCAGTGTCGAGAAAAACCATTAAGTCTAATTTCAAGCGAATAAAACCAGCGAGCAGGCTTATAATAGATTTCTGTAGAAGAAGGATAAGTCATGAATTTATAAATCCAACCCTGAAAGTTTGATTTTACTGCAGTTAATTTAGTTTGTCGGAAAATTGTTTTGAAATTTCCTTTTTTGTCAGTTTCCTTATATGAACTCTTAATACGGACTACAAACTCACATCATAAATTTAGTATAGCTCAATGAGTCACCTTTTCGTGACAATCGAACATTTTGTACAGTCATGATTTGAATAACAAGAGAAATTTTTCACAAAGTTGTACCAGTGTCGAGAAAAACCATTAAGTCTAATTTCAAGCGAATAAAACCAGCGAGCAGGCTTATAATAGATTTCTGTAGAAGAAGGATAAGTCATGAATTTAAAAATCCAACCCTGAAAGTTTGATTTTACTGCAGTTAATTTAGTTTGTCGGAAAATTGTTTTGAAATTTCCTTTTTTGTCAGTTTCCTTATATGAACTCTTAATACGGACTACAAACTCACATCATAAATTTAGTATAGCTCAATGAGTCACCTTTTCGTGACAATCGAACATTTTGTACAGTCATGATTTGAATAACAAGAGAAATTTTTCACAAAGTTGTGCCAGTGTCGAGAAAAACCATTAAGTCTAATTTCAAGCGAATAAAACCAGCGAGCAGGCTTATAATAGATTTCTGTAGAAGAAGGATAAGTCATGAATTTATAAATCCAACCCTGAAAGTTTGATTTTACTCCAGTTAATTTAGTTTGTCGTTTTCGGTTTCACTATTCATCACTAGTATTTTTTCTTTTAAAAAAAACTTCTTTCTATCCTGCCTAATTTACTATGAATGCCGAGTATGCCAAATTTCTAGGCTTTCATTCAGATCAATTTACCACACCACATACAAAAACTACACTAAGTTCAAAAAAGGTTTTGTTTTGTATTTTTTCAAGATGTTGGTCGGAATATTCTGTGCTATTTGCACCATCCTTCTTTTAATTTAATTTTGGCATTTTTTTTGCTTTCGAAACTTACAGAACTTGTTCTTCACATGCTCAAATTTTCATTCTTGCTCAGTTCTCTAAAAGTTTTAATTTCGATTGGTCTGTAATAAAAGTAACCAGCGTATAATTGTCTCAATTTTTTTTCACGAGTTCTTTGTCAAATTGCCCTGATGTATGAGGAATGAAATAGGTGAATAAGAATAGAAATCACTATAAATTGTTTCCAATCTGGCTAGGCTAATAAGACCAATAACTAGATAAGAATTTTTCAAAAGCAATGTTGGTAGACCGCCATTAGACGACATTTCAGTCCGTTTTCTGGCATCTAGTATTTTTGAACATGGTTTGAAAGAAGAAATTTAGAATATAATGAATTAAAATACAAGCTTTGTATAATGGTACTTAAAATCACGTGTCAATGATAAATAATATGCAGTTATTTGAAAAATAATTTTCTAAGAATTTTACATAATATGCAATTATTTAAAAAATAATTTTAAAAAAAATATTACATTTACATAAAGGTATTAAATTTTTTTAAGATTATTTTGAGGCATTTTTCGAGATTAAAGGAACTTAGATTGTGATTCGATTTAATATCACTACACTACCATTAATTTATTTAGTTTAGCTTGATTTGCTTTTTAAATAAAACTCGAAAACACATCTGTTAGAACTTCTATACCCTGTTAAGTATGACTCTTATTCGAGCTCTTAGATCATATTTGTTTAAGTTATCTATATTTGTTATGAGTTTCTGGGTGCTTTTTAGTAATTGGAAATTTTTTTTCTAGTACCTGAGTTATGTACTCTTTTTGATTATTTGAGGAACATTCGTTTCTGATCGCAATAAAGTTTAAGCAATTCAGAGTGTTGTAAAAACTTGTATAGTAAAAAGAGCATATATTGACAATTTTGTATAAGTTTGACAAAAAATTTAACTTGTATATTGAGAGCAGCCGATTCGCTTTTCAGATTAAAATCTGCTTATGCGTCATGACATCCGAGTCTAACAGAGAAGTCTCTTCGACTGGAGATCTATCCGACTTCGAGTACGAATCATCAGGTATTGTGTGTTTTAATTTCCATTACAAGTTCAACAAGGTTACCGTTTGAGAAATTTCATAAGACTACCGGATTATGAAAGTTGGGATCCTGAGTACAAAACGTAGAATATTTCGTTCACAAAACATTTTTTTCGTTAGTTTTTGAATTCAATATTATTTGAAGATCCTTATTTTTTTTTGGTCAGCTAATTTTCAAAAGCAAGTCACTTTTGGTACATTTTGGGAAAAATTATAGGTTTTTGGCAAAAAATTGAAGTTTTTGATGAAAAAACGCTTTGGGGTATAGAAATGGGCAGCAGTGAATGGACAAATAACTTGAGTGATTCGTAAATTGCTTCTTCTCTTTGCAGTGTACGACCCAATGGGAGGATCTTCAAATCAATTTGGATCCCATCTAACTCAGCAAGCTGCAGATCCCTTTTCACTAGGCCCCTCATTGGGCTCAAAAATGAATGTGCCCGACACGATAGCGTTGCTGAGAGACGATGAAATGCAAAATTACAGACTGTCAGATAAAATGTTCTCAGCAAATCAGGTTAATTTTTTGAACCATTTACCCTGAAGTCTTTTTAGACAATTTATTTATGAGAAGGGCAAGGATTACATGCGAGTTCTAGAGCGCTTTACGGAGAACCGATTTTGTTACATAAATTGAGATCTGCATGCGGTTTTTGTTACCTTGAAGAAAAGTTGTCAGCTGGCGTTCAGAATCATATGGAATTGGTGTTGTTCTAATGGTCGATCCAAGTAACTCCTTCAATAATCTTATTACATGAGCGAGCGGTACTTCTCATTAATTATTCAGAATAGCTCGCTTTCACTAGTTAGCTCGCTTGTTTTCTTGCCTCAGTGCTAACCGTAAGATTGATGGTGAAAGAGTTCTTTAAAAGCAAGGATTTGCCGAAATTATGTCGTTGTCCGTGACTTGTGGTTTTAACGCTTGTCCGTGACTTATGGGGCGCCAAAATTATGTCGTTGTCCGTGAATGTGGTTACTGAAATACAATCCCGGATCACTAGAAGCTGCCTGGCCATTATTCTTTCCTGTAAAATTTGATGAGACCATGTAATTTGTTGATGCAGTATAAGTTTCTCAGGAGCTGTTGAACGAACGTGCTGCTCTTGATTGGGAACTACAACAGCATCAGGCTGATTGTGGTCGACAGATTCGACCCAGTGACGCGTACGCTCCTTTTCGTCTATTGTTAGTTGTGGAGAGATTCGAGTTAAACCACTTTCCTCAGCATTCTCGCTGATTTCCGATAACTCATCTTCTAACTCAAGCCCTTTCAAATCAATTTCTGCCAGTTTTTTCCTGTGTTCTTCAGCCAATTCTTCCAACTCTAAACTGCTTTGCGGTATAACGACTAGCTTTCTGAGAACCCGATTGCTGATGTCGGCTGCTTCGGTGTGACAACTTAGAGCGGGTATCTGTTTTATGCGACTGTGGTTTTTCATTTTTTTCGGAATGATGAGAAATTTTTGAGCTGCTATCTATGTTGTCCTGCTCTTTTACTGCCTCAAAACTTGTTTTTATATGTGATAGCTTCCCGGAAAACTTTATTCTTGCTTTGAGTCAACTTATGAAGCCACATTTCCTGTGCCGGTATCAATTCGTCGGGGTTGGCACTTTTTGCAGCCATATCAATCAACTCATTATTTACCTCGACCGCTAGTTCCTACATTTTTCATTATAGGTATCAATTTTTGAGCAACGACTCTGACTCTATGTGTTCCAAAATTATTTCGTGGCATTTATAAAGGTCGTTTTCGAGATTGCTACGTTTCTCAAACAACTTCTTAATTTTCTTCTGAAACTTAACTTCCATGCTCATTAATTTCAGAAATAAACGACTCAGAAAATACTTTATTTTCACCCAAGTAAATCCACAAAATACTCTAATACATCAATAACTTACAAGGGGGAGTAACTTGAAGTTTTAACGCTTTAAGTATATTGTGAATCGACCTACGATTTTTAGGCGACAAACGGTTCCGATTCTTCTTAGCTTTCAGTGTACTTAGGTCAGCACTGTATCATCTAAGTAATAACAGAGTCTTCAACTCAAGGGAAGGGAGTTGGTCCAGTTCTTTTTACTTAAGTATTTGGTCTTTGGCCTTTCGCTTTGTGATAAAATCCTCACCTATGTTAAGAACGAGAATACCTGTCTTTTTCAGCTCTTTTTCTATATTGTCCGTACCGTTGCGGCGACAGTATACAAAAGCGGTAATATTCTCCTTGTATCTCAAAAAAAGGCTCTTTAAGTTGGTCAGTACTCAAACTACGATTGTTGTTACTTCGGTGCTTACTAATGGAGTTATTTATGGCGTCGTGCCAAATAACTAGATCTTTCCGATTCGACAAAAAATGGTGCAGATAGTATTGGATAGTTTTCTGCGAGTCCCTGGCGTTAAAGTTAAAGCTTAAACCGGGCTTTGTGAAACAAGTCTCTTTCACGCGCTTTTGAGACGGTGCGGATAGTTTACGGAGCGCGTGGTCTAGAGAACTGGCCCCTAGTATGAACACCATACGCTAGGGGCCCTTATTCGCGGCGGTAGTTACCAATGGGGATGGGAATTAAGTAGGTCGGTTGAACTCCAACAACCACGCGGAGGAAACCTGAGGATGAACAAATTCAACTTAACCTACTTTATATCACCGTTGCTGACCACTTAACATTACTGTGACAAAACAGAGTCAAAGCGTAAGCGTGTAAACAGATGCGTTGGAGAGTGCAATTTAAGTTTTAGTTAACCAACGAGGTGGGGAATCAGGCAAATTGGTTGAATTCCAACAACCATGCGGAAGAAACCTGAGGATGAAAAAACTCAACTTAACTTGCCTGATACTGCCTGCCCAGACCACTTAACAAAAGTTGCAATCGGATAAAAAGCGAACTTGGGGATTTTATGTCGTAGTTTTTAACAATATTTGATTTTTGTGTGGTTTTAACGACCTAAAAGTAACGATTATCAGAAATTTCCTACAGAATCGAGGATTCGAGTCTAAAATTTATCCAAAAAAATGATCTAGTACTTTTTTCTATGTTCCGTTTCTCTAGATTTTCAATCCGTTCACAATAACCCAAAAATTTTTGGTATCGGGAAAATTACCACTTATAGCTTGCTTTGAGTTGGGATACACAATAAGACACCGTATGTTATTTTATTGCTCAGAAAGACTTATAAAAACTAGACAAGTCTTACAGTTTTTGATGATTTTGGAGATTTTCGGCACCGGAAATTTATCTCTCACGAGTCTGAACAACTGCACTACTCCACTCTGTATCGGCCAACTTCACGCTCGTTCGGCCAACAGCACAACTTCACTCTGTTTCGGCCAACTTCACTCTCTTTCGGCTTTCGGCCAACAGCACAACTGCACTCTGTTTCGGCCAACTCACTCTGTTTCGGCCAACTTCACGCTCTTTCGGCTTTCGTCCTTTGTGCTCTTCGTGTCTTTTGTGGTCTTCGTGTCCCTTGTGTCGACTTAGTGAGAAAAGACTACGGTTTCCTCGTCGGGCGAAGTATCAAACAATCAGGGCACTAACTGAATTCAACCGAAAGGAAAAAGGGGGGCAAAGAATGATAATTCGGGGGATAGAAATCAAAAAGTGTCCCTTGTGGGGCGCCAAATGTCCCCTTGGGGGGGGGGGTTCGAACCTGGTTACGGAGTGTCCCATCAAGTTCGGGGCATATTTGAGTTCTAGAAAGGAAATGACCTAGGCGAGATTCGAAACGGCGCCGAACCCGCCGGACGTACCCTGTATACGCTCGACTACTGTCCCTATAAGCATTTACATTTATATGCATTTATACTCTCGCTTACATTTGCGCTGCAACACCGGAAGATTGATGGTGAAAGAGTTCTTTAAAAGTAAGGATTTGCCGTCTTACGTTTTTTTTTAAAAAAAAAACTCCATCTAAAAGATTTGTGCTGCAGCGGAATAAAACCGAAATACTTAGGTTTAAAGGGAGAGATTCAAGAGAATGTTTTTATTGGTGCATTTTGTCCCCAATATTGCCATGATGGAACTAAAAAACAACAACAAGTTCGATTCCTGAAAAATTTGGTATGACAAGTATCCAATACTTCCGTTTACCATGGTCTAATTGTTTTCAAACTCTAATCTCATCCCGTTGAAAACATGGGATAGTGTAATTTAAATGTATTGTGTTCTTGTTAAGAGTAATGAACGTAGTGAAGACTCTTATATAGGTCTTGCTGATTTTTTCTGTTTGTTTTTTTTTTCAGGAAAAAGTCTTTCAATATTGATGCACTTTGCTATAATGCACTATTTGAGTTCAATTGAAATTAATCTGCTGAAAGTGAAGTAAATAGCATTGTCCAAATGCGATTGTGGAAATGGCGCGAAAAAACGTGAACGATTTTTATTTTCGAAAGTGGAGTTTATTTTTAAGATTTCCCAGCGGAATAAAAACTTTACCTATTGATCCAATTTTCTCGACTTGGGTTCATGTTATCAAAAAAGCGCCAATCATAAATTTTTCTAGAAATTCAAAGTTCTTAAAGAGCCTAATATTAAGAGCGTATTATTTTTTTCTTTAAAATTTGAGATTTTTTGAAGAAATTCAGTGTTTTTTTTTCATGTTTACTTGCGGTCATTACTCTTTTCCAATCTTCGCTTGGCTATGTTTTTACTTCCTTACAAGGTGGTATAAATTCTATTCTTCATTTTACAGTTGTTTAGGCTCTGTTGTAATTTTTATGGACCACGTCACTCGTTACGGAAAGGAATTATGTGCTGAGTAATTTTGGTCATTTTCAACTACGCTAAATAACGCTCCCAGGGGTCAAATGTAGCATCTTATTAAAGCTCCATTATTCCTGACTTGGATTTCAAAAAAATGAATATAGGTCGCCTGTGTGTCAAAAGTTGGTCTGGAATACTTCAGAATACGTTTGATGAGAGACTGATCTTCCAACTGCATTTATTACAAATTTAACATTGTTTTAGCTAATATTAATTTTTCCTGCAGTTGTCAATCTGATTCAGCTCGGCTTTACTAAAAAAATAACAGTTTGTTGTGACAAAATGAAAAAAAAATTTAAAAATTTAAAAAATGATTTTTTGGACAGTTTTGCAGCCTTGTTTTTGAGTTTTTCTCTAAAATCATTGTAGTTGTAGTATTATGCGATAATTTCTCAATAACTGGCTATAGTTGACTGCTTACAAGATTACTATTTAAATGTTTAGGCTGCAAACATGTCAATTCCCGACCGCATTTCTCTGGGCGGAAACACCAGGGGGGACTTCACAGGTGGCGGGGGAGGAGGTATGATGGGATCCATGATTCCAGGAATGCCCCCCAATGTCACTGCCTTCTCAGACTCAGAGGTCATTACTCCTCCCAGACATTTGAAATTAGGGGAGTTCGCATTCCCAAGGTCAGTTGTAATCCTATCATTCAGTTGCCGATTGTTGTTTTTCCAGATATTTTGGTTGTTTTCCAGATATTTTGGTTGTTTTTCAGATATTTTGGGTATTCTTTGGTCTTTGATTTTACTACTTTTATGTTGATTTTACATATACGTTTTGACATTTGTTTGAGGGCTTTCGTTATCAACTAAATGTCTGTAGGTTATGATATTTAATTCTTTAGTGGTGCCTATAACCATAACAAAAAATAATCGAACGGATTGTGGGGCCATGATTGCCGATAAACTATCAGTCCAATAAAGAAATGTTATGATCGTCCCAATTTTTGCTTTTGGATCTGTTTTTTTTTGCAATTTCATTTTGTTATGACTGCCTTGACCTTCGTTATCGCTCAATTATTTTGAAAACTAAAAAGTAGCCTAGTTTGGTTTTTTGTTTTTTAACGAAAAATGTATGGGCTCCCTTGAAGCAGGTGTCATCGATTGAATGCCTTGTCACGGGAGCAAGTAGCTGAAGAAAAGTTATCGCAGCGGATGTTAACTATTTGGGCAACCAACAACAAGTTAACGAACAACAACAAACTAGAACAACTTTTGTAGAGAACGAACGATGTAGATTGGTCACTCAATTGATTTCTGTATTAGACTTTTACTCTTTCCTAGAAGTTGAATGTTCGTGAATTCTTTGGTTGCACGTAATAGTTATTTGAATTTTTGCTATTTTTGATTTTCAATTATTCTTTTTCCAATTAATTAGGCGGATTTTCCTATTTTCCATGCGAACAGCTTGGTTCGAATTGTTGCAATTTGAACGTTACACCCGGCGTTACAACTTTGTTAAAGTGCCATTGTTGTTTTCAGTGTGCCAGTTACCTCAGAGAGGCCGAAAACGGCCAAGTCGAACCAGATCACTCCAGATACCAGTGCGTCGAAGCGGAAAGTGAAAATCAGCACGGAGGCAGTGTATAACGACAGTGTGTTCCAGTCATCACCAGAAGATGTACTGGCTCTGAGAAAACAGGTGTGTTAATGTCATTGCGCTTGTTGCGGGCAAAAACGCGCAGAATTTTTTTCACGAACAATAAGTCTGTTTAACTGAATGAGTGTCGTATACTTTTTGTTGAGCAAGTTCAAATAAAACTATTTGATTGTGTTATTAATTCTGATTTTTAAAGAATTTGTTCTAGCTCATGTTCTAATTTGATAGCTCGACTTGCCAAATTACGCATTTCAATAAAGCAATCACTTGGAAATGCTGCTGCGAGAATAATTTTTTTATTGGTGTACAAAGTGAGAAAATACCGCCTTAGGTGGGTTCTTTCTCAAGTTATTTAGGCGCCGCAAAGCAGTTTTGTAGATGGTTAAATGTGGCAATATATTTTGTTCTTCTCTATTATACGGCCAAAAATTAATAACTTTGTTGAATTAGCTGGTTTTTTATTGAAAACCCAGATATTCTTTTGCTGGCAGTAATTGTAAAACGTGGATTAAATCTTAGTTTATGTTTTGAATAGTTTGAAGTTTGTATGTAAAGGGTGAAGAATGTAATGTTTTTAGAAGTTAGAAGTTCGATGAAACGTTTGTTAGCTAGCTCTTATCGATCTCAATTGTACGTCACTGCATTTCGTTACCTTTCTTTGTGACTGTTTGATGTTCGCAAAACTCAATCGTGAACATTTCTTGGAATTCAAAAAGCGTTGAAAGTTAGCAGTTTTAGTTTCTTTGCATTTATTAGCCTTCTCTCAATTGTATTGTGACATTCGACCAGAATGGACCAAAATGCAGATTCAACAGATTCGAAATTTTAGCAGCTAACCTTCCGAATTGACGGTTTTAAGAGATTAAAAACGTTATTGGGACGATTAGCCAAACGGTGAAGAGACCGTTCCGAGTTGCAACTATTGTGTCGCTACAATAGTTGCAAGGCCGTTGCGAACAACGGTGAAGGGTGGAAGACAGCCTTCCGGGAGGAGAATAAGAGTCTTATTTCCCCGGATTCAAGAATCCGGAGGGGTCTCGGGACTGGAACTTTTATTATCTTATATAAACTTTTAGCTTCCCTATTATGTCCTGAATTGAATTTAATTAACATCTGAATTCATTCTGCTAAGATGAGAAGCTAGGAGTTGGGGGAAAGGGTTGATCCATCTTCGATGGAGATGATGATTTTTATCTACTGAACAAAAACAATAATAATTCAATAAATAGTAGTAGCCCTGATTTTAGGAGTGATCTCGTGGTCTGGGGATACTAAAACCCAGCCATGAGCTCACTATTTCTGCATGTAATTTAGTTAATTTGAGTGTTTTGACCGAAGCCGAAAGCAGTAACGTTTTTTGTCGACCCGATGTTCGAAAGATCACCGAAAGTACTGGCTTGGTAGAGACGGTGAAAAGCATGTAGAGCTCTGTTTAGACGTTGGCCAGTCGTCTTAGAACCTAGCTTTACTTTCCGTCGATATGTATCTTCCGGGCGAATGTTACATAGATGTTTTTATGGCGCTCCTGGGTGTTATTCTTTTTTAACATCATGACCGGCAGAACCGTTAACGAGCACTCCGCGCCGAGTGGATGCTCACATTAACGCCCTTAATAGGCCTATACCGCCGGGACGGAAGGGTAATTCGGAACGCGGAAGCCTTCCGGATTACCGTGAATAGCTTTTTAACCTAGTTAAAACCGAAAATTCACGAATCAGGAAGAGTAGGGGGATCGGCCATTCCCTCGTTCCCTGAGAGGTTTGTGACCAAAAACACTTAAAGATATATATAAAACCAAACAAAAAGTAGTATAGTACCCAAGAAAAACAAAAACATAAAAAAATAACCGAAAAAACCAAAAACAGTAAAAAAATAAATAAAAAATCAGTAGAAATCATCCCCCCAGACAAGATGTGATCCGACCCTCCCGTTTGTTGTTGATAGATATATTGTTGTTACAGGCATTTATATCAGTCAGGATCGTTACGATCAATTTTGTGGCCCGTTTGTGAGGCTTGTACTGTAGGGTTATTTGAGCATTTAAGCACGTTAATGATAAATTGCGCTCAATCCGGAAGGGTCAGCTGATTTGCGCTCAATTCGGAAGGGTCTTGGGAGAAGACTGATCCGGCAAGCAGTACAAGGAGCAACAAGAAGGGGCTCAACGACAACAACAATCGACTGTTGGGTATCGTTAACAAGTTTTGTATCCCTTTTGGTACAAAAATTAAGATAGGAATCTGTGGGGTGCTCGACAGTGCTGCACTGTAGTGACCCTTCACCGAACTGCGAATATCCGAGTTAAGCACCTTAATTCGGATATTAAACAAACCCGGAGGGGTATAGTATTACTCATGTTATTACTTATATAGCCTATATTAATACTCCTATATCGTTTTTCAGTGAAAAACACAAAGCAGACCGGTTTTTAGGGTCAAAATAGCGATATTTTGATCCCCCTACAAATCGCGATTTTTGAGATATCGATATTTTTGAAACAGAAAAAAGCGCTAAATTAGTGTTTGACATCGTAATTTCACAACTATAATAGATAGAACCGGTTAAGTTTAGTTCGGAAGTGGTTGGAACTATTTTGGTACCAAAAACCGAATTTTCGTGATTTTTGAGAAAAAGGAGCACTATAAATTCAGAAATTTTTTTTGAAATTTTTGAGTTAGGACAGTAAAAATAGTTGTTTGGACAACGTCCACTAGTGAATCCACAGATTCTAAAACCAGCTTTCCGGGTTGCAGAGAAATCGAACTTAACGTGTTTGATTTGGTGGATCCATCAATCCGGAGGTGTCCAGGTAGCATAGTTTTTCGGAAAATTTTTCAAGTAAAGCGTTTTCGATCGAGTCTTTTGCATTGAACTAGAAGAGTATAGGCCTTCTGAGCTTGGATCAATAACTTTTAGGTCGAAAAGAAAAGAATTGTGGAAAAAGTTAGGCGGAACCTATAAGAGAGAAATTTCTTGACTTTAGAAAAAAGACGTTTTGGTTAATAGCTTTGGAACTACGGGGCAGATCCAGTTGATCTTGGTACCAATAGATCAGAAATTAGCTGAGCTTACTGATAGGGACAAAAGTTTTTCGAAAAAGTAAGCGTGAAAATTTTTGAGATTGTTTTTAGCAAATTCACCAATTTGGGAGGGTAGACCCTTCACGTTTTATAATTTTTTTAGGAAAGCCCTTACATCCCTATCAAAAGGTAATAGCGGTTGAATAAAGTAACTTTAGCCTGTTCTAGACGAAAGGGGAAGGCTAAAGGCATAAGAAAACCTTAATAGAGCCGAAATTAGGCTAGCGATAAGACCCTTCACCGTTAGCGTGAATTGTCAAATAAGAGGCTTAACTTCAATACGGAAGGCTCTAGGAAAGGATCACATGCCCTTCCTAGTTAATTTAAAAATCATAATAACATCGGAGAACGTATCCGGAGGGGTATAGGTTGTAAATAAAGGAAATCTCCTAAAAGCTACTTTTACAAAACCAGAGGGCTCCCAATCCGGAGGGGTCCAAATTTTTGCCAATCCGGAGGGGTCTTGTTTTCACGAAACCGGAAGGGTCCCAATCCGGAGGGGTCTTATAATTACTAACTCAGAGGGGTCCCAATCAGGAGGGGTCCAAATTTTGCCAATCCGGAGGGGTCTCAATTTTGCCAATCCGGAAGGGTCCTATTTTTGCCAATCCGGAGGGGTATTATTTTATTAAAGGACTTAGGTAAACAGAAGAAAGACTACAGTGAGAGGTATTAGGTTATTAGAGGACAGGCTAGGAATCAGTAACTGCACTGGTAACTTGCCTTTCAATAAAAACCAGACCAAAACAAAACAGGCCCGAACTCGGATATTCGCGACACTAAGTCTGAACTAAAAAGAGCGTAATTCATTGGTGTGGATTGAAACCCAATACGTTTTTGTGAAAAGTGACTGCCCTGAGGATTTTAGTAGGTCTAGCTCGGGCAGTCCGAAGGCAGATAGGTAACACAGTACTCGGTGGGTGCAATAGACGCCCACTTGAGAAAATAACTGCCTTCAAATTTTTGTCTGTTTGGTGCAGCACCAAGCAGGGAAAGCTTTTTCTTTGAAATATAAGCTCGACTATTGTACTGCGACCGACCAAAAGTACAATACACATACGTTTTTCATAGAGGTATTCTTATTTAGTAAGAAAATTTTTTTTGATTTTAAATCAACATAATTTGTGCTTGATTGGGTAGTGAGTACACTATCTTTTAAATTGACTGATAACATCATATTGCGCTAGTTCTCAAATCTTACGACCGATAATCGGTTAGTGTGAATAAATTAGATACAAGCTGTACTCTGATAACATACACGGATTCGTGGTCACTATTTAATAGAATCTTGTTGAATTTATTGTGTTGTGTCATTATTATTGATAGTCAAACTATAAGGTCACTAGCAATCGAATTGAGTGTATAGGCATTAAGAAGTGACAAATTGAGAATGAGTCTAGACAAGTCAAGGTTACCTAAACGAGGTAATAGCTTTAGGAAATTCATACCTAGAAAGCAAAGAAAAACAATGACCGACCCTTTTGTGGATCGGATCAAACGAGCCCAGACCGACAAAGGCGAGACGGTTTCAGGCAGAATGGTTGAAACGAGGAGTCAGAAGTCCTCAGAAGAGCGAAAAAAAATGTTAGAAGTGGAGGTCAATACGGACCAGGCCATGAATGACAACCAGGAAGTACATGGACTGGAAGGGAGAGGCAGAAGGCTGGCGAGTGAATCTACTCCGGTAGAACAAGGCCATGATTTTGCCACTTCCACCGGGACATTGGACCGAGAGGAGATGTCGGAACTGTCCGACATCTCAACTGAAATAGTGGCAACTAGAAGATCTCCAACAGACAACACCATGATGGCAGGCGGGACTGAGAAACAAACAACGTCCTCATCGTTCTCAGAAAGAATGAGGAACACCTTAGGAAACATCTTTCCATTCACCATGGGAGTGGGCACAGGAAATGAAGCTGAATCCCAGGAGGAAGAAGAGGACGAAGAAGAGCAAGTGGACTTTGGGTCTCAAGTCAGCCTCAATAAATCGACCCAGGAGAATGAGGCATACATCGAAAGAGAGACTGGAACCATGGACAAATTTGGTGTGGTGAGAACGATAAGCAAAGACGCAAACACACCAGGCCAGTCGAGAGGCTTTGCGATTATGACAAATTCGGAGCCGCGAACTGGGAAGAGTAGAAACAAAGGGCTAGGCAACGCATTGGCGGATCCTGAAGTGGATAATGAAAAGACGTCGAGACAGAGAGTAAAAGCCCGAATCTCGACCAGCACGAAGCTACCTGGGACCGACAGGGTGACACCGCCACTCGTGGATAACGGGGCAGCAATAGAAGAAGCCTTGAACAACATAGTGGGCAGTATAGGAGAACAAAACGAACAGATGTCCTTAAGAATGAGTGAACTAGAAAGAGCAGTTCACATTGAGAGAGAAAGTCTACAGGAAGAAATAAACCGCAATAGACAAGAAGTTGGTAGGAGCGAAAAACGCTTGAAAAAAAGAACGGACGAGCACATAGCGAAGAACTTGTCGCGAATGACAAGAGAAGCGGAACAGAGGGAGTTACGCTTAAGAGACGACATGGAGAAGTTGAGAATTCAGCAAGAGCAGTCTCTTGGGACTCTTGACACAAAGATAGATGCGATGATGGAGAGGCGAACTCAGGCTATCATGGATAGGTTGGACGGGCTACTAGGCAGCAAGAGTGGACCAAAAGAAGGGGAACCGAACTCGGAAGGTCCCAGCAGGGAGGCGAAGGTGAACTTCAATGACCATCAAAGGAGGAGGACATATGGATCCACTAGAGGCAGTTCATCAGGCTACGCCACAAAGGATAATAGAACATGGGGCCCAAACAGTAGAGCAAGTTCAACAGGGAAAAGACAGACCTCTAACGAACGACCAACGCAAGGCACACATGCGACTGGGAGAGGTGATTCCGGTAACAGGAGACATGCGAGCCCAGGGAGGAGTCGTGTGGGCCAAGGGGGAGACACTCACGGCGATTCGGATTGCAGGGATGCACCGAATACAGAGCCTCTAACAAGGTGTGATGACACTCAGGCGGGGCACTCGAGAGATGCCACGGCAATGGCCACAGCCTTTGAACCCCTAAACAGGTCTTTAGAGACATTCCTTACAAGGTTATCCAAAACCAATGAACGCAGTGAGAAGTCCAGAAGAGTCTTTAAAAAACCAAGATGCTACAAAGACGAATCTGATGGCTGTATTGATACCTGGATAGAGGTAATGAAACTGCATTTCGAGGAAGAGGACTTGTCGGAAAGACAAGAATGCAGTGCGCTCACCAGTAACTTGGAAGGGACAGCCCTGAACTGTGTCATGGCCAAGAAGCAATATCAGCGTGATACAGCCGAGAAAATCTTCGAGATCTTGTTAAACCGTTTTGGATCAGAAATATAAGCTCGACTATTGTACTGCGACCGACCAAAAGTACAATACACATACGTTTTTCATAGAGGTATTCTTATTTAGTAAGAAAATTTTTTTTGATTTTAAATCAACATAATTTGTGCTTGATTGGGTAGTGAGTACACTATCTTTTAAATTGACTGATAACATCATATTGCGCTAGTTCTCAAATCTTACGACCGATAATCGGTTAGTGTGAATAAATTAGATACAAGCTGTACTCTGATAACATACACGGATTCGTGGTCACTATTTAATAGAATCTTGTTGAATTTATTGTGTTGTGTCATTATTATTGATAGTCAAACTATAAGGTCACTAGCAATCGAATTGAGTGTATAGGCATTAAGAAGTGACAAATTGAGAATGAGTCTAGACAAGTCAAGGTTACCTAAACGAGGTAATAGCTTTAGGAAATTCATACCTAGAAAGCAAAGAAAAACAATGACCGACCCTTTTGTGGATCGGATCAAACGAGCCCAGACCGACAAAGGCGAGACGGTTTCAGGCAGAATGGTTGAAACGAGGAGTCAGAAGTCCTCAGAAGAGCGAAAAGAAATGTTAGAAGTGGAGGTCAATACGGACCAGGCCATGAATGACAACCAGGAAGTACATGGACTGGAAGGGAGAGGCAGAAGGCTGGCGAGTGAATCTACTCCGGTAGAACAAGGCCATGATTTTGCCACTTCCACCGGGACATTGGACCGAGAGGAGATGTCGGAACTGTCCGACATCTCAACTGAAATAGTGGCAACTAGAAGATCTCCAACAGACAACACCATGATGGCAGGCGGGACTGAGAAACAAACAACGTCCTCATCGTTCTCAGAAAGAATGAGGAACACCTTAGGAAACATCTTTCCATTCACCATGGGAGTGGGCACAGGAAATGAAGCTGAATCACAGGAGGAAGAAGAGGACGAAGAAGAGCAAGTGGACTTTGGGTCTCAAGTCAGCCTCAATAAATCGACCCAGGAGAATGAGGCATACATCGAAAGAGAGACTGGAACCATGGACAAATTTGGTGTGGTGAGAACGATAAGCAAAGACGCAAACACACCAGGCCAGTCGAGAGGCTTTGCGATTATGACAAATTCGGAGCCGCGAACTGGGAAGAGTAGAAACAAAGGGCTAGGCAACGCATTGGCGGATCCTGAAGTGGATAATGAAAAGACGTCGAGACAGAGAGTAAAAGCCCGAATCTCGACCAGCACGAAGCTACCTGGGACCGACAGGGTGACACCGCCACTCGTGGATAACGGGGCAGCAATAGAAGAAGCCTTGAACAACATAGTGGGCAGTATAGGAGAACAAAACGAACAGATGTCCTTAAGAATGAGTGAACTAGAAAGAGCAGTTCACATTGAGAGAGAAAGTCTACAGGAAGAAATAAACCGCAATAGACAAGAAGTTGGTAGGAGCGAAAAACGCTTGAAAAAAAGAACGGACGAGCACATAGCGAAGAACTTGTCGCGAATGACAAGAGAAGCGGAACAGAGGGAGTTACGCTTAAGAGACGACATGGAGAAGTTGAGAATTCAGCAAGAGCAGTCTCTTGGGACTCTTGACACAAAGATAGATGCGATGATGGAGAGGCGAACTCAGGCTATCATGGATAGGTTGGACGGGCTACTAGGCAGCAAGAGTGGACCAAAAGAAGGGGAACCGAACTCGGAAGGTCCCAGCAGGGAGGCGAAGGTGAACTTCAATGACCATCAAAGGAGGAGGACATATGGATCCACTAGAGGCAGTTCATCAGGCTACGCCACAAAGGATAATAGAACATGGGGCCCAAACAGTAGAGCAAGTTCAACAGGGAAAAGACAGACCTCTAACGAACGACCAACGCAAGGCACACATGCGACTGGGAGAGGTGATTCCGGTAACAGGAGACATGCGAGCCCAGGGAGGAGTCGTGTGGGCCAAGGGGGAGACACTCACGGCGATTCGGATTGCAGGGATGCACCGAATACAGAGCCTCTAACAAGGTGTGATGACACTCAGGCGGGGCACTCGAGAGATGCCACGGCAATGGCCACAGCCTTTGAACCCCTAAACAGGTCTTTAGAGACATTCCTTACAAGGTTATCCAAAACCAATGAACGCAGTGAGAAGTCCAGAAGAGTCTTTAAAAAACCAAGATGCTACAAAGACGAATCTGATGGCTGTATTGATACCTGGATAGAGGTAATGAAACTGCATTTCGAGGAAGAGGACTTGTCGGAAAGACAAGAATGCAGTGCGCTCACCAGTAACTTGGAAGGGACAGCCCTGAACTGTGTCATGGCCAAGAAGCAATATCAGCGTGATACAGCCGAGAAAATCTTCGAGATCTTGTTAAACCGTTTTGGATCAGGGGTGCAGGGGCACCAAGCAATGATGCGCTTCGAGAAACGGAGGCAACGAGAAGATGAAACGATAGACAAGTTTCTAGATGACTTGGAAATGCTGAGAAGACGCAGCCAACGGGATGAGTCGAACCGAAGGATGAACCTGGCAGTAGCCTCAAAATTCATCGAGGGTGTGAAGAATGATGAACTTCGAACAATGCTAGCAACGCATTACACACCACTATCAACCAATGCGCCAACACCAGAGGAGTTGAGGCTCAAGTCAAAAGAATATCTTTTGTTGAAACCTCCTTCGAGATATGGATACTATAAGAACAATTATGGAAATTTTAACAACGGACCAGCAAACCAAGGGAACAAATGGTACAAACCGAGGGATGATATGGACAAGAGACGCTCTTGTGCCAATTGCACTTCAGCGGACCATCATGTGTCTGCATGCCCAACTTACAAACAAGGCATGAAAGCAATAGGCTTTAGCCTCGAGGACGAAGATGCGTCAGAAATTGACCATGAGGATTTCATGAGAGGAGTAATTGCGAAATTCGGCCCGAGGTGTTTCTTTTGCAACTTGGAAGGTCATTTTAAATCAGATTGTCCGCAATTCTGGGATGCAGTGGGAGACATCAAGCATCCAAGGCATGAGGAAGCTTTATCAGGAGTGAAAGCCAGCAAGGCTCGCCTATTGAGTGAAGCGGAGGCGCGCAGAAAAGACAAACCGCAAGAGCTGGCGACGAAGAATTTGCAAGCGGTAACTGAAGAGACACGTGAACCGGAACCAGTGACTGCGGCCGATGACTTCAAGATTGATTATAGGGCAGCCGCGAGGGATGCTCTAAATAGAGTGCCGCAGGAACTGGTGACGATAGAGATCGAACAAAAAGTGAAACTCGAACTGGAGAATGAGAAACTACAGGAGCAACTGAATACCTTCGAAGCAACGGAGGTTGAGGAGACTAAAGCACCAAGCAGGATAGGCCATGACGCCATGATGGAACAAGATGCAGTACACATTGGGTATGAAGCAGATGTGACCGCACATCTGCTCGACACCAACCGAAAGAAAATCGGAGTCACAGGGCTTCTGGACACAGGAGCGGTAGTGAGTGTGATGCCGATAAAAACTTGGGAAAGAATGGGCTTCACGAGGGAAGATCTAATTCCAACGAATCTCCGACTAACCGCCGCCAATCGAGGAGCGATCTACGTAGCCGGAAGAACACCAATAACGGTTCTCCACATGGGAGGACGGGATCTTTGGATGAGCTTCCTGGTGGTAAAAAATTTGGACGACGCCGACCAATTCATCTTGGGCAGAGATTTTGTCAGGAATTTCGACGTGATGATTGACTTGAACAACGGTCTGATACGGATTAGGAACCCGGACCGGAAATATGTTAAGAAACCGATTAATAGGATACTAACAGACGAAAACAAGGTACCAGTTTTTTTGGATAGAAAAGAAAAATTACAACCAGGACAAGCTGTAGTAGCGATTTTTAGAATGAGAAATTTAATTTCGTTAAGCGATAGTAAACAGGTTTGTTCAGTACCGAATCCAAATAGTCAGAGTTCGGTGATTTTAGGCCGGAGCTTCTCGGTAACGCGAAACAGACAGTGTGTCAGTGTGTTATTGAACACACTGGACACCACGGTTTCAATCCAGCGTGGAAAGAAGCTTGGTTACGCTTTGCCGATGAGGACCGACTATGAGGAGACACAAAACTTGAAGAAACATAGTGTGAAAGACTGTCCTTATCATGCCAATAAAGATAAAATTTTAAAGAGGATTGATGAATTAAAATCTATTCATAAATTGTTTTCAATGAAATCCGAAACGGACGACGGCTTATCGAGCTGCTCGAATTTTCCGGAACGCCCCTCGTCATATGAACTAGAATCTGACAAACCGGTTTTGCCAGAGATAGAACATTTAAAAGGGAAAATAGGTGAGGGAGATTTCGAAAAATTGCGGTACCTCTTAAATCGGAACGCAGATGTATTTTCAAAACATAAGGCGGATATCGGTTGCTGTAATTTCGTCGAACACGAAATCGAACTTGAAGAGGGCGCCGTTCACCATAGAGAAGGCGCAATGCGAATGACGCCACACAAGTCGGAAGCGTGCCGAGCGGAAATAGCAATGTTGCTTGAATACGACATGATAGAACCCTCGAAATCGCCATGGGCTTGCGGTGTAATAATGGCGAAAAAGAAAGGGGGCAGCTTAGGTTTTGTTGCGACTTTCGTTACATGAACGCGGTAACGATAAAAGATGCGTACCCGATACCGCGAATAGACAAGAGCCTCTCTAAGCTTGGTGATGCCAAGTTCTTCACCACATTGGACTCGGGTTCTGCCTTCTGGCAGGTCCCTCTGCGGAAGAAGGATAGAGAGAAAACCGGATTCGCGTGCGAATTAGGGTTGTACCAGTGGAAGAGGATGCCCTTCGGCTTGTGCAACGCGACAGCCACTTTTCAAAGACTGATGGCTCAGGCTTTGACTAGAGTGACAAAGAAGTACGGGAACCTGGTGATTAGTTACGTGGACGACGTGGTCATAGCGACACCAACCCTGGAAGACCATATTGATCGGTTTGATGAGGTCTTTGGATGCATGAAAAGAGCAGGCTTGAAGTGCAAACCATCGAAATGTGAAATCCTTAGAGATTCAATCAAGTACCTGGGAGGAATGGTGGATAGGCATGGTGTGAGACCGGACCCGGAAGCAGTGGAAGCAGTGTTGACATGGAAGGCTCCCAGAACGGACACACAGCTCCTGAGCTTCCTAGGGTTTGCCAACTACTACTGGGAGTTCATAAAAGGATATGCGGACAAGGTGTATCCGATGCAGAAGCTGATGCGCAACAAAGGGGAAAAGTTCGAATGGAACGATGAAGCACAAGTTGCCTTCGAGAACATAAAGCGGGAACTGTGCGAAGCGCCAGTGCTAGGCATGCCTACAGAAAAGGGCATGTATGTTCTTGACACAGACGCATCGGTAGTAGCCATCTCAGGAATATTGCATCAGGAGCAAGAATGGAATGGAAGAACGGTTCTCCGTCCCATTGCATACGGTAGCAAGGTCTTGAGGGACACTGAGATGAAATATGGCGCACCAAAAGCAGAAATGTTTGCAGTAGTCACATTTGTGGAAAAATAAAGCGCATACTTGGGGAGCGCTCCCTTTAAGTTACGCGTACACAACAGAGCGTTATCCTGGTTGATGACCTACTCGATGGATCAGAGTTATATTGGTAGATGGATAGTAAGATTGGATGGCTACCATATGATAATCGAACACAGGATGCGTGATAAACATCAGAATGCTGACAGCCTCAGCAAGAAAACTGAATTCTATGAAAGATTGGAGCAGAAGAAAGCCAATCAGGCAGAAATAAAAGAAGGATTTTTGTTTCTGGAGAAAGAAACTTATGAGGCGCTTCCCTTAACGAGATGGTTGGATAAGTCTGGACATCCAATTCCGGGGCATCCTGAGTTACCTGTTGAGAAAGCAGCCGAGATAAAGATCCTATCCAAGGAGGACCCGGTCCCCTTGATCTGTTGCTGCGCTCAAACCTGGTCCAGCAAGAACTCTCTCGCATGAACATAAACAGCCTCTCATTATTGGATAAAACGGTGCAGGTCACACCGCAAGTGATGCGGATGCTGGGTGGGTTGTTAGAAAGAGAAGTGACCAGAGATGACCCCGAGTGGACAGCAGCAGTGGCTTCACTAACAATCAGGGAGAAGGTGAAGATCATGCCGTCCAGACGACAACACGAAGAGAACGAGAGGGATTGTAGGACAATAGTTCAGCAACTAGTATCCTCAATACCACGCGGGTTTTAACCAGTACTTCTTACGGACGGAAAGAAAAGGGAAGCAGTACGCGAAGGAAAACCGTACCTTTGTGGACCAGGATAAAGAAGGTGAGAAGGTAGAACAAAACCTGCTGCAAGATTGTTTGTTCGGGGAGATGAACGATGAGAAGAGCCAGCGAGTACAAGATCAACACCCGGGACAAGGTTTGTCCGGGGAGTCTGAGATATATGAAAAAATTCCTGATGAGAAACAGGACCTGGAGAACAAGGTTTTGTCCGGGGAGTTCAGATGGATGCGAAGAAGGCACAGACATGATCTGGAGGAGCGCGCAGACTCCATCACAACCTCTTCAACAGATGAAAATTCCCGAAACTCAGGAATTGACACCTATTCAGACAGGAACTCGAGCTCGGGATCAGAACTGTCCGAACTAGCGATCCACACACTACTAGTGGAAACTCGTGCAAGGGATCTGGACAGAGAGGTGTACCAGGATCCTGACAGTGATCGCTACCTTATACCAAGCGAAAGAGTCTTTGACAACGCTGCGGATGATTTGGAGACAATAGCAGTATCGAAACGTTCGATAAGTCTGTTGCCACAAAAAGAGGTAGTCAGGACTGATTTTCAGCCGTTAAAGCAAGAAACACAGCCGCTGGCGAAGATTTGGTGAGTTAAGATGGAAGAAGACACACACCAGCCCAACGAGCTGAATAGTCAGATGAGGGTCATGAAGACGTACTTGAAGGCGAGATACAGACTCTCGGATCTTCTAAGGGCGCAGAGAAATGATCGCATGACAAGCAACCTGAAAAGGTGGATCGAGAATGGTTCAACGGATAAAGGGGACCTCGAGGAAGACAGTTACCGTATCCTGAGACAATACTTCATGCAGAAGGAGGGGAGGTTATATTTGAACAAGGACGGGATTGTGGCTTGCAAAAGAAGAGAAGAAGACAGAGTCCTATACAAGTATAACGCGATAGTGTTGCCGCAACTCTATCAGACAGAACTATTATTCAGGTCGCATTATCAGATGGGCCATCAGGGGATCGGCAAAGTATATCAGAGGATCCTGAAGCGCTTCGAGTGGCCTGGAATGAAAAAGGCATGCGAGAAGTGGGTGACAGCATGTCTGTCATGCCAACAGGTCAAGGATCCAAGGAAGTTGCGATTTCCTTTACCATCGATCGAGTCGTCTGAATTCAACGAGGTGGTGCAGATAGATCACCAAAATATATGCATGACAGGCAGTGGTTACAATCAGGTGTTGGTCATGATAGATCATTTTACGAAGTATGCAGAGGCCGTGCCCTGCATAACTGCCTCGGCGGAAGAGACATGCGACCACCTGATCAATACGTGGATAGCGAGACATGGTTGTCCGATGACGTTTCAATCGGATAATGGAACAGCTTTCGTAGGAGAGCTTACGAAAGAGCTCATGAGACGCTCACAGGTTGCTCAGGCTCACTCCACGACATACCACCCCCAGACGAATGGCTTAGTGGAAAGACAGAATAGGACGTTAGTGTCGATGCTGAGAGTATATTGTTCCAGGTACATGACCGATTGGGACAGTTACCTTCCACAGGTGATGGGAGCCTATAATAGCACGCAACACTCCACCACTGGAGTTAGTCCACACATGATGCTAACTGGACACGAAAAATCTTTACCCTTAACTATTTTCTACCCAGAGTATGAGGGAAAGAAAACGTCTCCACAGGTCTACGTGAGAGATGTGATCAGACGTCAACAGGAATTGAACGATTTATGTAGACGAAATACTCAGCAAGCACAGGCAAGGCAGAGGAAAAAATTCGACAAGAAAGCAGCTGGTGCAAAAGCTTACAAGGTGGGAGATTACGTATGGGTATTTCAGAACGTTATACCACCGAAAGGAACGAAAAAGCTCCTAAAAAAGTGGAGGGGACCCTTCATGATTACGGAAGTGCATCAGGAGGGACGCTTTTACAGACTGAGTACTGGTCGAGCCGCTCATTACGAAAACATTAAGCCACACAATCCATCGACAGAAGACTGGTGTATACCTGCAGACATGGAAGAAGGGGATTATCTAATGATGGATCCTGCTTGTGAGGTCAACGATAAGGGCACCAGGGAGAAAAACGATTGAAACGAAGTCATGGAGGAAGGAGCGAATACACCGCTGGACCTGGATCCAAACGAGGTGATCGAAGCGGACGATTAAACCTTACCCTACGCAGAGGAGGATTGGCAGGATCCCGAACAGATGGAGGTTCCCAAGAACTTGGAACCGGATCTTCCGTTCACGATGCAGACTCGTCAGAGTGACGGGACGAGACCAAGAAAGAAGTATAACCCTTACGGTGACGACTTTGTAGTGGATAGGATAGATCTGAAGAAGATAGTGGAAGAAGTAGTGGGTCTAGAAGAAATAACTGTGTCACAAGACATTGACATAGTCGATGATCACGACGATGAGTGGATCGACGACCGGTCGTAACCCGAGGTAGAATTCGACGACGAGCAACAGCAGTCATATGAACAAAACTTGACAAACCTGCGTGTCTTAGAATGGCTGAACGAGATGAAGTCGGACCCGGAGGAGACCAGTGTCACGATTCAAGAAGTAGATCGTGAAAGCAAAAAATACATGAAGACCGAACGAGATGATCCTTCCTGGGCTGCCCAGGAAGGGCGATTACTCATTCCGGCTTCCAATCCCGATTTGATACCCGGTATGCGATCGACGGGGACGTCGATGGATATTTTTGTCCGGGGAGTGGGGGTAGGTCTTACCCACACTGAAAACTTGATAATAAAAAAGTTAAGAATAGCAAGAGAGACAGGAGACTTAGAAGCAGAAACCGGCGAAGAACCTAAGAGACCTGACATAGGGAGGGTAGTTGAGTCATATTTTAACTTACCAAATGAATATTCAAGTAACATAATACCAACAGACAGTGATTTTATACTCACAAATAGAACATGTGCGATAGCAATCACAGCAGACAATAGTTTCAGGACAGCGTTAGCGGCAGACTTTAAGAGAGAATATGGAAGCAAAGACTAGGGATAGGGGGCGTAGCGGCCTTACCTCCGGCGGCGTCACAGATACCGGGAAAATACCTATGCTTCTTGGTAACGAGGGCGACAGAGAAGCAGCACGTGGACCCAGAGAACCTAGTCTTGTCCTTGACGAGGTTGAGGGACTTCCTCGTGGAAATGGACGTGAAGGAGCTTTCGCTTCCAGTGTACGACCCGAACAGAGGACGACTGCACCCTCGAGAACTGTACGCGCTGGTACACGTGATATTCTCTGATACTAATATACAAGTATATTTACATAAGAAATATTACGTAATATTAAGTATAGGCTGAGTGACGGGCGTGAGAGTATTAGGCTAAAGACTAAGTTGTATGTAATGTGTGATATGTGTGATATGTATGTTATGTTATGTGTTATGTTATTAAGCTCTTGGGTAAGAAGGGGTTAGTGACCATGAACAACTGCATGACGATCTTAGGAATAGATCCAAAGTTTGGACTGTCCAATCTTAGGTCGAATTCCAAAATTTTAAAGACTGATTGATTTTAATAAATTTTAGGATAGAAATCTTTTTATCTGACTGTTTTAAGTAAATTTTAACGAGAAGTTAAGGTGAATCTGACAAGTGTGATATTCGTGACCTCTTTTCTAGATCCTGATTGATCATTTAATTGCTCACTTGAGTCAAAACCTTGAGATCAAATCAAATCTAATCTAATCTGAAGAACAGTATGGAGAATTTCAACTTGGATGAATTGATGGACCTGGCAGAAGCATATGTAGAACCGATGATAGATGCGATCTATCGTCGGCTAATGGATCGAGACTTCGCTCTGGAGGACCCAGAGGTAGTCATGTTGCTGACCGCCCTGATAAACATCTTGGGGCATGACAACCGTGGGGACCGCCCCACGGAAGTCCTATTGATGGCAGCATATGGAGAGAGGGGAGTACTAGACCGCCCGAACATGAGAGTGATGAGGTGGAGAAACGGGGCTCTCTCAGGGAGTGACTTGGCGAATGAGCCTGGATTGGAGAGTTCTAGGACTTATCAACCAGGTGAAATGCCTATGCCCTCCAAGCCCAAACCTGGGCTGAAGAGAATGCATCAGGAGATGAACAGCGAGGCTGACTCGTCTGGTTCACCACTGAGAGCAGCTGTGCCACTAAAGAGGGCGAAAGTAGAACAGAAGGTTCAGACGAACCAAACCATGCAAGATCTGGATGGGATAAAGGACGAGCTGGAAAGAACGAAAAGGGAGCTGGACGAAGTGACTAAGACCATGCTCATTGCGGAGGAAGACAGAGACATGTGGAAAAGATTGTTCGAAGACTGTAACAAAAAGCAGGGTGAGAAAATTGGACATGAAGAAAGCCACGGACTCGTGGAATAAGATAAGAGACCTGAGACACACTCTTATCCAATATCTCTTACAACAAAATCGCTTTGGAACGGGAGAAGATGAGACTATCGAGAGAAAGGAAGATGTGAGACGACATGTTGATGGCATGCCCCTACTAACCGATCTATGCTTGGGCATGAGGACTGATCCCTTAGCGTTGATCAGAGGAGCCACGGAGGTCGTGATAGTAATCTATGGACCAGCAGTCACATTTGCGTTCCCTGATGTCAAGGTGGAGGCGTATAGGAGGTCGGTGCTGCACCTGAACCTTATATCAGCAGTGGACGGTAGTGCGCTGAACTGGTGTGAGCAGCACGTGTTGCGGGAGCTCATGAGCGAAGATCTGTTATTTGCGAAGATATCAGAGCCGGAAATGACGGCAATCAATTTTGACGATCACTTCCGTGATCGCCTGGGATTAGTAGAAAGAGGACACATCGAGGTGTATCCAAAGCTTTGGAATCTGAGACCCTATGATAAAACGAATGGTGAGATAACCAGAGTGCCTCGTCTCACTGCAGCATATCACAAGGTGAGAGAAGAGACGAAGGATTGGGGTGATTACGAGTAGCTGCCGGAAGAAATCCCCGAATTTCCTCTGATAAGAAGGATGTTGCTCGGAGCAGTCTCCGTGGTACAAACTCCTAGGTTGAGAGCATTCGAAACCAATGAAAGGAGAATAGGGAATTTCGTGGGAACAATGGATCCATACTTTGTAGGTAGAAATGCCGCCGTGTTACAATACACACGATTTGCCTATACGGATCAAGCGACGAGAAGGCGAATAAGCAACGCCGCGACTCCCAAGCCTGGAAGATTTGACGAGGAATGGGTGGGATTAGGCTTAGCGCCTATGAAGATGAGAGGCAGGACCGAACTGTCTGAAGCCTCCTTGATCCTGACTAGTGTGAAACCGGAATTGAAAGTAGGAGGAACACTGCAGGCGAGAACCTTCCTAGCATCCTTCGGCTGCGAGGAAATCAAAGTGGTCCATGGAGAGGAGGAAGATGGATCAGCAGGCACACTGATCATACCGAAGTTTCCGGAAGGGACCGACAATGAGAAGCAAGGACCCTCGAGCTCAAAGAAGGACATGTCAGAAGGAGATGACGGACAGGGAGGAAGCCGTCAAGCGGAAGAACCCATGGAACAAGATGCAAGTCAAGCTGGTGGCGAAGACGACAGGGCATCGACAGGAGGAGTATCCAGCCTAGATTTCAATATCTTCAGTGATCTTGAGAACAACGCGGATACGTTGGAGACGACTGAGCCAGCGGATGAAGGCATTTCGACACTGGAGCCTCCGTCAGCCTTTATGGAAATGAAACGGAATTTGCCGGAGAGCAGCTCTCCTGGCATTTCAAGAAATAACGAACAAAGAATCCTCATGGAATCACCTAGAAGAAAAAGAATAGAGGGCTCAGCCAGAGTACCTTTCTTGGGAACGTTGCCCGAAGAAGAGTGGGAAGTACATCATCGAGACCATGAAAGTAGGACGGGATGCAGATTGGACAGAGTGGCGTTCATGGAGGAAGTCTGGACAGTGGTTCAGAGCTATGGGACCCAGTCCATTTTGAAAACAGGTCTCAACCGACCATTGATGCGGGAAGTCCTTGATAAACTTGATGAGTGTGAAGGGAGATTGAGCAAGTTGTTGATTGACTCAACCACTGATGGAAGTGAGGCGAACTCTCCCATCAAGATGACACCGCAGGATGATAAAGGAGAGGTGGTGTATCTGTCAAGAACCAGGAGGGGAGCGATGCGATCGAAATTGGTGATTGATAAGATCAATGAGATGAAGATGAAGTTAGGCAGCAAGGTGATGCCGAGGAGAGTAGGAAAGACGAAGGTGGATTCAGAGATATCAATGAAAGCTGACAATTCAGCGAAACGAAAACGAGTCGAAGAAGCCATGGATTTGGGACAAGGTGATTATCAATTACCTGGCACGAACAGAATGTTAACCGATATAGCGATGGTGCCACCCATTCTCATGGCAGGGATAAAGTCAACAGGTTACAAATCCAGAAGGAGTGACCGCACTCTGACTGGAGCAACCTTAGAAATGGAAATACTTAGCCAATGTGGATAAAGCACGATGAAAGACTTTAAACCATCTCCCATGAACCACGGAAAGGGAAGTGTCGCAGGACAACTAGTACCAGTGGAGTATAACCAACTGACAGTATCGGAGACTGTGTCAATAGATGAACACGCCGGTGGATACATGGAGATGTTAGAGTACCGAAACTCGGCTAGAGGGTATGTGATGGCTCTGGAAGACGAAATGGCCATGGAAGGTTATCTGGAGACGATGTTGCGAGACACCACCCTCAAACGGAAGGCGTATGGAACTTTAGCGTTATCCGAGATGCAGGCGGAAACGATCGAGCAATTAGTGAGCCTTCCATGGAAAGCAGTGGTGTTGAAGTACTTCGAAGAGGAAATGAGGACTGCGCCGAGAATACACGCTCTCATGGCAGTACCCTACGTAAGAACCGAATTACAACTGAGGTTCGCCTGGTGCATGATGGGATTAACTCGCGGGGAATATGACTCAGAAGAAAGGAAAAGGTCAAAAGAAGAGAAAGTTTTCCTTATGACGAACCTGAGGGATCTGATAACCCAAGAGGGGGCAGCAGTAGCGTGCGCGAAGCGGAGAGACGCTCTCTGTTTCTTTCGATTCCTGATAGAGCAGATTTCAGTACCAGCATTGAACACCTGTGCCAAGATGTTGAGGGAGGGCGATGAACGATCAAAAGCCTTACTCTTGCTGGCACTGCTGGAGATGCATCAAAGCAAGCCGATGAGGGTGAATATGAAAGAACCTGAGGAATTAGAGCCCATGAGAAAGATAGACGAAATCAGGAGATTTTCAAACAAGGAGCTGAGACTCACTAAAGAATCTATGGGGGCACTACCGCTATCCAGTGAGTACTGTGGACCGATCAAGAAGAAGTCGTACAGCTACGTGTCCGGAATCATAGGGATAGCGTACAACCCTTTCCTGAGTGAAGACATACGCGATTGCTTCTTCGATTACGAGCAGGCAGTGTTGCTAAGATTCTGGACGTCGAGAATTGTAACAATTAAGAGCGCTAATAATCCACAGATCAAATTGGGACTGGTCTTGGAAGAAGAGGTGACTGCACCTTCCGTACCAAAATCCGACAAAAGAGTAGAGTTTGGGTTGGGATTCTCGGATGAACTACTGAGAACGAGCTTGATGGTAGTGTGGGAACTGATGAGACCATCATGGTGTCCTAGTCCCAATGCTGACTCGATATTACGGGCGACACAAGACGTGCAGAGGGAGCTGAATGCAGATTGTAACCTGCGTGACCTGAACATCATATATAATGTGATGATAACAGCCTCTAGGAGCAACGGCGAAGACAAAGTGGAGTTGCCTGGCTGGGGACCAGAAGACTGGGTTAAACCTGGCAGCTGTCTGGCGGAAGTCTGTGGACTGGAAGGTCACGTTTGTGGAAGTCTGGATTGTGTAAAAACCCTAGAGAGACAACATAAGCAATTGACGATATTGTTTGGGAATGTCGTGATGAAAGCTAGAACAGAAACATGAGATGGTCACAGCCATCAGTGTAGAAGTGTTCCCAGGAGTTCTGCAAACTGAGCAAAAGTACATAGGAAAATGGAGGGAAGCGATCGAGACGGAAATGAACATCAGACATAGTGAGTCTTATTGTAGACCATCAGGAGCACGATATTTGGTGGGATCGACATTGGCTCCAATGTGCAAGAGCAGGTACCCGGTGCATTTCGTAGCTGTGGATGTAAAGAGTACGAGAACGATCGTGGATCAAGCCTTCTCAGTGCCAAAGTGTGTGAGACTAACGAGACTGTTCGAAAAATCTTACGAGTTGCTATGTAAAATGTTCTCAGCAGTTCCAGAGAGAACAAAGGAGGAGTTGGAATCTATATTGGGAAGGAAGTTCTTGGGATACGTGAGTGGGAACTTCAGTAACTTTGAAAGACAGAAACAGAGAGGATCAACCGTTACGGATTACAATTTAGTAGACGAGAATGATGAAGTCCACCGAGTGATGATGAAAGTGGAACCATTACTGGAAGCTTCGGGAAAACGTAATTGGATGAGCATCATGTTGACACATGACGAGTTTCCCTGCCACTGCTTGCTGCAGACCTGGTGGTATCCCGAGCTTAGTAATCTGATGTTGATCTGGGACTCTGGAGAGCTGCTCTCCATGGGTTTACCAGACTCATCACGGCCCATAACGATAGTGATAGTGGGAGTTATGATGGCGATACGATGGCTGGAGGCTCATGTGAGAGAAAACAATAGACAGGAGGTACCGATGAGAGAACAGTTGCAGAAATTGTATTGTCTAAAAGATTTAGATCTTTTTGAGACAATGTGCAAGATTCTAAACATTCCGATGGAAGTGAAAAAGATATGGGCAAGAAGACGATTGATGACATGGTTCAGAGCTAACATGACTGCATGGTTGTACGAATATGCCAAAAAGCATATGTCGAAGCACGGCAGAGTGTACAGTGGATATCAGCTGGACATTGGAGCAGGAGCTTTCAAGCGAGCTTTCGTGACTCATCGGAATGCAGTGACCACCGCTGTGAAGAAAATTTCCAGGACGAGTGAACGTAGTGGAAAGGAGAAGGAAGAGATGTTGAAGGAAGATTTGGAGAGAAACGTGACGTTGTGTCTCCACAACAGCTTCTGCCGAAACAGAGAATCTAACGTGGATCCCCTACCTTGTTGCAAACAGAGGGTAGAAGAGCAGAAGTGTTGGAGGACTGCTTCCAACAGCGTCAGAATCGCTAACGATGTGTTGCAAGACACAGAAACTGAAAGTGCAGAGTCAGTGTCACAGGAGGAAGAGATGGAACATTGACAAACGGTCGAAAGAACAAGAGGCAAAAAGAAAGAAAATTAGAAGAATTTAGAAGTTTTAGAACTTCTAAACGACGAAAAAAGAAGAAAACAAAGGAGTGACGAAGATGAAGAAACTAAAACTAAGAAGGTTTTATGTGCTGTGAAAAAACTCAAGTGAGAAACTAAGCAACCAAGTTGTAATTGAAAACTGAAACATTTAGTTGATCTTTGAACATTGAAGAATTTGTTGCATTTATAAATTTGCATTTTGATTCTAGTCAGTGGCTTTAGAGACACTTACTTACTATTTATTTAAAAAGGTTTGAGTAAAGAGTATATTTAAATAATCCAGCCTGCATGACTGTTTTTAATCAACTAGGAGAACTGATCACTTTGTGGTGATATGAAAGGCTTGGGTAATCTCTCGAAGAGGGAGATTGTTTCATTGTTCTTTCTAACCACAGAGTTTCTTAGTTTTAAAATTCAGGAAAATAACATGCAAGATTTCCGGAGGGAAGAAGCATAGTAGGATAATTTTAGCTTGTTGGTTGGCAGGACTGTCTTGCAAACCAACATCTTTTAAAAATCTAGGAGGAAAAGTTTTAATCAGGGCATTGACATTGTAAGTCAGAAAAGATGTTTTTATCTTAGGTCATATCCTCAATGTGCAGATTAATGAAAAAATTTGAAGGCTATAGTGATGTAGTATGATGCCATTTATATTCTGCAGTGAGTCGATATGACGCGGATAAAAGTAATTTCGTGCACTTTGTAAATTCTGTTCGATGACACTGTACCAATTTTACGAACATTGCGAGATTCAATGAGGACATTGACCGGACTGTCCGGGGAGTATGTGACATTCGACCAGAATGGACCAAAATGCAGATTCAACAGATTCGAAATTTTAGCAGCTAACCTTCCGAATTGATGGTTTTAAGAGATTAACAACGTTATTGGGAAGATTAGCCAAACGGTGAAGGCTAGAATATTCTGGTGTTTTAAATTTTCGAAGTATGACGTCATATTTCTGAGAAACGTCAGAAACGGTCATTTTGGCAGAAAACCGGAATAAAAATACAACAACATTAGTTGCGATAGCGATAACAACGAGAATTGTGATTGGAAAACAACAACAAATTGCAGAAGTAGCAGAGACCGTTCCGAGTTGCAACTATTATGTCGCTACAATAGTTTCAAGGCCGTTGCGAACAACAATGAAGGGTGGAAGACAGCCTTCCGGGAGGAGAATAAGAGTCTTATTTTCCCGGATTCAAGAATCTGGAGGGGTCTCGGGACTGGAACTTTTATCATCTTATATAAACTTTTAGCTTCCCTATCATGTCCTGAATTGAATTTAATTAACATCTGAATTCATTCTGCTAAGATGAGAAGCTAGGAGTTGGGGGAATGGGTTGATTCGATGGAGATGATGATTTTTATCTACTGAACAAAAACAATAATAATTCAGTAAATAGTAGTAGCCCTGATTTTAGGAGTGATCTCGTGGTCTGGGGATACTGAGACCCAGCCATGAGCTCACTATTTCTGCATGTAATCTAGTTAGTTTGAGTGTTTTGACCGAAGCCGAAAGCAGTAACGTTTTTTGTCGACCCGATGTTAGAAAGACCACCGAAAATACTGGCTTGGTAGAGACGGTGAAAAACACGTAGAGCTCTGTTTAGACGTTGGCCAGTCGTCTTAGAACCTAGCTTTACTTTCCGTCGATATGTATCTTCCGGGCGAATGTTACATATCTCGAATGTGATTTTTTAAAGATTGATCTGGATTTCTAGATTCTGAAGATGTTGAAGAATTCTGTTGAAGATGTTTAGTGATAATAACTTGCTCCCGGAAAATGTTTTAAACTTAAAAAAAGGGGAACTAAATAATATGGCACATATGCTAACAGATACGTTTATACATGAAAATTACGAACTTGTTAGTTATATTTTTGCTTTATGATTATAAATATGACTGTGTTCAGGTGCGGGGTGAGGCGGCTCGAACTGTATTCTTTCAGAAGACCAGGCGTTGTCTCCGGGCAACATAGTTTAATACTATTCAAGTCTGAGTATGGGTATACAGTTTCGGGTTGTTTTGCTTTGCATCTAAAGGACATAGTCATATTTCAAGAAATTGTGAAAAATGGTCAAAAAGAGGGCGTTACTCTGCCCACATTTCTAGAGAATTTAAGGGCTTGTTTTTCACGTGGATGAGGCGTTAATTAACTTCTAAAAAACTTATAATTTTTTCTTTTTGCTAATTGTTTTCATAAATATTATATTTATCAGTTATTCATAACTCATTGATGTGCTTTTCTTTTGTGTAATCTATGGGGTACGCTCCTAGTGGGTTTGAAGAAAACCCTTTGCGTATCCTCACTTAACAATCTTGGGTAAACTGTTGATTCATTTATTATGTGATAAAAAATATACTTTTTGTTTAATGTAATAGTGTATCTGATTGTTAAGTGAAATTAATTCTTCTTCTTCTTCTTCTAGATTTTCCCCTTTGCGAGTATTGCAACTGAGACCATGAACTTTTTTCAGTAGCAAACTGGACTTTTTCTGCTTTCTCGAACTATCGTCTGCCTGCTTATATTTATCGGCTCAGATCCCGCTGTCTGGACTTTTATGAAGGTAACTATTTTTCTGTAGTTTTTTATGCCATTTCTAGCATCCTTAATGATGGTAATTGAGGTCAAAGATTTTTTTTTGCTGAATTTCTTACTTCTTTGGAAAATTTCTGAAAGTCTTTTTGATTTCTCTATTCGTCAAGTTAATTATAGTGTTTTACAGTGCATAGATGTTGTAAAGTTCCTTGAGTTTTTGTCATAGTCTCGGTCGGATTTAACGAAAGTTTTTGTTTTTCTCTTTTTTCTAAATTTTATATCTTCAAGTTAGTTGGCGATGTTTCCAAGGCTAATTCATCTCCAAATATAACCCCTTTTAAATTCTGTGGTTTTAGTCTTAATTAACGCAATTTAGAGGCTTATATAGGTCATGTTTATTGTTGGCTCAGAATATTATGGCACTGTTTTCAGTAATTAATTCATTTTTGAGTAAGATGAGTCCATCCTGTAATATTCTCGAAATTGAAAAAGCTTTAATGTAATAATTTTCTTTCCGAAATTTGAATGATAAAAAAAAGTTTTTAAAAATCCACCCTTCTTTTGCTTTCCTTGTATATTTACACTTTCCAACTGTCTGTTGTTTTTTGACGCACGGATTTTTAACCTAGCATAGCTCGTGTGATAGTATGAACTCTCTTTTTTCCAATCTAAATATTAGGGTTCATTTTAAAACTGTTCTATTATGTGCATGATATCAATAACCAGCTATTAAGTACAGCCAATTCTAAGGATATTATCACAGATGGTAAGGATATTAACAGAGACTATAAGATTACAAATAGCACTTAGCTTCAAGGTACCATGGAGCTGTAGCGTAGAGGTAGGGAAGGAGACCCGCTACAAAACAAGAGGGATCGAACCTGGGCAGTGTCGGAGGTTTTTAATGTACTTTTTCGTATACTAGTTAAAATGCGTCCGCTCGATAAATTGAGGCATGTTTGTTGCTAAATATATATATTTTTTCATATTGACTGGTACTGCTGATGCGTCATAATTGGCTTGCGTCACTTATGAATTATATGAACTCAAATTTTTACTATTCAGCTGTTCCCATTAGCGTTATCGGTCATATGTTTGCTTGTGTATACGAAAAGCAACTTCGCTTCTGTGTATTAAAATTTTTTTTTTCAGTTTTTTTCTTCCAATATATATGCTTCATTAGATCCTAAAAGAACACATTCTCTAAAAGAATTATTTTCGATTAGCGATGATCTTCTAAATAGTATTTAGGACAAATTATGCAATTCAATTATTACCGTCTTTTTTCAAGTTCTTTGATAATGCCTACAATTCATGCGCGCTCATATTAAACAAGCTACTAGACATCTTCTCTGCAAATCTTTAAGTAGATTTTCATGTGATAGAAGATAGTTTTTTTAAATTCTTGTTTTCCTGATAATTTTTCGTCTTTGTTTAAATATGGTGTAAACTACAAAATACGCTATTTCAACACTTCAGACTGGCGTGTTTTACACCACTTGCTATTCAAAGTACTGACTAGGTTAAAATTATATACTAACACTAGTTTGGATTAATATAGACTATTAGTCTAGTCTAGTCAGCATGTTGTGTAGCAAGTGGTGTAAAACATGCCATTCTGAACTTTTGCAATAGACTATTTTTTGGTTGAAATTTTGCGCCCTCCATTTGTGAATCAAAAGTTAATCAAAAGATAATTTAGCGAACAATCAATTTATTTAATTACCAATAAAATTATTTAACCAACTTAAAAACATGCGCGGATTCTCGTATAGGTTTTTAGAATCTAACACTGTTCATTTTGACGCTAGGAAACAATGTTTCTACGCATTTTCTCGTATAAACAGAGTACCAAAACTTTTATTAATTTGGTCATCACTTTTTGGCCAGATGAAGCGTTGAAGGTAGATAAATGGTCTCTGTTGATGTCGAGGTTGTTCGATCAATATGTCAAGATTCAGTTGACGAGAAGTTTATTTTCAGAGCTTTGGTTCCCAACTTAGTCTCCAGGAGTCAAAATCATAAGTTAATCGGGCATATCAAATAATTGGGAGTATAATTATACCGCGTTTGTGTCAAAATCATATCATATATGGCGACAGAAATTGATGATGATCAATAGTCACAATTATAACAAGTTGCCTTACTCGTCAATTCGTAAAGAATAGGCTAGCAGCATTATATAATATCTATTTTTCCTGTCATCTTTGATTTTTGATTATCGTTCGAAATAATTGCGTTCTCATGAACACGAAATTCTAAATCTAGGAGTAAATGTATCTCTAAACGAGTATATCTAGTACCTAACTGTATCTATATCTAAATCTAAATGTATCTAAAAGGAGTAAATCTAGGATTAAATGTATCTTTGACATGTCGGCAACTTTGACTACTGGAGGTCGTTACTAATTGCAAATGCTGATATTTTAAACCATTGCCTTATTTCTTCTCAGGGGTGGTTTTTCTTCATTGGGAACCCTAGAGCAGATTAATTAATGAGATCTTATACTTCACTAACTATCTTTTTGTTTCAGGTACTGGCACTGTCTAGAAAAGTAGCAGCAATAGAGCAAGACAACAAATCGAGAGTGATCAGAGAAAACTACTACATGTACTCATTAGCATGTCTTGCTACTGTCACTTTGTACCTCATGTTCAGAAGGTAGTCTCTACTCCGATTTTTACTCTGATGACTCTAGATGTTTGGGATCTTTTTGACTAACTATTTCCCCTTCCTCCTAATTGCACCTTAATCAAGAGTTTTCTCCCCTATAATGAACTAGTTTCATATTTAAAATATTTGTGTATCTGGTAACGAAGTTACTCCTTTTGCGATCGATAGCTGGAAGGGGGGGGGGGTTGTTAAAAAGATCCGATATATGTCATAAATGATGCTGAGCAGATTTTGGCATTACAGTATGTCTAAAATAAATAAATTCATTGAGAAGAAAATCAGCCTGCTTATAACATTTTTTCGCTATTTATTTTTTGCAAATATTCAAATAAGTTGAAAAGACATTAGCAGACATTGGTTGATTTTATTGTAATTTGATATAATCTGAGTTTAAGACACGTCGATATTTGTTTATTTTCCTATTTATGAATTGAAGTATTTTTTCTGTATTTTGGTTTGAAAGATTAATTAAGCTAACGGTGGAGATGAGTTGAATTGTTCTCATCGTTTCCAAAGCTAAAAGTTTCGAATCATAAAGCATTTTTTATACATTCACATCTGTGCGATATTCATTAGTTAATTACAACCTGCTAAAAGAATGGCCTAAAATTGAGCAGGAATTTACTTTTATTGAATTTTAATAAAATAAATTCTCTTTCTATTTACACTAGCCAGCTGAGTGCAATATTACGAACCTTCTTTTTTCCAACCTAACTCGAAATAAAAAGTTTTCATTTAGTGGCACGTTTGCTATAATTGTCTATAGCCTAATTGTTTTGATAAACTTATTAAATAGATACTGTTATGATGTGGAAGTCCTCCGACGGCAACCTTTGACTTATTATCATATCCAGCATTTGCGGCCCTGTGAGATTTTTGTTTCCGCAGGTGAAGATCTACACACTTGCAGTTTTGGTACGCAAACGGTATGGATCAAACAAACACCGACCGTCGTCACTTCAGCCGCGACTACTATCCCACGATCGCTAAGCTTCTACGTGGATGAAGAGGGTTTTATCAAAGCCACACATTCATTAAAGAAGGACGGTCTTTCGTGTCTCCTAAGAGAGGCGATAAGCGAACTCCGCAGAAATGACAAAATGATCGCTGGTTTAATGGAATTTTCACGTGTTGAATCTTCAATACACCAAATGAAAGATGAGATAAAATCCATTAAAGAACTAACGGAAAGTTCGTCAACTCAACAGCAACCTTCTGCGCAAAGTATGGATACAGTTTTAAAGGAGAAGCTTGGTACCATTTGCGAAAAAATTGATCTGCTCAAGCCAGTGGAAAATTCAACGCACCCGTCAAACAACCAACCGGTAAACGGTAATAACGATGTCCAGTTGCTGAAACAGCTAAGATGTTACTGTTAATTGGAGTACATATGACTCAACTGATAACTATGAGAAGTCGGTTTTGAATCTTCTCTTTGAGAACAATTTCCAGCAGCTGGTTGACTTCCCCACAACCACGTTGCATACTCTGGATGTCGTCCTTGTAAACAGCGATTTCATTCTCAATGTTGAGCCTGCAACTGACTTTACCAACGCATATTCCGTTAACGAGAAATCTGCCCCCGACCACTTTGCTGTGAAACTTGCTGTCTCGTATGCCCCTAGTCAGGACATTGCCGTTGATGAACGGCCACAGCAGTTTAGCCATTGTCGCGGTGACTTTGATTTGCTTGCCGCCCTTATTGCTGACAAACCTTTTCAAGGAATTTGTTGGACCAATCCAAATGTTCTTCTGACCCAGTAGTATCAATGGTTGGACGAGAGTATTTCCAAGTCCGTGCCCCTAAGAACTCAACATCGCAGTTCACTGCAACCCTGGGTATCTCAGGCAACTTCATACAAGTTGAAAGTCTTGAATACTTTTGAGAAGCGTCTCAACAAAAACCACTCCGACAAATTACAATGTCGCATTCGTGTGCTGCAGTCGTCATTGGACAACGATTTAAAGAATGATCAATATTTGTATGAACAGGAACTGGCTTCATCTCGTTCGACCACCAAGCTTTTTAAATACTTTAAGAGCGTCAAAAAAACCAACAACTGTTTACCACCTGTTTTATACTGGAATAACATTGAAGCAAACAACCCTACTAGTATTTGTAATCTATTCAACTAGTTTTTCCAGTCTGTTTTTTCCAAAGATGTTGCGAGGGTTCGTAATATATGCGGTCCTGAACTTCTTATTGACTTCGACGTTTCCGAACATAAAATAATGAAAATAACCACCAGGCTAGACGTAAGCAAGTCCCGCGGTCACGATAATTTGCCACCGGCTTCATTCAAGAAGACTCCTTCCCTTTGCAAATCTCTTAGTCACATTTTCAGCTCTATTAAGAGAACAGGTTGCTTTCCTTCGTTGTGGAAGATTGGGAAAGTCAAGCCCTTGCACAAAAAAGCTGACAAGCGAATGGCAAACAATTATCGTCCTATCACATTATTAGACATTGCATTAAAAATCCTTGAGCGCTGTATATTTGATGAATTGTATCCTTTCATTAGACCAGTTTTACCAAATTCACAATATGGTTTTCTAAAGCACAACTCTACGATTATTCAATTAATCTGTTACCTAGACGAGATCTATCTCGAGACAGACAACCAGAATACGGTGGAAGCCGTATATATAGATTTCGCTAAAGCATTTGACAAAATTAGTCACTCTGTCCTGCTTAATAAGCTGCGCAAATTGGGAATTTCTGGAAGACTCCTAGCGCTTATTAAGAGCTATCTTGCTGACCGTAGACACTTTAAAGTGGACAAATACTACTCTTCGCTTCTGCTTGTACTTAGCGGTGTACCTCAAGGGTCCATCTTAGGGCCCTTACTTTTCTTACTCTATGTAATCGATATCCCCGATGGGTTGGTAAATGCAGTGTACAGTTTTGCCGATGATTCAAAACTACTTTCTTGGCACTCCGCAAACAGTTTGTGCCATCTACAAGCCGATGTCCGCAGAATCCTGCAGTGGTGCAACGACAACTGTATGATGTTACATCCAGATAAATGCCACCTTTTACCTTTCTCACAGCGAAAAAGAGCTCACAGTCGTCGACAGCGAGAAAGATAGTGGTATTCTTTTCTCATCCAGCTTGTCATGGTCCCATCATATTGAAAAGCTTGCAAAAAAGCGTTGGTAGTCTTGTTTCTTATAAAGCGTAATTGCTCCAGTATTTTACCTCGAGTTCACAAGTTGAATCTATACAAATCCATGGTGCTACCAATACTCTTGTATGGCTCATCTGTTTGGTACGCCAACATCGGAAATTCGAAGGCCCTCGAATCCATACAACGCAAAGCTACCAAGTGGATTCTCTTCGACAACGACTTGTCTTACTATCAGCGCCTTATCAGCGTCAGCATGTTGCCTATTTCTTTGTATATGGAAGTTAATGATGTATTGTTACTGTTCAAGATTATCAATGGGAAATACGACTTCAAGTGGGATGATTACGTTACATTTTTGACTGGTCGCCATAAGTTGTTTGATGTTAAACACGTGAACTACGAAAAATCAAGACACAATTTTCGGTACCGTACATGTCGACTTGCAAATATTCTGCACACATCGGTGAATGTTCTCGACTTCAATGGACTCAAGAAACGACTGCTGAAATACTATTGGAACTTCTTCATGAACAACTACAACGAACTCAACTCGTGTTCTTGGAGAATACTCTGTCTCTGCGCAATTTGCCGTCAGTTGACTTTCTGACTTTGTTTTGACGGGGAGAAATCCCTTCACCACAATGGTGTAAATAGTTTAAATAAATAAATAACCACAATATGTAGCTTCATAATCATGAAGTTTTATAACATCTGCTCTCTGCTTTGTTTGTGGCTAGTGTTTGTGAATCGTTAAGCGTCCCTGGCTGAGTGGTTAGCAAATGAGACTCATATTCTCTCTCTCCCAGGAGGGAATCCGGCACGCAGCAGATTTTTTTCTAATCCGAGGCTGATCTCTAATTTTTCTTATTTCGCTTTATAGAGCTGCTTTTTAGTCGCGTTTTCGCTAGTGTTTGCGAAGCGCAGCTTCGCTCAGGTGTTTTCTAAGTTATGAATTTGTCCTGAATCAGGAAACGCTTTTTTTTCAGAATGCTGAGACAAACCTAGCTGTATTTCTCAAGCTCAAAATCAAAAGAGAGACGCAAGTAAATAAAAAATATAGTCACAGGATCGATAAAAATTAATTTTAAGTTTTCCGTTTTTCCGACCAAATTACAGTTCTCCGTTTTACACATTAGTACAGACGTCATTTTGTCTCGTTATGCTTGCGAAAACAAGGCTATTGTAATCGAGAACTAGGATTTTTTCTTTTAAACAACTTTTCTTACAAATTTGTAACTTGCTTGGTTATTACATTTGCGAAGCATGTGTATTAGTACGAACATTTTTTTTTCCAACCTAAGTCGCAAATGTTGGTGCGGTAATATTGGTGGGGCACCTTGACCGCTTTTTGATAGCATGTGCTTTGACATTCGATTGTAATATATTAACACAGCATATGCATTTTTAATTCATCAAATGAACTAGAGAAAAGGTATTTGTTTCAAACAAAATCACAATAATAAAAACTCGATTTCAGAAATTTTCTGACTCAATATATCTCGCAATGTTTTGAAGTGCTTAATTTATACAAATTGTGGCTTTATGCTTGGCGAGTTGTTAGAAAGTTAGTGTGTTATATTCCAATTTGTTAATTGCAAAAGTCCATTTGTATTTGATGCTGAATTGCCTTAGCTTTTTGTTAGCATATGTAGCTGCTTTATTCGTGACTTGTGTTTGTCGGTTGTTAAGCTTGAATGGCTGAGGGGATAGTGCGTGAGACTCAAAATTACTTGATTGCAGTAGGTCGCAGATTCGAATACCACAGGTAGCCGAGTTTTTGCTAATTCGAAGCTTATTTCTACTTTTTTTTATTTAAGTTGATAGAGCTGTTTTTTGGCCGTGTTTTTGCAAGTGTATGCTTAGCGCAGCTTCGCCTCTGTTTTGAATCTTAGCAACTTAAAGGTCCCTTTGCACTTACCCTAGAGATAACGATAACGAAGTCGCATTTGTATCCTAACGTCCGGGGTTCGAATCACGGCCCGACCTTGTTTTTTTTTAGTATGTTGGCAACTTGAAAAAAAAATCTTTTAAAAAAATGTTTCTCGGAGTTTCGTTCATCTGCTCAAAGTTCGTCGGCTATGTTTCCGGTTCGTTAGTTTGGTTCCATTGCTAAATTAAAATTCAATTGTCTTTCTTGGCCTATTTGCCCAGAGTACCTTCTTGATAAAAACAGGTTTTTTGAAATTTAATGGTATTGAGTTTTATTTTTAAGTGTAATGATCGTAGGTCTGGATGATTTTTTTTTCAGGAAAAAGTATTAAAAATAGTTCACGCTCAGTTTTGATTTTTCGCGAAATAATTATGATTTTAAAAAGTTGTTATAAGGAAAGAGAGTTTCTGAAGTTGAAATGAAGGCATAATCCACTATCGAACAGCAAAAGTGTAAAGGTCACAAAAAATGTGATAATTTCGAAAATAGTATTTAATTATCAGATTTACCAGCGAAATTTTTTAAAAAATTTTGTGAAAAAAAGTACCAATCATAAATTCTTCGTGAAATTCAAACTTTTAGGGCATATTTTTGTCTTTAAGTTCGAAAATTTTCTTTCAAAAAACAAGGAAGTGTTCTTGTTTCCTTGCATCCATTACTTTTTTCCCGCTGTCAGGTGGCTATGTTTATTTTTTGAGACGCTTTGGAATTTTTTATTCTTTTTTTGCAATGAATGGGAAGACGGTCTACTCCCCTGTGTGTGCAATGGCAAGACTGTCTGCTCCAATAGTATCTTCTTACTTCTCAACCCGCCTCTCTACAATCGTCAAAAAAATTGGACAGGGAGTTTTTGACCCAGATTTTTTATTTTTTTTTGTTTTCTCATATTCTCAATCTTTCTCAATCTGATATTTTGGTTTCAATGAATACAGCGGGTATTGAAAAGCTTCCTTGCATAAGCGTCTACGCCAAACGGTGATTTTTTTTGTTTTCTCAAAAACCTCTCTCCCAAATCTGAGATTTTGGTTGCAATGAATAGAGCGGGTATTCGAAAGCTTCCCTGCATAAGGTATACGCCAAAAAAATTTAAACGCAAATTTATGGCCTTCGGAATAGTCAATTTTTTTGTTTTTTGGAAAGTCAAAGATTCGAATCTTCGGCCATTTTTTGGAGAAAAAAATTTGGATTTCGCGAGAAGTCAAATTTTTGAACTTCTACCGTTTTTTAGAATTTTTTAAAAATTTTTCTTAAAAACTACCATATCAAATATGAATTAAAAATTTCAATTGAAAGAGTCGGTCGCTAGAAAATGTCCTGTAGAAGTGGCGACTCCCTAATTTTTGTTAAAAAAATGTTTTGTCTCTGAAAACAAATAAGGTATTGGTCTATGACCAGTTTTGAAAGTTACGGATTTCGTCCAGTATAACAATCTGAAAAATGTCAATCACGTACCTCCAGCTTTAGATGGCCTCTAGTTTTCTTTTATCGAGGCTAAGAAAATTTTGGTTCACCTTGTTTTGTCCTTTGTTTTTTTTTGTGTTCTTAAGTTTAGAGTAATGCACGTAGTGAAGACTCTTGTATAGGTCTTGCTGATTTGTTTTTTTTTTTCGGGAAAAGTCTTAAAAGTCTCTGCTAACTACAGATGTGCATTCATACATATTGATGCATTTATGAATGCACTTAGGTATATATGCACTTTTTGAGTTCAAGTTAAATTCATCTGCTGAAAGTGACGTAAATAGCACTCTCCAATTACGAACGTGGAAACAGCTTGAAAAAACGTGAACAATTTCTAATTTCGAATGTGCAATTTAGTTTTTAGTTTTCCACCGGAATAGAGACTTTAACTATTGATCCAGTTTTCTCTAGTTGGGTTCATGTTATCAAAAAGCGCCAATCAATCATTGTTTTAGAAACTCAAAAGTGCTTAAAGGGCATCTACTTTTTTTTGAGATTCTAAAGTTGAGATTTTTTTTCAAGAAAGTCAGTGTTTTTTTTTATGTTCACTTGCGTTCATTACTCGTTTCCAACCTTCGATTGGCTATGTTTGTGTTGTATAGTAAGAGGTGCGAAGCTCCGCTTCTCATCTGTGTTAAACGATTCCATAGCTCTACTGAAAATTAACTACTGGAAACAAAGTGAAAAATTGGAAAAATGTTTTGAAATTGTTATAAATTTTGAATTGGATTTTTTTCATTTACAGTTTTTTACTTCAATGTTGTGCTCGGAACTTTTGTGTTACTTGCACATCAACCACTTATCTTTGTATCTACAAGCAGAGCTTATGTGACAGTATGAACTTTCTTTGTTTTTTTGTAAACCTAAGTCGCAAATATAGTGTTCTTTTTGAAAGTGTTCTTTTATTGCAGTATGTGCATAAGATCAATAAGCAGCTATTAATTACAGCTAATGCTAAAGATAATAACACAGACTATGTTATTACAAATAGCAATTCTGCTCTTTTTTTCAACCTGGTTGCTTTATGAGCCGGCTGTTTTCTTGATTGAATCCGTTTTGCTTTCGAATTTTTTTCCACCTTTAGTTTTCTTTAGATTGCTTATTTTTAAGGACTTCTCGTTTATTTTGTAGTTAGCAATGTCTTGATTGTTTTGAATGTCACCATATTTGAATGTTCAGATGTCATTTTATGCTATTGGTAATTAGTTTTTAGAGCCATCTGTTAAACCCACTTCACGCACGCACAAAGAGAAAGTGAATTTTTGAAATTCAATTTAAATTCATTTGCTCATGGAAGGCAAATCACGCTGTCCTATAAAGTAAAAGTAAAATGACCAAAGAAAAGCAGGGCTTTAAGCTTTAAAATTGAATTTCATTTTTCAGAATTTCCACCGGAATAAAACATATCTAATGTTCCATTTACTCAAATTGGGTTAGTGTTATGATAAAAGTGCTTATCATAAAAGATCTTTAACTTGCAAAAATGTGTTTATCGTTTTTTCCCAAAAAAATTAATCATTTGATATATAATTTTTATTTTATTGTTATTTTTCCAACTGTCTGTTAGCTACGTTTGTAAGTTTTTTTAATAATATTTTGATAACATTCTCTGTACATATAACAGCTGTTTGGCTGAAACATATGCAGCTTAATGATCTTAATGATTTTAGCTATTTAAATTGTTTTTATTTATCAAGTTGCCTGCAATGTATGTGTGAAGGTAGATTACCTAATTTTCGATTTCCTGAAAGAAATTTTAGATTGAGAGGAAGTTTCTACTCGCTTGCTCCTTACTGATGACGACATCCCCTTAATTTATTCGAAAATGAAGTGTTCGAAGATAGTAACGAGTTGTGCTTTCAGATCAAATGAGCAACCCGGCGCTTTTGGACCTCCCCGTTCACATTTTGCAGGACATCTGCCAACTTCTGGTGTCAAGTCGCAATTTGGATTTGAAGTGGGATTTCAAGGATATTTGTGCTTTGAAGTTGACATGTTCGAATTTGAACACACTTATCAAGCAAATGACTTTGAAGCTAGAAATATCTATTATCTTGGCAGATGGGAGTTATTTTTTATATGATGACCGTAAATTTTTTTGGTCATTCGACGAAAAATTAGTTTCCCTAATGAAAGCACATCCACAATGGAGAATTAAGAAGCTTTCGGTAAGATTGGAAATGATGAGATATAAAGCAAATTACATGCTTATGAAGCTTTTTTTTAAGCTCTTTTTAAGGCTCTGAATGAAATGGACGACTCTTTTCGAACCCATTTACAAACGGTTGTTTTATTTTTGAAAATACAACCAGATTACCTTGAAGATAAAGTATACGTTGATCTTATACAGTTAGCTCAGAAACTCGCATCTCTTAATAATAAAGTCGAATTCTATATTAACTATGTAAAATTCAGGCCGAAATTTGCCGAAATGTTTTTTAAAGAATTATCAAAGGCAGTGTGTGTAGCTGGAATTGATTGGTGGTACTGCGATGATGGTTTCGATTGGATTGAAGCTATACAGCCTCCTTTGGTTTATCTGAAAAGTATCGAAACAACTTTCGGGAGCAAGGTTCAAATCGCAAGCTTAAGCCATCTGAAGTTTCTGTGCTCTTTATCTGTACATAACTTGACGTTGTCGCAGAGGAAAGTTACATTCACGTTACCGAATCTTAAAAAGTTAAAATTGCACAATCAAAAAGACACTTCTGAAAGTTTTGGTGATTTTATTTCATCTGTTTTTCCTAACTTGTTTTCAATTACAATTAAGTCCAGAAAACTGGAAAAGAACGCCGAAAATTTGGGCTTAGATAATTTACCCTTATCTTGTCGAAGTTTAGCATCGTACTTCAAAGTGGTGTCGAATAGTGTTAATTTGAATAGGCACCAATTTTCTTATCTATCTATCCAAGTCTTTGATTTGGCTGATGACAGCGTTATTGAACAAATTAGTTTGTTCGACTTGAAAGCCATCAGAATTGAGGTTCGAGAAGTTATTCTAATGAGGGAAACCTATTCGGAATACTTGAAAATAATAGCCAAAATTATTGAGTTTCAGCCACAACTACAAATTGTGGACCTAGTTTCATTTGATTTCGTGCCCTCAGACAAGTTAGATGAGTTAAAATGTGAAACTTTACACTGGGTTAACGATAATGAAGGTCTATTTGTGTCGAGGAATATCAAGTGTATCCAATTTGCTTCGCAACAAAAAAATTTGAATCTTTTTACATCTCATATTTTGTACCTGAGTCAAAGTTTGAGTTTGGAAACTGTCTATTTGCTCGAACTTCTGAAAGAAACTTTGGATTGGGAGGAAGTTTCCACTCGTTTGCTCCTAACTGATGACGATATCCCATTAATTTATTCAAAAATGAAGTCTCAGAAGAGATGTGATTTGTGCAACGGTGACTTAGCTTAAGCAGTACATTGTTACTAATAACCGTTTTGGTCTTTTCTGTAATACGGCCAACAACAAAGCGTTTTGTGATTGTGAAAAATAGATTACAATGCACGAAGCTGATTTCTTTGCAAATTACGTATAACAAATTGTCTCGCTGATGTTTTAATTAGAATAAATTTCTAAATTTATAAAAATTGGATCAGAATGCACGACGCTGATTGGTTAAAAGTATTTCAGGCGACTAAAAAATCTGGTATTAAATTAAAAATAAACTCAATTAACTGTTTTGTCCTTCTGGGCCGTTTGAAAAAGATGGCCCAGTGTTTCTTTAAGGGCTCAGATTGATAGTTAAGATAAGTTATGATTCAGTTGTGTAAATTAGAACATTGTTTTTACCCTTGTGTTTTTAATGTTCTTACCGTAAACATCTTTGTTCACAGGATGATAATTGTTTTACTGCTCTAGTCACATTTAACTCTGATGCTAAACGTGCAACGTGCATTCGCGGTAATGGTTCAATTGATGAGGATTTCTATCTTCGACGATAATTCGAAATGTGCATTCTCGATAATGACTAAAAGGATTTTTTACTTTTAAACGTCCATCTATCTTGAATGTGGCTAGTGAAAAATGTTATAATGCAAGTAACCATTGTTCCGACCATCTTTAGCTTTGTTCGGGATTTTTGACTGACGGTGTCTCGTTGTTAGGATAATTTTGCCCATCTCGAAATCTTCTTAGGCTGGTTTAGAAATATAAATTCCGTAAGTCCGGCAAATTTTAAAAGTTTCAGCAAAATGAATCAGTCGTACTCACTTAAACCGCTACTGTTTTTCTAGCTAATACATGAGTTTTGTTATAATTATTGTGACCGTTCACAATCTGTGTTGCTTGGTCTATAACGGGTTCTCTTCCTTTTTTGTGTTGTCAAATCGGGTCCAGGGTTCTATCAAAAGATCAAGTCATGGAAATCTTCTCTGCTAAGCGGTTGTTCCCTTATCTATCTATCTATCTATCTATCTATCTATTATTTAATTGGCGTTTCACGTGACACATGTTTAAGAAGTCCCTATGTTGACGTGTTAAAGAAGTCCCTATTATTGCATGTTTAAGTTTTTTCAACGTATTATTTTTGCATACTTAACGAAAATATTTTTGCACGTTTAAGCTATACCGTAGGTTAAAATGCTTAAGAAATTTCATTTGGCTCATGTTTAAGTCTGTTGGTCTGTTAAAAGGCCGAAAAATTGCAAGATTTGAAAATTTTATATATACATACGTTCTATTCATTCCTATTTAGTGGGGTGCTGTTAAGTACAATTAGGGGTTGCAAATCTGGCGTTCAAGTATGACTGCTCAAATCCTTATATTGTTCGAGATATGGCGCTTTTATGATTTTTTAATTTTTTTAAAAAACCTAGAAAGAAAAAACCCAACCGAACTTGAATTTTCAACCCTTTAGTGGGGTGCTGTCAGGGTACATTCAGGGGTTTCAAATCTGGCGTCCAAATATGACTGCTCAAATCCTTTTATTTTTCGAGATATGGCGTTTTATGTTTTTTTTTTAGTTTTTTTTTCAAAAAACTTAGATATTAAAAAACTAACCGAACTTGAATTTCTCAACCCTATAGTGGGGTGCTGTCGGGGTACATTCAGAAGTTGCAAATCTGGAGTCTAGCTATGACTGCTCAAATCCGTTTGGTTTTCGAGATATGGCGTTTTTTATGATTTTTTTTAAATGAAATGTTTATTAAAAAAAAATTTAGATATACAAAGATTGGATATAAAAAGCTAACCGAGCTTGAATTTCTCAACACTATAGTGGGGTGCTGTCAGGTTATATTCAGGAGTTGCAAATCTGGCGTTCTTCCTTTTATTTTTCTAGAATTTTGGTTAGTCTATTTTCTGAAGACTTGGTTTTGTAGCACCGGAGGTGCGATTGACGCGCTAGTTAGGAACTATTGGCTTTTCTTGAAAACTAACGTGCCACATCTAAAGGGTTCGATTGGAAGAAAAGGAGCTAGCAGTTTTTTCTGCATTACGGCTACTCCTTAGCTAATATTGAAAAGCAATATTCGGTTTAGAAAAATTACATTTTTCGAATTTTTGACTTGTTTGAAATAGTTCAATTTGTTGAAAACTAAGATACCAAATCTAAGATTAAACTTTCAATCGAAAGAACGAGTTGTGTTTTACCCTGCATGAGAAAGTTCTCTCAATTTTGACAAGGAACTCTGTATATTTTTACGAGTTCTCTTATATTTCACCTTTGACCCGTTTTTTGGACTTCATTTAATTTCACCAAATACTATCATGAATCTAAGAAATCAATCAAATGAAAATGTTTTAAATGATCTCCCACGCAAAAGATTTTCTTTATTTTTGTGATTGGGGTTCAGCCTTAAACTTGATTGTCCAATTTTGACATTTTGACGCGGTTTGAAAGATACGCTTTGCCTTTTGCGTCAGTACTTTTCTTCGAAAAATTCTTAAACATGTACCACCAGCTTTAGCTGGGCCCCTAGTATTTTTGAAAATAAATTATAAACCAATCAACAATGGCAAGTTATCTTCCTATATCATTCAAGCGGAACTGCCGAATTCACTGCATGATTGGTCTAGATGAAACATATCCAACGTGTCTGACGGAGATGTATACTTTCTTCTTCTTCTTCTAGGCGTTCGGCTCGTTCGAGCCATGCCCTCTCCCCCTGCATCTGTCTGTGTGTTTGGCCATGTTTGTCGCCGACAGTGTCCTGTTGCATTTGCTACATTCCTTCTTTTTTGCTATGTATTTTCTGGGTTTTTCAGCTTCTTGAGGGTTACAGACTTTGACGTGATTTTTGTATGGACCTTCTGTCTTCCATGTTTTCTGGCAACGACTGCACGTGAAAGAGTGCGAGGCTTCGGTGTGCATTCTCTTTATGTGAATCTTTAGTCCCCCTACCGATTTGCAAACCTTTTCACATATGTCACACTGTAAGTTCGTCGGGGGGAGATCGAAATTCCTCTTCTCTAACTTTTCTTCCCCATCATGGCGATTCCCTTGTTGGTACTCCCATTTCTCCAAGTGGTCCATGCGTATCTTGATTCTTCTTTTCCATTCTTTTCGGTCTAAGGCAAATTTAGGGGCTTCGGTCCAGTTGATTCCGGCCTCCTTGAGCAACTTCCTCCAGTAGAAAATGGTTTTCCGTTTGTAACCTGGTCGCTTCTGGATTTCCTCGAGGCTGCCCAGCCACCCTAACACCGCCATTTTAACCGTCCTTGCGTTGCTCATTCTTAATATGTGGCCTATCCGCTCTAATGTACGTTTCTCGATCTTCCATCTCAATGATCTTATGTCGTACATGTTCCGGATGTCCTGCATATTAACCCCCTCAAAATGCATTTGTTTCAGCGGTGGACCCTTTTTATTACTCCAGAGATATCTATACCTTTTATCTATCCACGACTGAATATTATTGATCTCTTGGTTATACCACGGCCGAGTAGCGCAATCGAATAGGAGCCCACTTTCGACACATGCTTGCACCACTTGTGCTTGTTTCTTTCTGGGAAGTTTACTTTTCAGAAGTTGCGAGCGGCATTTTGCCCATAGGTATCCAGCTCGCTTTTTTCTATTCATTAGGTCTTTTTTAGGACCTAGCCAACAACCCAACATGCGTATTTCTTCTGCTTCTTCTGATCCAAATAAAGCCTTTTCTTCTTTGTCTGTGTTGTTCTTTTCCTCAAATTTCTCCATGACTTCTTTGATAATGTTAACGCCCTCTTCCAGCTCTCTTTGCTCGCCGATGATAGTGGTATCATCTGCGAACAAGGATATGGTTATGTTAACAGTTTGCGTCTCGCTGTTTGACTTTTCGATCTTGTTTATATCCGGTATATTGCTGCCTGGTATCCATCGCCATTTTATGCCCGTCTGTCCATGTTTCGCGTCTGATATCTTTTTCCGTTCATTCTCCGCTATGCGCATTACCACTTGGTGATAGATATTGAATAGACATGGCGATGTCGAGCAACCCTCCCTGAGACCCCGTTCTGGGATCCATTCCTCGCTATCTCCCTCCTTCCCTTTCACTTGGTAACTGGTTGCCTCGTGTAAATCTGCTAGGGATTCTAGGAAGGGTCCTTTCATCCCGTAGTTTCGCAGGATTTCCCAAAGAGCTGGTTTGTTCACTCTGGGATACGCTTTACGTAGGTCCAAAAGCCTTGCTTCGGGGTCAGTATGTTCAATTTGAGGCAGGTTCCAGATTGCTCGCCTCTTCTTTAGATCGTCTGCGTCTTCTGTTATTCTGACCAGGATTTGTGTTGCATCCGCAGTCGACCTTCCGGTCCTGAAGCCGCTTTGATTGTCATCTAGAATATTTAGGCGTTCTGTCCACTTTCTTAGTCTTTTGGACAGAATTCTTGCCAGGATCCTGCTGCCCATGGCCAATAGGCAGACTCCTCTATAGTTGTTTACATCATTTTTTCCGCCCTTCTTATGTAGGGGTACTATTTGTCCGTTTTTTAGGATTTCGTCCCATGTCGGGGCGCGGAATAAGAACATCTTTTTAACCATGGCCACTATTGCTGATTTAATATGTGGGCTGGCCAATTTGATGTACTTTATGCGGACATTGTCTTTTCCGGGCGCGGACTCCCTTATTTCACTGATGCAGTCCTGTATTTCCTTATCCGATGGGGTCTCATTTAGCAGGTTATTTTCTTCGATATACTTCTTTTCCGCTCTGTGATCCCCCATACGTGCAACAGTATCCATTAGAAGCTGAGGGCTGATTTCATATCGGTTTTTCGATACTCCTTCGAAGTGGGCTTTGAATTCATCAGTTGTGAGTGTTGTGCCAGTATCCGGTTTCCTATCTCTGCCGCCTAATTGGCGTAGTGTTCGGTACATGGTGCCCATATCTCCTTTGATGTTGGCCTGTTGGCATTCGTCTAGGATTTTATCCCACCATTCACGTTCTAATTCTTTCAGCTTCCCCTTCATTTTAGCCCTTGCTTTCCTAAGGTTGTCCCTATTACGCAGTATATCTTGGAGTGGACGGTCTTGCTCTAAGGATTCGTTTCTATCCCTCACGGCCGAAGCTATGGAATTATGGAGCTGTGGCAGCTCATCTTCGTGGCCGATCGTCCACGGATTCGCTATCTGCCTGGTTCTCTTTCCACATACCTTTAATGCAGCTTGCGTTAGCGCTGTCGCTATTTCGCTCCATGAGCTATCCTCGTCCACCTCCTTTGTCTCGGTCTCCTTTTGGAATTTTAGAGCTGTCTGCTCAGTACTCAATTTCTCCCAGTTTATTGCTGGTTTCCGTGCTACTCTTGTTGGTCTGGACCTCTTTGGGATTTTTAGGTGGAGGGATACCGGCTTGTGGTCCGATAGCGTTAGCTCCTCGGTAATTTGTATCCTTTTTGCATGCCTGTGCCTTTCTCCTCGCCTCATTATAAATCCGTCCAGCTCATACCATCTGCGGTGGCTGTGGTTAAACCAAGTTCCCCTTTTCCTAAGGTTAGAGAAAGAGTTTATCCATTGGAGATCGTGCGCTACACACCAATCGAGGAGGTCTCCTCCTGCTTCGGTTGTTGGCGTGGTTAGACCATACCTTCCATTTGTTTCACAGGCTCTCTCCCTTCCAATGTGAGCATTATGGTCCCCTCCAATTATTAATACCTTGGTCTTGGGGGTTCGGGCTACTTCATTTTCTAGGCAGTGTCTATATTCTTCTATTCCTTCGACCCCGTTACTCCAAAGTGGTTGGTAAACTGATATAATTTTCATACCATGTACCTCTATGGCGGTAGTGCGCTCCGAGAAACTTTTCTTTTGGCCTTCGCTGATCCAGGACTTGAGGGCCTCGCCACTGAGAACTATACCGCTACGTTGGGAGTGTATAACAGCTGTTTGTTCACTATCTTCACCTAGCCATATCACTCCTTTCGATTTTGATCGAAGCTCTGATATTAAGATTATTTCCCATCTTTTGCCTTGTGCATACGTAATTACTCTCTTCAGTCGGTTTCTGTTTCTTTCGTGGACTGATAACCCTTGTAGGTTCCATGCAGTTACCGTAATACTCGGCTGTCCCTCGGGGGGAGTGGGTAATCTTCTTTGTTTTCTCTTCTGTCTGCGAGCTTCCCGGTGTTCTTCAGTGGGGCGTCTCATTTTTCCTCTCCTTGTTTTCTCCCCTTTGTCCGAGTCTTTTTGCCGCAGAAGATGTTGCGCGGGGTTTTCGCAACTGTCTATGCCCCTGGTTTCTTCTTCTTCAGGCTCCTGTCCGGGATGGAGGCAGGGACTCTTCGGTTCCTCTCTTTGCGGGAGCTCGTTTGTCAGTGTTGGGCCCTGCGCGGGGTTGTCGCAGGTATTTGTTCCCCTCGGTTCACCCTCTGCTGACTCCTGGTCGAGGTGGGGCCAGGGAGCTTGTTCCCTTGGTACCCTTGTGTCTGTTCCGTTTGCTTCCTTTGGCTCCTGCGCGGGGTTTTCGCAGGGTTTTTCTCCCCTCGTTTCAACCTCGGGAAACTCTCTGTTAGGGTTCGACAGAGCGGAACTGCATTTGGTGCACTCAAATGCATATCTGTTGGCTTTAGCTAGCTGTTGGATCTCTTGCCGGAATAGACCGCTACATCCTTGGTGTATCCATTGTTCGCACCATGTGCATTTCACGCTGTTGCTTGTTACTTTCTTCCTGCATTCTCCGCACAGCGTGGGTCCCGGATTCTTCTCAACGTCTCCGGCCCTCGTTATTAGCTGACCCAGATGGGCTAGTCCCGAGTCAGCGACAAAAAACCCGACACACTCGAACCTGGGGGAGGTTCTGGCCACAATGTTGTTGTAAGAGGTGCTCTGACTGGCTGGGTCTTCGCCACTCTGTTGGTATTCCGGGGGGTTTTGGGTCCTCGCCGTTCCCGGTTTGTTCCCTTCCGTTCCGAAAACCCTGTGTGTTCTTTGCCGCACAGATAACTCGTGCGTTTCCCGCTTGTCCCGCTCGGACCCCGGCTGGGTCTTCTTCGTCCTCTAAATAGATAGGTTTTTAAAATTAGTTTCCCTAATGAAAGCACATCCACAATGGAGAATTAAGAAGCTTTCGGTAAGATTGGAAATGATGAAAGATAATGCAAATTACATGCTTGTGACGCTTTTTTTTCAAGCTCTTTTTAAGGCTCTGAATGAAATGGACGACTCTTTTCGAACCCATTTACAAACGGTTGTTTTATTTTTGACAATACAACCAGATTACCTTGAAGATAAAGTATACGTTGATCTTATCAGACAGTTAGCTCAGAAACTCGCATCTCTCAATAATGAAGTCGAATGTGGAAAGCCAAAATTTACAACATCAAAGCTCAAAAATTAAACAATCAGAGTGAAAAAGATTCAATAAAACTGAGGCATATAAAGCGACTTTTTTCTGTCCTCAAACGATGAAAAATGTATTGCATACAATATTAAGGTGGTGCGGAGAGCAATGTTTGATTTTCAGATACAAGACTAGAGCATCAACCCTGTTAAATTGCTTTCCTGATGAGGCAATGGTCGCCCAAACAAATATTTGCAAAAAAAAAAATTTTTTTTTTAAAAATTCATTTTTTTTCTTTTTTAAAGTTTTTCTCGATACTCATATAAAATAAACTTCAATCTGTCAATCGATTGCTTGCTACCAACATATCAACCATTTTCTTGCGTTTGCTGACGTCTTTTTGTAGTGTTTTACCGTTTTTGCTTGGGTGGGGGGGGGGGGGGAGATAGCTCAATTGGTCATTACGGAGAGGAAATTGCTCAGATTTTTTTTTGGGTTGGGCATTTTTTTAAAAGTCGATGAACGTAGTTCAGTTGCTTATGTAGGTCTTGATGGTTGTTTTCAAGTTTTTTTAGGAAAAGTTTTCAAATTTATTCAGGCTCTATATACTTTTTCATGGATTGACTTCTGAATTATTTTTGAGTTCAGTTCATTTCCTTTTTTGAAAGGAAGGCAAATTCCACCATCGAACAGCAAAAGTGTAAAGTTACAAAACACGTGATCGACATAGTTTCGAACGTGGATTTTAATCTTCGAAAGCTGAGATTTTTTCAAAAAATCAAGTCCTTATAATTTTTTTCTGTTCACTTGTGTTCATTTACTCTTTTCCAACTGTTTGTTGGCTAGGTTTTTTTTTGAAGCTCTGTAAAACTATTAAAATTTTGTTGTACTTGTTTTTCATTTTATCTATCGCCTTCACAGTATTAATTTTCGTCTGTGGTGGTATAATTGAAATTGAAAGTTTTAAAGTCTGTTTTATGTTTAATGAATAAAGCGAAACTTAGTTTAGATTGTGTTGCGTTTCTGTTTTTCTACATCAGGAAAATTTCTAATCATTTTTTGAAAGACCGATATGAGCGCTGAACATGAGATGGTGACGTATATTTATTTTGTGTAATTTTTCTTTTGCCTCTTTTTTGAATATCCATTTGGGAATTTGATTGAATTAAAATTAGAATCGTTGCTCTTTTAAAGATCAGCGGAAATGGTGGAAAAATTGCGAAAGAAATAAATTACGTGTTGATGAAATTTTTAGTTCGTATTAGTTATGAAGTTATGTTAATTATTTCAATCGTTAGATTTGTTAACGATTGAAGATAACTTGGTTGAGTATTAAAACGGAATATAAAAAATGGTAGTGCTCCTGAAGTGTTCCGCAGAAAGTTACTGGGGTCGTTTTTTCACCATTTTTTGAACTTGAATTAGATTGATGCTCAGATTTTTGACCAATAAACTTAAACGGAGAAAAGGCTGGGATGCATAAGAATTTATTCCTAACAACAAGATTTTTAACTTGCATTAACACAAGGATAATAGCAACATTATCATACTCGGTTAGCTCTCTTTTTCCAAATAATAAACTGGTATTATCTGTTGCGAGCATCAATTTCGATCTTAGGGTTTTTAACATGCTTTTAACGAGATTTTCAGCTGAATTTTTTTTCGTTTTTTTTTTCACTGCGGTTGAATTCCGTAGAAGATCATTTCGAATCAATATCCGACCTACCGTTTTTTATTTGTGTTTCTGTTTTTTGTGATGAACTCAATTTCATGAGAACACATTTTCATTTGATGTATCCATTTCCAATCCGAATCTAATGTCAGTTTTGTTGTGCGATGTTTTTGTATCACAAGTGGTGCAAAGCTAGGATTCTTCTCGCGATTTTTATCTAAAATCTGCACAAACTAGTTGATGTTCGGGTTATCCCAACCTTAATTACGCAATACCATTGCCTGAATTGTTTTAGATGTAAAACATGAAGCTTCTAACTCACAACTTGATGCAATCTCACGTCAAAGGCGTCAAAAACGGATACCCTTTCAAACTAGAAGTTACAATTAAGAAGATTAACGATATTGATTTCAACCCTGATTTTGTGACGCGCATGATGGAAAAGATTGACTGGAAAGTTTTGAAGGCAGGCAAAATTTGAAGCTGCTAATTTTGATTAATGCGACACACTAAACTTCTTTATTTTGCAAATATTTTTCAAATAAAATTCAAAAGCTTTGTTGGCCTTTTTTTAGGTCGACCAAATTGATTTTGCGAGTCTAACAAGAACATTATAACGACTTCATTTTTGCAAAAATTTCTAGCGCCGCTGGCAAGTTTTTGGGAACTTTTGTCTAAAAAAAATTGCGTTAGTTTGTCTAAAAAATCAGTTCTTATTAGCGCCTTAAGAAATTTTTTTTAGGTTGGTGGTCGGACGAAAGTAGATATCTTAAAATAAGACCAAAGGGAGGATTCGTTGGTTGGTAAGGGGTTCTTAAAATCCACTCGTGCTTCAAACGTACTGCATGATTTTGTGGGACCATAATTTTTGGGTCGTTTTGTTTGTATTTCACTGTCAGAGAGGTTTTTCAAAAATAACTCCAAGAATGTGGTCAACCAGTTGGTAATCATGGGACTTGTATTTTTTATTGTTGAATCAAAATTATCGAATTGATGAAATGTATTAGGAAGCAGCTGAACAATGCTACTCAACCGAAATAGAATCTGGCGAAGAAATGAATCCGAAAGTGAAACTGTTGCCAGATGAACCGCCACAGAACATTAATGGTTAGTTGCATTTTTATTCTCAATGGTTAGAAAATTAATGGTACGTTGTGGGATCTAGTTACAATCTCCTACTTTTAACGAAAGGGGGTGGGATTGTTAAGTAGATTTAAATTGACGAGTTTGCGACCAATCAGAATGCAGCGAAATTAGAATTTTCAAAAGAAAATTCTGGTGGCAATTTACTGTATTTATTTATAGGAGTGAAAATTTTTTTTAGATACAAAAGGGGCAGATTGTTAAGTAGATACAAGTTATATTCTTACCATCCTTTGCTATAATGTTCTGATGATTGAAACTTTTCTGCAGAATTCATGTCGTAATACTTTGGAATTATTGGTGTTTTCATTAAAGCTGAAAAAGGCAGCTTTCTGTTCGTAAGTATTTGTATTTAAAAGTATCCAAAAAATCGAAAGATATGTTAATGTGATTAAATTTTTGAGCCCTTGCTGACCAATAAAAAAGTTATTTTTTTATTTTACGATGTGGTATGTCATTACACTTGCGAAAGCAAGTGCCTTTTAATCTGGAGCTAGACGTTTTATCCCTTTAACAAAATTCTTTACAAATTTCAATTGGCTTTGTTATTGAATCTTCACAAATTCCTGTTTCCTTGTCACTTGGCATAGTGGTAATGCCGTCGCCTTTGAACCCTTAGGTCTGGGGTTTGAGTCTCGTCCGGACCCCCTATTTTTGCAGTATTTATGCAATTGAAAAAGTTTCGCTGATCATCGAATTGTCGGATTTTCCTTTGTCTGCTCAAGTTTTATCAGCTTAGTAGTCACATCACACATCTTGCTTGTGCTGTCCGCAACTTTTATTGCAGTGGCAAGTGTAATTCTTCGAAGTTTCAGGGAGGGTGGACTTGAAACTTTTTAGTTTTTGTTTAATCATGTTTTCTTGGCTCAACAGGAGTCTGCTCAAAGATCGCCGGATTAGCTGCCACATCAAGGGTTTTCTTTTTGTTTAAGCAACTTTCACTATAGTTGCAAGTGCAAGTGTTGTTCATTGTAGTTTCAGGTGGGACTTAAAACTTGAACGATTTTTTATTAAATCATATTTTTTCGTCTCAACTTTTGTCTGCTCAAAGATTGTCGGCTTTGTTTCCTCTTCATAATTTTTATTCTGTTGCTTATTTCATATGCAAAGGTCTGACAATTTTTCCCAGAATGAACTTCCATCGAGACATAAGAAAATTTAAATTTTTTGTTTAACTAGGTTTTTTCATTGTTTTTCTTATGTTTTTTAATGATTTTGTTGTATCGGAATTGGTGCGAAGCTCCGTTTGCCCCTGTGTAAGAAAAATGAGGAAACGACTAATCTCGGTGTCGACAGCATTTTAGTCACGACTCCAGCTTTTTTTTCCTATTAGCTCTATTTCGCTCAAGTTTTGTTTCAAGGCCAAAATGAGATCCACAGGTGTTTTCAGTTATATATGTAAAACGTTAACCACATATGTGGCGCACCTGGAAGTGATTGTGCCTAGCATTTATATGATAGCTGGTTCAATTCGCATGTGCCCTATAAAATATTTACTTTTAGAGCTCTGTAAGATAGTCGTAGCTTAATTAACCTTTAATAATTAACCCCCGGTTTGGCTGGTGGTTATTTTCCTGTTTGCCAATCATTTCCCTGCAATTTAACATTTTGAATTCGTTTGAAGATTGAAGAAGGTAATCACTCGCCAATATGCATGTCAGAAAAGTTGTAAAAAACTGTTTCTTTGTTCACGTTTGTTTGCCATTTAGAACAGCACGTCATTTTAAATAGGCTTTCCTGAATCAAACTTTAGGAATGTTCGAAGAAAGAACTGAAAAAGAGCCTGGCTGGTTAATTTGAAAACGTGTCCAGTTGTTTCTGTTGCAGACTCGGGCGACTCTGAATACAGCGAGGACTTCCTCAGACTGGTCCACCATGCTCTGATGGAAATTGAGGTGCAAGAGGGCTTCCTGGTGTGTCCCGAATCAGGCAGGAAGTTCAAGGTCACACGAGGTATTCCCAATATGCTACTCACAGAGCAGGAAACAAAGTAAAGAGAAGAGAGAGGAAAAACTGTTTTTGAATCTCTCAATCTCAATGTTCCTCTCTTAATCTGGTGCAGTTTTGATGATAGATAGATTTGTTGATGGTTTTGATTTTTTTTATGCTGAAAAGTTAAGTTTATCTTTGTTTTTGAAGCTATGTTCACGATCAGCTCGCAGCTGGTAATTGCCTTGTACTATTTTTCGAGAGCGGTTTTTACAGAGGTGCAGATATTGAGAACCCAATCTGTTATTATATATCGATGGGTCTCGTGTTTGATTTGGGTTTTGGTTTCGAGCTCAGTGAAATCTAAGTCTGATGAAACCTAAGTCTTGCTTAGTTTTCTTTGAAATCGTAAACAAAATATTACCCGACAATATATTCTGGATAAGCGTTGAAATTGGCACCGTTTTCTCTTATAGGTGACTCTTTAGGAACTCTCAGTTAAAAAACATAATTGACATAGCTATGGTGGAAAAAGAATATGGTCGAATATAGCTATGGTCGAATCATTCCCACCACGCCCCCCCCTCCCCTGGTTGGTCCTGCATTGAGTAGGACCGAGGGCAATAAAAAAGTTGAATGGACTGACTGAACGTATTTGCTTTCTATACCTCAAAACGTAATATCACCAAATTGATCATGCTTATTTTTCTTCAAGTTAATTTTTAGTATTTTCTAGCATTTTGCCTTTTAGAGCTTCTTTCTGCCGTATTTTTTTTGCTTGTTGAGAAGCTTAGCTTATTTTTCTATGTAATCAATAATCTACAATTTTTTTGCAATTGATTGGACGCATTTCCAGATATAGTAATATGACACCCAGTGTAGCATCTAACAGACTGGCTTCAAATCCTGCCCCTGGCGGCTCAGCTGGACATCACAGCTCACCCAGTGACATAGTGCTGGTCACTTCCAGTTATGACCGGACGGTGCGTTTCTGGAACCCAGAGTCGCTCCAGAGCGGAATTCCATATAGGGAGATACAACACGCAGACTCAGTAAGTGGTATATTTTCCGACCATTTGACGAAGTGGGAAGGAACTGTTGCGGCTCTTTACATGTCCCCATCTTCAAATTTAATTTTGAAAAGCTTATTTAACATTGTGATAATGCAATGAAATTTGGCATGGTGAACAAACTAATAATTGTGAACAGATTCATACTTGAAGTCGTGACGTCACGCATTTAGCATTTGCTTCAGATTCAAAAAGTCGTGAAATGTAAAAAAAAACCCTGCCGAGAGAAATTTTTCGGAAATTGACCGTTTTTCAGAGACTAACTTAGGATCAATTCAGCAAACTCACCCCCCCCCCCTCCCCCCGTAATGACCAATTGAGCTATCCCTCCCCCCAAGCAAAGACGGTAAAACGCTACAAAAAGACGTCAGCAAGTAGATGGTTGATGTGCTCGTAGCACGCAATCCATTGACCGACAAAAATTTATTTCATCTGATTATCGAGAAAAATTTTTTGCTTTTTTTGGGCGACCATTGCCTCATCGAGGAAAGAGAGTTACCAGGGTTGGTGGGTGCTCTAGCCTTGTATCTGATTAGCAAAAACTGTTCTCCGCAGCATCCTAATACTTTACGCAATAGCATTTTTTTACTTTTGACCGAAAAAAGTAGCTTTATTCGCCTCAGTTTTATTGATTCTTTTTCACTCTGAATGTAGTTTTTGAGCTTTGATGTTGTTATTTTTGGCGTTCATCATTCTCTGGAAAATCTGCTTCATGATTTCGTATCATTCAAACTATGTTCAAGTGGTTGTAAACTTGTCTCAAGTACCTATTGTGCTATCCCCCGAAAATCTCGAAGTTAATCGCGAAAACCTCAAAGTAAGAAAATAAATCCAGGCCATAAGTGTTAATATTGACCGATCAGATAATAAGCAGATGAGGTTTCAAGACTGTAAATTTTTTAAACTAATTTGAGTGGACGGATTGTTTGATTCAGTGTTAATCAACGAAGTGGTCTATGTATTTTATAGGTCGTGGTGATTACGCCTCAAAAGGCATAATTCGGTGGCATAAATTTCAATTTTTCATTGAAACTCGAGAACTTTCAATAAAAGAATTTTCCTCATTTTTATAAGGATCAAAAACTAATGATCAAAACTATCAATTACTTCAAAACAAATGTTGAAAGACAACTGTGCTAGAACAGTTGATCACAAGAAACTAATCAGTAACAGCAAGTTGTTGTTTTTGATAGGTATCCTTCTAAACTGCTTTCAAACACAATGTTAATCGACAATTTTACTACTTTTCGCACCTAGTTCACAAATCAACTTCTGTCGACACTTTTTTCAATACAAATGTTTTACGGAGTATATGCCATTTGGGAAATTTTGATTTTTATGTCATTTGAGACGGAATCCATAATTCTCAAATTGCATTAAAATATGTGCGAGGACGAGCTCTCATTTGACCCCTAGCTTAAAGTCTGCTACAGCCTGGCCAATTTTGGCTACTATAGTTGTACCACGAGAAAAATTTTTCCAATTAGCTTAAATTCCTTGCAACAGATACATCAATTTCACATCAGAGAACCTTATTATGAACAGGTGATCAAAGTAGTAAAGTTGTCAATTCAATCGTTGCCAATTCAATTGTTGCCAAGTTGTCAATTCAACTACATAAAACTGGTATTTTGAAATGTATAGAAATATTTTTAGGAGGCAATTTAAACCAGTTTTTAAAGAAAACAAGACTGCTCGTATATCAGGGCAACGACCTGAATGTTTCGACTGTCCCTTAATTTATATCGAATAGTTTTTGGGAAAAGAAAGTATTGAAAACCTATAAATTTTGGAAAATGTCAATGTCTAAAATTTTCGGTCGCACGAAATTAATACAAGACTGCTCGTATCAGGGCGAATCCCTGAATGTTCCGACTGCCCATTAAGGTTTATGGAGCAGTAATATCATTAAAAAATTAAAAGTAATTAAACAAAATGAAATTTTTTTTTTCAAAAATTTGAAATTATTTTATAAAAATCATTCCCCCACACGCCATAAAAAGTACAAAAGGATAGATTTCGCTACTTGTAACAAATCAATTATGGCAAATAAGCTTCGTTAAACCAATTTGAAACGATTTCTAAGACGGATTAACTCTCCGCTTACGCGTTAATAGCGCGAAATTTATCGCGCGTTAATTGTCCCAAATTGGCCAAAATGGCAATCTTTAAACCCCCATAACTTTACGAAAAATGATCACAGGTGAAATATCTTTTCAAATTTGAGCTCAGGACAACAATACCTTTCGAATGATATAAAAAATTCCGTCAAAAATGGCTAGTTAAAAAGTCGAAATTTGTCTGAAGAAAAACAAAAACCCACCCCGAGCACAAATATTCCGTAACTTTCGTATCGAAAGTCGGAACAATAACCATTTAGCTAGCCTCAATTCAATTTGGAATGATTTTGTTGTGCGGGATAATTCGCCACGCATAAATAATTCGCGTTACGCTCTCAGCATTATGAATAAACTCTTCAAAGCGCAAATAATTTAGTCCAGAACATGGCAAATTTAGCAATTTGCAAACCCCAGTACTTAACAAAAAATAATTGGAGGTAAAATATCTCTTTACATTTGAACTCAGAAAGTCGATATCTTTAATGAGGTATAAAAAAATTTTGCTGAAAATTACTTTTTCGATCGGTGAAAATTGACTGAATAAAAAAACTACACCGAGCATAAATATACCGTTTTCTTGGAAAGTCGGAACAATTAAAAAAGAACCTTTTTGTTTCAGCAAGTGAATTGCATGGCCATTTCTCCGGACAGAAGGTTTCTAGCTTGTGGAGGTATGACTCATTGTCTCTTTTCCAGTTTCCCAACCCTTCGTAAATTTGCCATACAAAAGTGTCCAATGTTTTTCAAATGGCACTATGAATACAAATAGAGATGTTCAAATCTGTGTTCTCTCGTACGAGCTCATCTATTTTTAGTTAGGTTGACTCAAGGTGTAGACATTTTGGCTGTCATTCTGGGTTTGTTTTAGGCTACCAGCACGTGCAGCTCTACGACTTTGTTGGAGCAGGAGCAGTGGGTGGTCCTCTGGGAACAGGTACTGATTTAGAAGTTTGTTTCATTGCTCAGAGTTGATCTGTCAATTTGAAAAGACGGCTCTTTTCCAGTTCCCCCCTCCTTTCAAATTCAATTTTGAAAAGTCTATTTAACGTTGTCGTAATGCAATGAAATTAAGCGTGGTGAACAAATCGACAACTGTGAACAGATTTGTTCTTCATACTTTACAGCGTAAAATCACGCATTTAGCCGTAATAAAACGTAAAACAAACATAACTCGGTATTTTGAAAGGGGGGAACTGGAAAAGAGCCGAAAAGACAGTTGTGCGTAACATAATTAAAGATTCAATAGTTTTACTTGCATAACTATTTTAAATGGTTTGTTTTTTGCAACTTTTTTGGTAAGTTTAAAGGCAATCTAAGCAATCTCACCCCTGAATAACAATCTCGCCCCTGAATAGACAAAGGGAACAATCGCCCCCTTAAATTACCCGGCAATTTCAAGCAGTAAGGCATTCATTTGCCATACTCTAGTCTGAATGGCTGAAAAATTTTACTTTTAACCAAGTTAAAGATTCTCCTCCCTAATTTCATTTAGGCGGGAGATAGTTCACGTGGTCCAGTCTTAGTAAACAAACAATTGTTCACGCCCAACTTTGATTGTTGTAAAGTGCAGTTCAAATTCATTTGCTGAAAGAAAAGGTAAATTGTCCAAAAAACCTAAAGACCTCTAGTTACAAAAATGGACCTAAATTTTTTGAATGCTCTGTGGAATAAAAAATTATCTATTGATCCAATTTTCTCAATACGAGTTAGTTTAATGAAATCATAAATCACAAAAAGTTATTGAAATGCAAAGCGCTGAAGCGTTAGGTATATTTATCCCCGAAACTTGAACTTTGAAAACTGCAAAAAAATATATATATTTTTCAGTTTTCTTGAGTTCATTGGCATTCTTTTTAATAAATTACGAATTGTTGCATGTTAGGAATGGTTGCCCTACCATTTTCAGGGTCAATGTGGAATGCGTCTATTTGGATATTGGAAACTTTTTAGCAGTCAAGATTGGTCTCATACTGATTCTATGCTTGAACTAAAATTATATCAGTTCCTTTTGCGTCAAAAAATACCTGTTTTTCTTCCATAATCATCGCATTTTCTAACGGTGGTATGAACACGTTGTGATTAAAAGATAACCAAATAGTTTGTAAATTGAATATTTTCAAAACTGATATACATTACTTGGTTTCAGCGTTCTTGAGGTTTTTCTTGGTGTTATTTTTTGCTGAAGGGGAAATTTGTATCTTAAGACTCGAAAAAAATTGGCCCGAGATTACGACAGAATTGAACTCCAACGGAAACACGATGATTTCACGGGCTTTTGATTTCTGTAATTTTTTCTATTCTTGCAAAAAAAGTAAGGTCCTCGAAAAAGTTTGAGTATGGTTTTTTTTGTTTTACAGGCAGAGTTTACGGAACTTGTTTTTCTGAGTTGACTCCACTTATGTAAATCTCACAATTTTCACCAACTCGATTTGTCAAATTTTCATTTTTTGTTTTTTTTTTCTCCTTTTTTGGCTTGATAGTTTTGGCCTATATTACATTGGCTTAGGGGCCTCATATTGCGTCGTTCGATAAGATAAGCAAAAAAAAGTTTTCTGTGTGTTTGTGTTTTTAAGGTGAGGGGGCCTTGTTTGTCTTTTTCTTGATTTTTTCGACTTAATAGGTTTCGGCCTATATTATATTGGCATAGTGGACTCATATTGCGTCGTTCGTCAAATGAAGTACCTTTTTTTCTGTATGTGTTTTGGGGGTGAGAGGTTTTAATGACTTTTTGACGTTTTATTACTTTTAAATTTTTTTTCGTTTTTGATAAGTTTTCCTTGTTTTTTGGCTCTAAGTTGCGGCCTAAATTATATCAGCTTAGTAGCCTCATATTGTTTCATTTGACGAGCGAATAATTTGTTTTTCTTATGTGTGTGTATATGTGTTTGGCTGTGAGTTGCACTTAATGAGTTTTTTCAAGTCTTGTTGAGTTTTTTTCGTCTCTCAGGATTTCTGCTGGAGTTTTTTCGGTTTTGTTACCTCTTAATAAATTTCCTTTCGATGCCTATCTTACATTCTTGTGTATTGGAACGTTTTTGGTTCAAAAATAGCCTTATTTATTTTGATACATTTATTTTTTTCGACGTTTTTGAATTTTTATGATTTTTGCTTCGCCTCGGTGTTCAAGGTTGCCTCATCAACGGAAAAAGACGCATCAATTACAGAACGATTTAGGTTCAACTGTTTTTGAAAATATGATGTAAATCGCATAATTTAGTTTATATTGTTGTTTAATTGCCTAAATATCCTTGACTGACTGAACTTAGTTGCATTTTTCAGTTTAAAAAAATTTGAAAAACGCCTTGTATATTTTCCAGATTTTGCAATGCAAAGATATTGTGATAAACAACATGAATTTTATTCACAACATTAGATACTTGCACAGTTCTCATAATGACAAGCCTCACAACACAATTTTAAAGGCCTTCCTATTTCTAGCCGGTTACTGTGCAAGTAGCACAGAATGTTACAACCACAGTCTTGGGAAAATACAATTTTTTTTTCAAATTAGTGTCTTTTTTTCTGCATGGTGTGATAAAAAGATCAAAAAAAAAGAAATTAGGCATATTTGACAGTCATAATGATGAAGGCCATTCGGAAAACAGTTTTTGAAGAAAATTGACTAGAAAAACGAAAAAAGGGTTGAAAAAACCTTTATTTTTAACCTTTATTTCCAAAAGGGCGCTAAAAACTCCAAAAACTACTTTCATTTGAGTACTACTAAGTTTTCACGGCTTAAATAAGCTATTGTAAGCCTACACGCTCACACCATATTAGTTCGAAATTAGACAATAAATCGAAAATTTCAAACCGGTTTTGCTCGACACTGAAAAATTTTTTACATTTTTAAATGTTCGAATCATTATTGAAAGGGCTCTATTATGCTATATCGCTCGACCCATTCCGATAAATAATTGTGGTACCTGATTTTGCGTGGAAATTAGAAAGAAAAAACTAAAACACATCCGAATACGAAGTTCAGCCCCATTTTTCAAATGGTCGGAACAATAACTTAACTTTCGTTTGGCTTATATGCTCGGCTCATGCTTAAAGTTGATAAGCTTCAACACTCCGATATATTTTATTGTTCAAGTGGAGCTGCATAATAGATTATATAATCTGTTAGTAGATTACACAATAGATTACGTAAGTTGCGTTAGGTGGAGTGCCAGCAGCTGGAGGCAGGGTGATGAAGTTCAATGGCTTCAGCAAGAACATCATGCAATTGGGATTCCAAGAGGAAGCCAGTTGGATGTACACGGTGGGAGAAGACGGAACTGTGCGTATATGGGAGATACGGTAAGTCATTGTTGTCATACTTTTGTCTTAAAATTTAGAAGATTTAGAATTGTTTGATAATGTGAAATACGGCATAAGCAATGCAAACCCTTAAAAGATCATACAGAAGGACTTTGAGCTCATCGAATTTTAACTCTGAAATTATCAAGGCTTTGGCGCCCAGTCTCTTCCATTCGCGGCCTATTTACAAATATCGATCTGTTCTTAAAAGTGTTGGTCAAAATGGGCGATAAAATGGTGGAGTTTCTGAGGCATTTTACCTCTCAGACCATCCTGCTCATGTTTTTTTTTTATTTCAGATGATGTTTTGTTAATAATTTAAGGGTTCTCTGTAATGATGGCGAAGTTCGAGTCTAATTTCGACTCAACTAACGTACATTTTTGGTTTCTAGAGAGGACTCCTCTTCGCCTGTGTTGAAACACGACCTGAAATGTGGGGGGCCCGCCAATTGTGCGGTGCTGCACCCTAACCAGATTGAACTGATTGTGGGGGACCACCAGGGAACCATACACCTGCTAGATTTGTCCAAGTTAGTTACATTATCATTATATTATCATCATCATCTTTTTCACTGGGTTCTGAAGTGCACTCTCTCTTGAACTCGAGAAATTGCCATCGCCTTCTTTTGTTGAAACATTGGTGGATCATGCTCCCTCGCTCTTAAAGCGAGCTTAGGCTATGTTGAAAATTGTTGCCATTGAACACTGTGTAGGTATATATTAGTTAAATACATTATATACAACAATATATACATTAGGTACAGTAAACATACTACAGGAGAAAAAAAAATTAGTTTTCCACCAAAATCAAACAGTACTTGAAACATGATATTTCAAATAGTAGAGGTAAAATTCACGTATGGTAGAGGTTAAAAAATTTAGGTAAAAAGTTTGCCCACTCGAGGCGTTATAGAACTTGAGTTTTTCGACGGAAGCATCTCTTTGCAAAATTGCTATCACTTTCCAGATACTGGGATGCGATCCACTGAAATATGACTGATGTCATAATGTCAGCCCTCTACAGCATTTTTTTTCTGGCCAAACCGGATGATACCGTATCCCCTTGATTCCAAAGTGAAGGGAGAATAGGGCTTCTCGCTTCGCGACGGGACTTTTCATGTAATTGGATCCGAAATAAAGGCATAGCTCGTCAACTTTGCAATTTTTTCCGACTCTTTTATTGTGCGATCGCAAAGTATTTACATTTCCTGTTTTGTCGTATAAATATAATATTTCATCTTTTTCAAAAGCCAGTGAGGGTAATGTTTTAAGTGCTAAAGCGAACTCGTGATTTGTTTCGTAATCCTTTGTTTATCCGAGTTCCACTATTTTTCTCATGTAATTTGCTGAAAGATGAAAGAAATATCCCGACAGCTTGGACTCTGAGAATTACGGTGGTAGTTTTTTCCGTTTTATTTGGAAGGGACTCATTTATCAAAGCGGGGGCTATTCCTGAAGACTAACATGTATAGAGTAAAATTGATAAAAACATTTTTGAGGCAACTGAAAGTACCGTCATCCAGCAAAAAAAGTTGGATTTTTCTAGCACACGTAGCATTTTAGGGTCACCGAATAAATTAATCCCCTCGGACATTTTCACTGTCAATTCTTATTGTTTTTTTGAATAGATCGGGTATTTCGAAATTTCTGGTTGCTGGAGAGACTGTAAAACCTGTTCTCGATGCTCGCGCATTCGTTGTGCAGTTCGAACTAAATTTTCTTAAGTTGGTAAGGCTAGTTTTGTGGCAATGTCGTCTGTTATTGGCTGAAGTGCGGTTGCAGCTGCCACGATTGGGGTTGTATAATCGCTCAGATTCCTGATGTTTTTTTTAAAAACTAGTCGAGCACCAGGCTTTCCCGTTGAGTTATTGTGATTATGTTCGCCCCTATTTTCAATAAAATTGTCTTCATCCGTGATTGCTGTTGCTCGGCATTTGTGGGTTTGGTATTTTAAGCAGTTCCAGTTCGTAGTAGTTTTGTTTTGATACCACTAGTATTTAATTGTTTTTCGAAGGTAAGATAAAATGAAGGACGCTTCAAACGAAGGACGCTTCAAACATAGCTCATAGAATGGTGGAACAATAGTTAAAGATTAAGGCATTATACTTTTTTTTCTATAAAACTCACAAACGAAGGACGCTTTAGACATGATAGCTCATAAAATGGTGTTACAATAGTTAAAAAGTAAGGCATTATAATTTTTTTTATAAAACTCACGAACGTCTTTTGTTGCCTTCAACGTGTACGTTATCTCTGTTTAAGCGCGTGAATGAGGGATTGTTTCTTTAGCTAATCGAAATGCAATTATTTTTGAGTGACTAAATGCATCTAATGAATGAAGAATTTCTCTGGCCTCAATTAGTACACTTAATCGGAATACTACTATGGTTGTAAAAGGTGCTTTATTTGAAACAAATTATCGGTATTAAAAGGGGGTCAAATTGTGCTGGGGTTATCTTGGTACGGGAATATAAAATAGGGGTGTAAACATAGGGGTTAATTAACGTGCGGTTAAAGTGTCGGACACCATTTTTGTAATCTATTTTCGAACATAAATATAAGTGCATAAAAAAGAAAGCAATGAAAAACTATATCTATAATAAATATAATATAATCGCGCCTTGCTTCTATTTGTGACAGTTCATCTACGAAGCAGGGAATTAATTTGAAAGATCTACATGTTATGCTTTTTGTCATTTTTTCTAATAAGAAACGTTTCCGTTGCGTAGAACATTTTATATCTAATTTAGAAATGCGGTAACGACTCAATTTAAAATCGAGAGCGACCTTGTAGATGACGCCTTTGTCTCAATCCAGTCTTTGGCTCTGGATCTGGACTCGACAATGCTTGCAGCACTCACTAACAAGGGTACATGTCATATATGGCAGGTATCCAGTTTCGTCACAGTCAAACCCGAACACTCCAACTCGGATGCAGCTACTAGTGGCCGAACTGATTCGGATTCGACTACTGGAGGTAAGAGTTAACAAATGAATGGTTCTTTTAGACTTTTCAAAAGAGGTAAATTTGGTCATGAATTGTCTGACTCTATTTTCCCCAAATTTTCTGCGAGCTGGCAATTTTTTCAGAAAAATTAGGACATGTCGGCATTTTCGAAGATTTTGTCAAAAAAATTGCGTTCTTTGTGCGCCCTTCCCCTCATATTTAGTTTTTATCGGCGCGAAGACGCTTTTCTTGGTGATCATCCAAAGAGGGGACCCTTTGGGTGACCAGGGGTCAAATATCCCTCAAAGGGTTGTGTGCGCACCTCCCCCATCCAAAAGTCGCCTCTGCATAGTACTTGCTTAATTCTTTCGTTAAGTTTTAAGGTGAAGCTTTTTGAACTGATTGTTCCGTTGAACTAATTGTTTTGTCGTTATAAAGGATCTACAGAAGAGGCGAATTCAGTAGCTGGCAATACTTCGGGAACCACTTCAGGAACAGGGACATCGACCCACGTGGTCTCATCACAGAAATTCTTCCCCAAGAAAAGTTTCCAGGCTCACGATAATTATGGACTAAAATGCTGCTTTAGCGAAGATTCCACGTAAGTATAATAAAGCAAAGTAAACCAACGTTTTCTCTTAGCGCAATTTTCAAGTTTTTAAAGGTACTTCTTACATAATTTACTAAACTTTGAAGTCTCCCGTTTTGATATGCTTTTTTGATATAATTGTTAGTCAATTTAGTTTTTTTTACGACGCAGAATAACAGTGTAAATTTGTGTAAGCGACAAATTTAGCAAAAAAAATCCGTTTTTTTGTGCATTTTAAAGTTCCCTTTTGCCGCTTCCTCGCTTTTGTTTACAAATTTGCATTTTGGACTCTGTGTTTAATTAACAATTCAACTTTTTGTTCAAGATTTATTCCGGTCTTTAATTTTCTTTCGTTTAATTATCCACAGTTCTGGTCCCTTTTTTCATTTTTTTGAAACATTTTTTGATTTTAGATTTAATGTTTTTCCAGGAAAATAGACTATTTATGGTCAAAGATATCGTTAATTGAGTGTCTTTTTTGATAGTATTTTGTCGGTAATACAGATTATCAATAGATAGTTTGTTGCTGGTCGCCGAGAAATGATCCTTGTTGATTCCAACTGTATGCAGATTTCTAATTTCTTATTTTTTTGCAGTAATTTGATATCCGAATTCCTGACTAGCAGGGTTGCATAAAAATCTGATGCATATTCTCGATTGATTTAAATCCGATTTTTATTATTTTACTTTGATTTTTTCGATTTTTATTGGAAACGTTTTTGTTTCAAGAATCAATTAATTTACGCACAAATACTGATTCAGCATCCGAAAGAAGAACACAAGTTACCCACAATTGTCTATTCCCAGTCAATTTCTGAGACTGGAATGGATAAATGCGAAAGTGCTGAAAAACTTTTCCAGTTAAAAGTATGCTATGAAGAGCGAATTACGTAACCAATGTAAATACTGCAAGCTGGGCTGTATGTTTATCGCGGCACTCGGCAGGATAACACAAGGGTTGATTTTTTAATTTTTATTCTACGATTAAAATCCGATTTAAATCATTGATTTAAATCAAGTTGATTTTAATCATGCAACCCTGCTGACTAGACACGAAACATTGATACCGAACGTACAGTTTTGTGTTTTCGGTTTGTATGCGAAGTTTAAGATCAAAGATGAGTTATGATACTAAGAAAAGTAGGTCAAAATTGAACAGTTTTCACATCACGAAACTTTTCGTTTTTTTTTCGGTGTTTGACAATTCAGTTCTGATTTTCACAAGAGGACTGGAAAAGAGCCGAACTGTGTCTAGGTCTAGACGTTAAACACGATCTTTTAAGTAAGGCAAATGACCAAGAGCTTCGACCACTTGCATGTTCCTTCGAATTAGATCAGGTATCTCGGCCTTAGTAGATCCACGAGGTCTGCTCTTTCAGTTCTTGGTAGCGAAAGTGGACTTTGATGTAACTTTTTGGGTAGATATCAGTGATGCAGTCTTTTTACATATTGAAGGCAATTTTTTTTGACAACCCTTACTTGAAAAACCGCCAACATGATTATTGTGCTGAATAATTTTGTGATGGTTGCTCTCTTTTGATTGTTCCTTAGATTCTATTGCCTGATTAATTATGCCTTCTAGGATATGATGTCTGTGAATGTGCTTTAAAAATTGACAACTTTTAATTATACAATTAAGTTTAAAATCGACTCATACTGAGTCGATGCACGTGAACAAAAGAAGATTTTGTCGTGATTCATCACAAGTATTGCTGCAAAACAACGATTTAAAACTTCGTAGTTTCAGTTCATGCATGAGTTTCCTGAGCGGAACATTAATTTAAATTTTTTTGTGGACCAACGTATTGAAACTCTTTTTCCGACTTTTCAAGCAAGTTTGTGAAAATATGTGTTCGGGTTGGTTTTGTTTCTTCAGAAAAGTTTTGATTTCAAAACCAATTATTTTTGACGGAAGTTTTATACAGCCTGAATTATAGTGATGCTGAGCTCAAAACTAAAGCTCAATGTCATCTACGACCAGTTGTTGCAAAGTTATGGGATTTTGAAGATTGCCTTGTTGGGGTGATTATTTCGTGCAAAGTGTTAATTTGCACTGTAACACAAAGCGGAAGTCGGCGGATTTATTTGGCTTGAATTTTATTTTGTTCGATTGGAATTAAGGCACTCTGTTTTTGTTATTAATGCTTTTTAGAAAGAAATTTATCTCCTTGTACTGGAACCTGATCTAAACTACATTTTATGATTGGATAAATTAGATATTTTACCACTGTAAAGTATTTAATATTAACCAATCATGATCCATCTAACTAACAACCCACTTATTTGTAAGTGCTGAAATTACTTGTAATTTCAGCACCAGAGAGATTTGAATTTAACTTAGAAATTAGTTGACTCTCCAAGAAGACTTCAGCAGCCGCAATAAACCAGTATACCCTAGATCTATTGAGCCTAGCAGAGACTAGTTAAACAACCTGAGACTAGATAGTATAAGAGTAAGATTAGGATCGGTATTAGACTAAGACTAAGGTGTACCCTATCCTTAGTCTTAGTCTAAGGTGTACCCTATCCGAAATTAGACTAAGGTGTACCCTATCCGAAATTAGACTAAGGTGTACCCTATCCGAAATTACTCTATGAGTTATACACTTCGGTCCTAACTCATCTGGTGCGACCATAAGTCTCGAACAAGACCTTAATAGCTTAGAATTAACCAAAAATAGATTAGAATTTAGACAAAACATTTTTAAAAAAAAATGTTACACGACGATAATTTAATCGAAATGTCTCTACGACTCAATAGATCAAAGCCAATATTCCGAACGATAAGAGAACTACCCGGAATTGCAAGAAGACCTCGAACCAGAGACGACATACGACAAAGTAGAAACTTACCATATAGTTATATGATAGTTCGGCAAAAGCCAACACAAACTTTTGTATTTAGAATACTACTAGCAATGAATTTAGATTTTCATTTGCAAACATAAAATCTTGAAGTCAATCTTCAAAATCATTTCAGGCGCTAAACAAAATTATTAATATACAATAACGATTGATAAAGAGATCTCAGATCGTTTTCCTAAATTCTGCAGTAATATACAAAACATGTTTGAAAAATATTTATTGAAAAATAAAAATAAAAATTAGTAGCATGACAATAAATGGTTAGTAATCATAAATCATCCTGTTGTTCCAGCTTCATCACCTAAACATAACAGCATTCATAAGCTCACTAATATCATAAAAACACTAAATCTTTTCTCTACACAAATTTAAATCATTTTAAATTTAAATTCACTTAAATTTAAAATCAGATCATCAAGGCTCATCCTTGGATCTTAAATCATTTTCTATTTAATTAAATTTAAAACTTGATCATCAAGGCCTATCCTTGGATCAAAAAGAACAATTTTGTTCTCCCCCACCCACTTAGCTAGTGTCTAACGACCTCAAACGTCGATTCACTATCCAACCCTTTCTAAAAACCCAGGACTAACAGAAATTTTTGAATAAAACTAATCATTCAAATTAGGATAAACAGTGAAGAACTTCGGTTATTCATCCTTCACTTGATCCCCCCTCTTACCAGACCCAGGATAAATCTTAGACTTAGTAAGTTTAAAATAGTATCTAACGAACTACTCGCGTTCTAATTATACCTGAACCTTGTGGATCGATTTACTATTCTCCAACCCTGAACACAATCACTACCCTTAAGTAAGATGAAGTAAGTTAACACCTTAGCTTATACTAGCCACGAGAAAGTATAAAATCATTCTTCGGAATCGATATACTTTTCTCCCCAACCCTGAACAAATAGACCCAGGTTAGGCTAACCAAAAAATCGTAAGGACTAACAGTCAAAGAAAATAGAAATCATTTAACAACCTTTTGCATCCGTCATCCTAAACCTTATGTCATTTAAAAACCTAGGAAATAAACAAACAATCGTTTTACAGAATTGTGAAATAGATAACAAAAAATACGATCTTGTAATCACACCACATACACAAACAGTTGGATACATTAGAACAAAACGACAAACATTAAAAAGAAAAATAATAACCAAACAAAGACAAATAACACGAAAAAGATTTTCCAAAAACCGAAACGCATTTTCAGAATCAGAAACCAGCAGTTTAGACGAACTTTATAAATTAAAAGAATCTATAGATAAAAATTGCCCCATTCACGATCAATTATATTTTTCCGACTCAGAAACAACTTCAAATTCATCAAAAAGAGGAAAAAGAAGAATAAAAAAACAATATAAACACAAACCAGTACACTTATACAATTGGAATCAACCAATTAGACACATCGATAGTTACATATTAACAGTCATCAAACGAAAAAATGAGCTCAACACACACCCCAGGTGAAGAAAGTCCAGATGATGATGATATCTTCCCCTTTATCGTAGATGCAACCACTGATAGAGGACAGCATATATTTTGCAAAAATTTACTCTTAAATTTGTTTGAACCCGGAATCAGTCCATGTAAAACAGAGTTCCCAGATGTAAAAATCAAAAGACAAATTATCGATCACTATTTGAAAGATATATGCAACTTAACACAACAATACGGAATCTACTCCATAGAATTCAGCTCACCAAACCAGAATCACAGCAAATATGTAATTCAAACAGACGACCTTGATTTAGAATTTTCAAAAGTATTCTCAGAATATATAAAAAGCATACAATATCATAACTCACAAAGAGCAAACTCCATATTCACCAATGAAGTTTTTGCAATAATATATAGTTATATCTCGATATTAGAAAACGAAATCCCAATCTCAAATGTCTCACCGACAGAAACATCTAAACATATAAGAGTACGACATGAAATCACACTACTCTCTAGTTTTCTAAATATAATTAAAGAAAATTTCACTAAAGATGATGTTTCACAACATACAAAACATGACTTACAAAAAATCTTGGCATGGTTAATAATAGATTATTTCACACATAATCTAGATTTAATTTCACAAGCAAGAAAAAATTTTAGACCTCAAAACTCAAACGATGATACTGCCATCACAGAACAGTCAGACTATGTTTGGGACCCCGAATGGCCTCATCCCGCATTCATAAACTTCCCACAATCAATCTCCAGTCAAGCAATAAGTACGATATCTTATGTAAGAGATTATGTAAGAGTAATACCATTAACCATAGATGCAACACCATTAAACTATAATACATTTTTACCTGATATGCAAAATAATAGTTTAAACTCCACAGTCATACACAATGAAAACCTCAATGGAACTAGAAATCTCACTCAACAAGATATCCAGACACCATCACACTTCATAAATGAAGAAATCGTACACACAACAACTACACAACAAAGCATTTCACCGATACGTCCAAATTTAACAACACCAAGAAATACAAACACTTCACAAACACAGGTAACCTTACAATCAACCGTTAAACCTTCGGTTGCCCCAAAATATTCACACATGGATTATCAAACATACAGACCCATGACAATACCGTCAAAAACACGTAAAACGTTCACTAGAAACAATTTTGCAGAACATAATTAAAATTACACACATCCATCAAAAACAAATTATCCCCCACGAAAAAATTTTAATAGCTATACAAGATCTCGAAACTGGGATAACCCAATGGCACAAACTAATTCAGTAAATTTTCAAACAAATTTACATCCTTCACAGGATCGTAGTGAAAACTATCCATTTTTTCAACAAAATAAAAATAAAAAACAAACATCTTATCAAATGGATGATTTTTTACAACCAGATATATTTGCACCATATAATCAAGAATATCGTGGACAAGGAGTACAGAAACCACATACAAATCATAGAATTTTTTCTCCACAACCGATAGATACACAAAATCAACAACCAATTCAGCAACAAAACCCAATTAATACACAATATTTTCAACCAGTTCAGCAACAAAACCCAATGATCACACACTCGTATCAACCGACGCAAATGCAAAATGAAATACCACTCCCATATTATCTTCAACAACACGAAATAACAAGAAATCAACTTTCAAATTTTTCTCAAATGCCAAATGCAGCAGAATCATTACAAATGACAATGAATCCATACCTTATGGGTGGATCATCAATAACATCAAATAAACCTTTAATGGTATTCACAGGAACAGACCCTGAATATTCTGTAGAAGACTATTTAAATGCAGTGACTGCAAATTTGATTTTAAATATAGGACCTGAACCAATTAATACGCCACTACATCAAAACTGGATACATCGACGCACAGCGTTGATACAAACAACTTTAGACGGCGCAGCCCAAAAATGGTTTTCAGTATTGCCTCTAGAAATAAAATCAAATTGGAAAAGGTTTACACAAGAATTTTCAAAAATGTTTGACTCCGAAAGAAACAAACAACAACAAAGAGTTTTATGTAATGAAATTCGCAGATTACCAAATGAAACCATCAAGCAATTAGCAGTACGCATCGAAACACTAGTTCGAAAAGCATATTCATTAAATACACATGACTATAAAAACACAAAGATGACAGAAATCTTAATGATGACCTTAACACCTCAATTAAGGAAAATAGCAATAAAAAAGAGAGCATCCCATCCCTCCTCAATTCGAGAACCCGATTTAGATTTTCGAAAACTAATAGACAAACTAGAACAAGCAGAAATCACAATGAAACTCGAAGAAACAGAAAATCTGAAATTACAATATGTCAACCGAATCGAAACAAATACCACAAGTATCAACAATATACAGGAATCAGATACAGACCTCGTTGAAAAAATCACTGAAATACTCAATATTTACGAAAAACACCCAAACTTTAAAGGCAAACCATCTTTCAAAAAATGGTGTAATTATTGCCGACGATACGGACATAGTATTTCTGAATGTAGACAAAAACAGCAAGACAATCAAAATAAACCTCAAAAATATAAAGAACCGAATAAATCATTCTATCAATACATGAAGAAAGATCAAAATCTACCAAACAAAAATGTATACAGCAACAACAGTTCAGGAAAACCACTACCGAGCAATACCAACTACACGAGAAATCAATCACCACATAACTCAAGTTATAGAGGAAGATCGCCAGAACGAAGAAATACACAAAATTCGTCACAAAATCACTACAATAGACCAAATAGTCGAAATAACTACTCCAGATCAAATTCAAATACAACACGATTTGTTTCTAGATCTAATTCCCAATCAAGAAATAATTACTATCCAAACAATCAATCACGAAATTCATCATACAATAGAAATAGAAACTACTCCAATAATCGGAATAGAAGTTATTCAAACAACCGAAACCAGAATTACCCGAACAATCGATCAAGGAATAACTCATATAATAGATCGAACTATAACAGACCAAACAATAATTACCAAAACAGATCACGAAATAATTCACAAAATCGACATTCAAGTTATAATAATCGTTATAGAAATTATTCCCAATCACCACACAGGAATAATAACCATTATAATAATTCTAATAATCGCCATAGAAGTAGTGCACCTAAACATCAAAGAAATATAAATCAAGTACAATCAAATCCAGAAACAACATCAGACCCTCCAGGTATTGATGACACAGGAAATAACGAACTACAACTGAATCAAATAAACTGTGAATCATCAGAATCAGAAAGTGATACAGAAAACACTATCTCCATAAATATGATAGCAGTTGAAAATGATTACGAACCTATTATATATGAACAACCTTTTTCATCACATATTTATGAAAATCAATTAGAACTCCTTCACAATTATTATATTGAACCCATCCATTCTACACAAACAACACAAGAAACAAACGAAATTAACACTACAAATAAATCCAATGAAAATGACAAAACAAAATGCTTAAATACAAATCACATCTATCAAAACATACAAAAAGAACAACCCAAAGAAAAAATTTGGACAATACCATTTCTTTTAGAAAGCCCAAGAAGCAAAGAATTTCAACCACCAGATCTTGAAATTGATTTTCTAATTGGTTTAGGAGCAGAATCAAATATAATAAACATTCCCACATGGAATGAAATAAAAACCTTACACCCAAAGCTAACACCTCTTGAAACCTCCAGTAAACTAGCAACAGCACAAGGATCAACATTGGTAAACTATGGAAAAATTCAATTATTTCTTCTCCCCACAAGAACAATGGAGCAAAATAAAATTTTAACTAAACCATTTAAACAAATATTCCATATCACTAATATTAAACACAATATCATTGGAATACCATTTATCTCTAAATATATACCAACAATCAACATATTAAACAGTAAAATACTAATCAAAGATAAATACACAAAAACAAAAGACACATCCCTAACATTTTTCCAAAGATTAAACAAACAACCACCATTCTTTTCAAAATTTTATCCAATATATAACCAACAAAGAAAACACCTGAAACCACTATCAGGAAACATATATAATTTTTCAATAAAACAAGTTCACCAATATGATAAAAAACAAAACAAACAACAACTCTATATGTCAGATTTTGAATTCAAACCTATCCATAAGTTTTTCAAAATCACAATCTCATCCATAAAATATTTGAAAAACTCGAATTCAGATATTATATCTCTACATGTATACAACAATACACCTTACCAAGTAACATTACCTTTAGGACTTTTAGGCTATTGCGAAACCAACGCTACGATATCACCAATACACGAAAAAGAATATCGCGTAAATAATATACTCCAATTATTAGATATTTGTCAATCAACAATTCTTAATGAAGAATTATCCATAAATAATATAATAAGTAACGAAAAAAGCAATACGGATTATTTCACAAAAACCCCATATTTCAAACCTACATTCAACATAAGTAACTACGCAGAGAATCAACAGAAATTTTTAACAATGTTTAACTTCCAACATTCACAAATAACACAAGACGAATTTGAAAAATTAGCCAAACAGCTAATTAAATATTCATCAGTCTATGCAACATCCAAATTCGATGTTGGCAAAATCAGCTCATCACTACATCTTCCATTAAAACCAGACGCAGTTTTCAAAAAACAAAGAGCAAGTAAAGTACCAATTCACTTACACGATAAAGTGAACAGATTACTCGACATTTTTGAACAATACAACATTATATCACCAGTAAATAAAGAAGAACAACCAAAAGGTAACACATTTATCAACCCTGTTATCATTCTAGCCAAAGGAGAATCATTAAAAATCGTTCTCGACGCTAGATACCTCAACTCACTCATAGATGAATCAAAGTGTAATTGGCCTATTGAACCAATACAAGTTATTTTAACAAAAATAAACGGAAAATACTTTGCAACCGCAGATATGAATAGTGCATACAATCAAATGCCATTAGATGAACAATCGCGACGTTTAACACAATTTGTTATTGGAAACCAACATTATGAATTCAACCGCTTATTCTATGGAATATCCATAGGACCAGCAGCATTTTCAGCTTTTATGAGCAAAATTTTTCGACCACTAATACTCAAGAAAAACGCAATCACCTATTTAGACGATGTTTTTATGCAATCACAGACTAAAGAAGAAATGTTCAATGTTTTAGAACAATATCACCAAATACTTCAGAACGAAAATCTGAAGGCCGCCCCTGATAAATCACACTTCTTTTTAACACGAGTAAAATTCTTAGGACATAACATAGAAAGAAAAACAATCACTCCATTAAAATCACGCATTGACGCTATTCAGAAACTCCAACCACCAACAAACAAAAAGAAAATCCAAGAATTTCTTGGAATGTTAAACTTTTTAAGCAAATATGTTTATAAAATGCAATTATATCTAAGACCATTCTATAATATACTTAGACAACAAAATAATTTTGAATGGAATACAGAACACCAAGCACGATTTGAAGAAATAAAGAAAGTCTTAACTGAACAAATTTCAAATACAATTCCAGATCCGAATCAACCATTCTACGCAATGTGCGATGCTTCGAACTTTGGCATCGGCGCAGCGTTATTACAATCACATAATGGTACAAACAAAATGAACCTTATATCAGCAAATTCTCGATTATTCACTCAAGCAGAGCTAAGACTCTCAACCCTAATGAGAGAATGTACAGCCATAATCTATACACTTACGGAATATGAATTTCTGATACTTGGATCAAAACATCCAACAGTTCTATTCACAGATCACAAACCAATCATTTTTCTCTTCACACAAAAATCCAACCCAAATCACCGAGTTTACAGATTTCAATTAATTCTAATGAAATTTCCAAACTTACATATAGTTTGGACAGCAGGAAAAAATCTTGCATTACCAGACACATTAAGTCGAAATACACCACCTGAATTACTTACACGTAAAACTACAGTAGAAATACCCAAAAATATAAAATTCTACCTTGCAGAAAACGAAACATCACCCCGATTAGAATGCAAATATGCAGTAAAAACTGACGTTGAACAATCACAGATAAATAATCTACAACACTTTCCACTTTATTTAGATTGTCAAAATAACCACTACGAAGTTGATCTACTTGGAACATCAACTTTTAAACCAATTCCATACTCACAATGGATAAAAAATAACACCCAACAAAAAAGAGTAAAACAACACTCGCATAAAAAAGACCTTTTTCCATTAATTGAAAAAGAAAACCTAACTGATAAAATAAATTTATCAGGACCACAAACAAACGATTCAAAATACACAATAAATCAAGTATTTGACCTCCATGACCCACTTGATACAATTCCTTTATCTAAATTAGAAATTGCAAACATTTTTCTCCCCCCAACAGATAAAATTACAATTAATACTTTAAAACAATATCAAAATCTTGACCCAGTAATTAGACAACTAAAATCATGGCACAAATATAAAACTAAACCCGTAAAAGCAGATACCACAATTTTAGGAAATAAAACACTCCTCCGATATTTTCGAAAATTTAATAATACAACAATTAATGAAAACACAGACCTCCTACAATACCAATTAAATGAATCAACAGTTCCCTGTCTCCCTTTAAGTATGATTCTTATAGCTTTTAATATTTCACATACACAAAATATTAAAGGACACTCTGGATCAGAGAAAACATATTCAAATTTCATACAAAACTTTTATTTCCCAAATGCACCAATTTGGATAAAAGTACTATGCAATGACTGTATAGTATGCCAACTAAATAAACCTTACCCAAATCAAAAACAAATAGCACAAAAACAAGATTTTAAAGGACAAAGTTTGTACTTAAACCACCGTATCTCATTAGATACTAAAGGACCAATTTCACCCTCATCCGAAGGAAACTCCTACATTATGGTAATTGTTGACGCATTTACACATTATGTAGCACTTAACCCAGTACCACATTGTAACGCTTATTACGCTTACACAACGCTTTATGAACACTGGATAGCCAAATTTGGACTACCAGAAATTCTAGTTACAGATAACGGTACAGAATTTATAAATAATGAAATTATCACACTATGTCATCTATATAACATCAAACACAAACCACGTACATCTCACGCACCTTGGACAAACGGCTTAGTCGAAGGTATGAACCGTTCACTACAAGAATATCTTAGATGTATCATCAATGGAAATGATACAAGATATACTGAATGGTCAGCAGATGTAAAATTATTTCCCCTAGCATATAATTCACAAATCACGACAACTCTAGGAATGTCACCATATGAAATGGTTTTTAACCAAAAGCCACGCAAACCAATAATGTTTACAGCAAACTCTCATAAAAACGCACAAGGTTATTGTCAACCAAATAAAGACTCAATTTGTTATAACCTACCTTTACATACACACGGTGAAGATCATTTTCATCACCCACAAATTCTTAAATTAGCCTCCGGTACACACACCGAATGGATTTTAAACAGAGATAAAAAACACAATGAAATTTACCAAAAAGTAACAAAAAAGTTGTTACAAAGGCAAAACATTAATGAACAAATAAATTCACGCTTTACACCAGCCTCCGATTTAAAAATTGGAACATTTGTTTTAATACCCAATTTTAATACTCAAAAAGGAATTTCTAAAAAATTACAACCCCTTCGTAAAGGACCATACCAAATAATTGCAAAACCCACTGATGTCACATATAAAATCACCGACTCAGACAAAAAAGAAATCGTTCAACACCGAAATAACCTATTACCTTATTATCCAAAAGAATACGCACTCCGCGAACTAACTCAATTATATTCTTTTACAGGTTTAAAAGTTATTCAAAATGACCCACATACGGAAAATACAACAAAGGAACAAAAAGATTTTCACCTCAAAAACCAAATAACAAAATCAACCACCACAAAAAAACAATACAAAAAATCTAGATCAAAATACATCTCAAAAAGGAAGAAAATATAGAAAAATGACAGAACAAATAATACCCCAAGAACAAATCGACAAATCAGAACATAGAGAGTCTTCACGACTTAGAAATCAACCACGTAAAAATTATAAATTATTCATCCCACAATCTAAAATATTAAAGAAAGTCGAATTTCAAAAACAACTTTAATTTTGTATTTCACAATCTTAGACCTTTGAAACATTTTGAATTTTCATTTTTCAAAATAACATGCTGACAAACACGCAGCGATTCTAGTTCATAATTAGCCAATAGGATTCATCCAATCCGTCACCTTCTCTAACTCTAACACAAACCAACTAGACGAACAATATTAAACTCCAGGCATATCTATAACTATGACTTTACGACCTCCAGGTCAAAAATAAGCAAACCACTCCAACTTGACAACTAAAATAAATATCACCATAATATCATAACCCTCCCTTATCTAATAAACCAAAGATCAACAATATTTCCCCAACTCAGCCCTCAAATACCCCCCAAACAAATATGTTAAATTAGCCTAAAGTAAAAGAACGACCATTTTAATTAGCCTAAAGTAAAAAAATCTCGAAAATACCCCAGATCATTTGACAAATGAAAATAAAGACAAAGAAGACCTCCCGATCACCATAAAAATTGCCCCCAACAATTTTTCACAAAACTCAACCCACTTGTCAAAAAACCAATAAATAATCCGACCACACTTGAAAATTGCCCCAAACAACAAAAAATATTCGATCAAGAAGTCATTTCGTAAATGCTCTTCTCTCAATCAGTCACTATAATTATCACAAACCTCAAACAATTTTTTACGATACTTAAAACTTTTACAATATTTCTTTTTGATATCTTTGAATCTTTTGTAATAATCTTAATCATTTTTTGCAATATTTTTTTAATTTTCTATTCCCTCTTTGAACTATACCTCCAACTTTCAAAAGCTATTGACTATATCCACAGGTACGATTCACAAAACTTATCTAAATGATACGAACCATTTTTAGTAGAACCGATATTTTTTTACTATTTGTAATTTTTATAACATTTCTATCATCCCTCATCTTGACAATATGCAAATGTATAAAAAAAGCAATCATCACATTCGCCCTAGCAACAATTCTCCTAATTCTTTTTTTAGAAGAATACTATAATAAACATAAACTTTTTCACTAAAAGAATAGACCAAAAAAGCTATCAAAAATTGCTACCCAACAGTCACAAAGTCAGTCTTCACCGACATCATCCCAAGATAACCCAACAACACCTTCAACTACCCAAAATCCTCAAACATCTACACGAATTTCTTTTCAAGATAACCCATATACCTTTGAAGAACGACACGCTCGCTTATCAGAACCACTAGAACCAGTTCAACGACAAGCACCTCTAAGCGAACCAACATATAACTTATACCCAACACTACCACAAGAATTAAGTAGCATAAGAAATCCTAGTCAAAACCAAAATATAGTCGAAATAAATAGACAAATTATACATCCTCGACGAAACAGAAATTTTCAAACTCCCCGAGTTCATTTTGATATACCTCAATCCCCATCACAAAATACTCCAGAAAACCCCATTGGTATATTACCAGAAACCCCTACGCTTCTTTCACAACGTAGCACCTCAAGCCTACCATCAGATTACTTAGGTTCAACACCAACATCTGAACAAATACGTGAAAATCCCTTCAATCCCCCAAACCAAGCATCACGACTACCATATTGGACAACACATTCATTCACACAAGGTGAACCAAATTTAATCAATGATCCAATAGATATTTCTACGGATACAACAACATCCTCATCACTACCAGAAACATTATCACTACCATCAACACCATCAATAAGCCAGATTTCACCACCACCTTTTAACTTAAATTTCCCAAATAACCTCGACGCTAGATATCGAGAACAATCATCAACAAATATTCCTTTAAGACTAGACTGGAATACATTCACAGCACCTCCACATTATTTGGACAACACCTAGAAAATAACCGACTCCACAATTGGGCACTAAATAGACTACAATATAGACAAGACATTCACGAAGACATTCGTGCTCATAACATCCAAATACTCCAACAAAATAGTCTACAATTAAAATTTGAAATCACGGTTAAATTAAACAACATTACTCAACATCCCTATCCATTAAATCCACCAAATATAACAGCTCAATCCCTACCACCACCATTTATAACAACTGAAGTAATATACAAATACGACAGATATACCAAAAAGACAATTGGTTACATCACATTTTATAACCCATACTCAGGATTGTCATACACATGTATATTCTAAAAATTTTAATTTTTCTCCAACTCCTTTTTCTAATAACCTCAAATGAAAACATAAACCCTTCCCCCCGCACAGGACCCCAAGATTTATTAGTAACACATTACGATTGTGAAGAAAACGAACAAAAAACATTACACAAATATGCAATAAATCAAGTATCACAATGCGAAACAGAACCACAAGCCATAGAAACTACAAATGTAATCGCAACACTTTATTCAAAAGCCCGAGCAACAACAGTTATAGGATATAAATTCACAGCAACATTTTCTGAAAAGAAAGTACATTGTTCACAAGTTTCAAATGGAAATAAAAACCGACTTGACCATGAATCATTCTACCAGAGTAATATAGAACGACTTTTACATCTCAATCCCGAAGATTGTAAAAACGAGTTACTCAGATTAAATATCACAAGAAATAAAAACACAGATAGAAAACTAGTATATTTCCAAGTTTTTGCAGATTCTGTACATCAAGCAGAACTTGAAAGATATCAAGGACATATAAAATTAGATGAAAAATACCCATACAACGGCGCACACGGAAGATTAACTTATGATATACACGATAAACACTGGATACCACACATTGGTATAAATGACCCATCAAACTGCAAAGCAGACACAAAAAATAAAGGATATCAAGAAATCATGTTTTTTGATTGGAAAATACAACTCGAAAAAATACAACTCACACGCGATTTATCCGACAACACAATGATCTATCAAGGAATTCGATTACCTTGTAAAAACGATCAAGGCTATTGTGACCCTACAACACGAACACAAGCAACAATTGTTTGGTTCCCCGAAGATACATGTACAACATTTCAAGTAGCAAAAATACACGCTCGTATGATAAAATTTCACGAAAAATATTTTATACAATCAATTCCATATGAACAAGTCCATCCATCACGAAAACTAAGTTCTAATTTTAGAAACATAGACAATATAGAAAATAAATTGACACGTTTTCAAATATATCAAGAAACAGAACTTGCATGTAAATACAGAAATCCACTTCACAAAACACAATACTCCGAGATATTAGTTGAATACGAAAAAGGATTCGACATGACCACTGGAAAAGTAAAGATCGACCCATATGCAACAGGTCATCCTCTAAATGAAGGAACATCATACATACCAGTTCATTTTCAAAAAAATACAGGTCAACCTGGTGGACATTTAAAGCCCAAGACGATCAAAGTACACGTTTACAAGAACTATCACAAATGAATAGTACATATTTCGGTAATATCCACTATGATATTCACTTAGATATGAAACTAGACTACACGATTAGCCGAATTTTTCAAGAAATGTCACTCTCCGAATTAGAAACACTACACCAACTATGCGAATTAGAAAGAACACAAATATTACAATCACTTGCACTAGCAGTATTAAAAATACCCTACGCAGGATATTTACTATCAGGAAATAGATCAAATTTTTTAGACTACGAAGGAAACATTTTATGGTTTTATACTTGTACCAAAAAAGAATAAGAATATAAGAATAAAGTACATTTCGTTGACACACTTTCAAGAAGAACCTATTTCTGGGATACCGCAGTCCCATGTGGATCAGAAAATAGCCACAATGTAGTACAACTAAACCCTGATGAAGATAAATATTACCTTCTTACCCCATATCCCACATTAATGCAATCACTCAAAAAATTTTCACCTGAAAGCATTAGAGCTATTGCTCGAAACCCAAATATAGACTTACAATCAATTGGCATATATTCGAAATCCGATATACAACATCACATTAGAACACAACAATTCCAAGAATTATTAACACAATTGGACACAATACAAAGACAATCAATTGACCAAAACTTACGCAAACTTGCCGAAACCGCAGGATTTGCAGACATCTATACGCAAGACTATAGCGGATATTTTAAAGACATTAAAGATTATATATATCTAAACGGTGAAAAATACCGTCCCCAAGATATATCACCTATCAATATTTTTAGCTTTGTTACACTCAAGAATGAAATTCTTGATTTTCTAGGATGGCCCTACTACATCTTAGAAAAATTGACTATTTTATACGCAATGTTTAACTTTATTGGATTTCTTTTTTCACTCTTAAAAGGAATCTATAACACATGTGCTATACACACACAAGTCAATAGACAAGCAAGTGTAGCACGCATACTATTTGCAGGATTTTTTGGAATTTTTTCTACATCAATAAACAAAATTCTTTTAGATGCACAAATAAAAGAATACAACACAAAAATAGCAACAAGACAGAACACATACGACGAAGAACATAACAATGTAGACACAACGCCAACAGCACCACAGTTACCACCCCTACCACATAACCATCCATTATCCCTAGTCCCACGTAATTTTCGAAACTTAGCAATAACACATAATCCAAATTTTAGACAAACCATATCACAAAGTCCCATCCAACATATAATGACACACCACTCACAAGATGAAAATACCTATGAACAAATTGTAGAACAACCCCATACCACCGCTTTTCAGTCTCAAAATAATAATTTTTTTAGCCCACGATGAGCCGACAACTTGGATCCCTACACCGTTCAAATTCCCATCCAACCAACCTCACTACTCCAATTACAATAATACCACTTTTTGCTTTCCCGCCACCCGATTTCCCAACCAGTAATGTAACATCAGGCACGAATTCCGATACTAATTCACACATCTCAGTTTTATACTCCACATCACAACTCAATAACCCGAATATTGAAACCCCCGATGAATTTGCCGACTCTGAACCATCTCCATCCAATAATTTTCACACCAACCCCTCAATTTTTTCCCAACCCCCTTTTCAACCAATGCTACCAAATAACCCTGTCCCCGCCAATTCTACACCCTCTTATGCTTCCCAAGTCACTCCAACCTATTCTTCATATCATTCAGACCGATCATCCAATTCTCCAGATACTCCCCAAATCTCCCCAGAACTAGATAATTTTATTACATTACAACAACAACCCTACCACCTTGACACCCCCACCATAAATCAAATTTCATCCACAGTAGATTCATCCAACCCTCCTAACCCTACACCCTCTTCAATTTATACCGAATCATTAGCACCATCATCCACATCTACTGAATCTTCACTCAGCACTAATAGAGCTTACCGCAATTTTAAAAGAAAGTTCCCCAACCATCCTTTCCCAGCAAAACCAGGAACAGCCCGTGAATATATAAATCACCCAAATCACACTAATACAAAAGAATTTTTAGCTATCACCTTACCCTCATTTCCACAATACACCTTAAACACCCCTCACGGCACTAACGAAACACGTAACTTTGTAGACGAACACGTTTTAATGCCTACCCTTCCTTGGACCTCATATTATCATTTTACTAATCCCCTTTGCCTACCTTTATCTGACACTCACATCGATATAGAACGAAATAAGGACATGCTATATCGACTCACTACACCACTAACACCTAGACAATTTACTTAAATCGGATATAAAAAATCACTAAAAACATACACTGCACCCCGAGCTAACGAATATACGCTAGAATATTACGATCATAACATCATCAGAACTAACCAAGATCAATTCTTAGACGACGATCGCTTCGCTAACCCACAAATCACAGAAAAATTTTTCATTAAAACACAATATGTTTTTACACTCAATATATTTGATCGCAAATTTGACCACATCATAGAAGCACTAACAGACACGCAAGCCTACGAAAGTTTTAAAGAACGCTTCCAAATATTTTCACTAACCTTTCATTTCCTTGCACCACATGAAAGAGATTTGCACTGCTCACACGATATTATGTTGCGCACTAAACAAACTCACACATATACATATTATCGTTTTATCCAAAATCACTTCGACCTACACACTCCCTCCAGACAACCACACCACCGTTTTCAATTCATCAATTCCAAATACACCTCACCATTCTTTCTTAACTTCACATATTGCATTAAAGATACTAACCTTCATGGTATTCTTCGAAATTATGATCCCATAACCCAAATGTATATTTTTTGTCCCATCACCAAGACCTTCAACGCAGAAGAATCCCGACCCTTCCTTCTCCCACACGAATTTGTTCAACCTATAGAAATCCCCGTTTTAGAATTCATCCACAACACTACATTCAATCACAAATTATATAATCTAATCCAAAACACACCTTATGAGTTTGCAGTTGGCACTGAAGAACTAACCACCATTAAAGCACTTCAATTGCTTTGGCCACTGCTTCAAACTAAAAATATCATCCGCATCTTAGCTAAATTACTAACAACTTCAGATTTCATCCACGACATCTTCCCCCACGGTTTCTTCCCCGACGACTAACAGGTAAGTATGAATTATACATATTATTAACTAATTAAATTAAAATTAGAAACTAACCAATCTTTATTCATGTCTTCTTTAAAATTTTAGCCTTCATCCAACGATCATCTGAAAAATTCACAAAAGAAAATAAAAATTGAAAACTTCTTCAAACTGTTTAAAAAACTCTATTAATTTTTTGCACCAAACAATTCAATAAAAATAATACCAATGAAGTAATTTAATTTATAATTTTTTTCCCAAATGCAGTAAATCTAATAATGATGAAAATTTGTAACTTAATTTTCCCCAACAACTAGCAGTAAATTTGAATTTCTATGTAATAAATTGATAAAACGAAAATGCAGTACTAACCTTTTGATATTTCCATTCATTCGCACAAAGATTCTATCCACACTCGCACAGCTCGCCCACGAAGAATTGTTTAAAATAATGAATTTCAGTTTCAAGCTTTCACACTCAACAACTCTAACACACGATAACAAGTTTCAAAACTTTCCTTTAACCCGGTTGGAAAGGAATTATATACTAAACAACACTAACCAACGCAGCTTACTAAACACCACAAATCATAGAATAACAGCATGACTAAGAAAAGGAAACCAACGGTACCCAAACCGGATTGACCCAGTTTAAAACTGGATAATTTATTCTTTTGAAGACTATTATAAAGTCTAAGAAAGAAATAATAAAACACAAAAAAAGTCGAAAGACAAACCCATACCACAAACAATTTGATTTTTGAAAAAAGGACACAACCAACAAAACATAAGAAAAACCACAACAAACCCAACATAAAACGTTGTCACATAACAGGACCTCTCACAAAAACCGCATGCAATCATACTCCCACTCCTGGCCTAACCCACCAGAAGAGGACGTCCTGAGCATGCTCTATAGCCGGCCTAACCCACCGCGCTACATCCACGCTTTGTGACCACACTCCTATTTTTAATAAGAGCTACTCAAGGGTGAGTAACTCTTCAAAATAACCGAACTAAAACAAAAAGCTTTTGTGAAAACAACTAACCAAAATCATAACTAAAACATTAAACTAATAAAAATTTTATAAAATGTAAATTATATCTTGCAGTATATAGATCAGCATACAACACCAAAGACGAACATCCAAAGACAAGATGACCCCACTACACTCGAAAAAGAATGGCCAACCACAATCAATATGCCGCCCACAATCACAACTCAAAGGATTTAGAGTACGACTTGACTTCGCAGAAAAGGACTTCATTGAACTAGAACAATGACCACCTCGATGTTCAAGTATACGTACAGATCCGAGTAACCAGGCATCCCCTCCACACACAATCTCCACGCCATTCCCAGACAAGGTCAAACTCAAAAGAAGTTCTCTACATGAAACGGAAAAACCTGTCATAGCCAACCATTTTGAAATCAGATTTGAGTTTGTTGCGAAAACCCAGTCGTTGTCTTGAGAAGACACAACGATTGAATCTGGGACTTCTCTAATAAGAAAACCCAGAAGAAATAAGATGTTCGCCAAATACCAACGTCCATCATCCATCCTTTGAATTGCAGAAAGACTATTCTAAAAAACTCTGTAAAACCCGGATGGGTGGAACCTGATCTAAACTACATTTTATGATTGGATAAATTAGATATTTTACCACTGTAAAGTATTTAATATTAACCAATCATGATCCATCTAACTAACAACCCACTTATTTGTAAGTGCTGAAATTACTTGTAATTTCAGCACCAGAGAGATTTGAATTTAACTTAGAAATTAGTTGACTCTCCAAGAAGACTTCAGCAGCCGCAATAAACCAGTATACCCTAGATCTATTGAGCCTAGCAGAGACTAGTTAAACAACCTGAGACTAGATAGTATAAGAGTAAGATTAGGATCGGTATTAGACTAAGAAGTTGCACGAATCTATCCGGCCGAAAATAAGATAGCGTGACGAGCAGACGGTGTACCCTATCCGAAATTACTCTATGAGTTATACACTTCGGTCCTAACTCAGTACTTCACAAAGCGTGTACTTCATGTAGTTTTTCTTTGTAAATTATTTTCAGAAGTTGTACAGTTCAAGTTTCTATTTAGTTTTGCATGGAATTTTGAAGTGCATTTTTGTCTCTAGAGATTTTTTCGTTCTCCAGTCTATTTATCATTTTCCTTCCCAAGCAAAATTTCCCTTACTGGCTTTGTTAATTTTATCCGATAATTTAGTGCTTCTTTTTTGAAATTTTTCCATTTTTATTGTCATTATTTTTTGTAAGTTTGACCTTTTTCGTGTGCTCTTCTGTCAGGAGTATTAGTGAAAGCCATGGTAATTTCTTTGAACAATTTGAGCGGTTTGATGTCCTGAGCTCGAAAATTAAAAGATATTTTACCATTCATCATTTTTTTAAAAAAAAAGTCTGAGGTTTGGAAATTGCCAATTGTTTTTATCAATGCGCGAATTAATTCGGTTCATGTGTAGCCTGTGTGGTGAACTTATCAAGCTCAAAATTAGTTTCATGAATTCAAGCAAACTTCATGGTCTCATTATTGCGTTAACAAACGAAAAACAGATGACCCTGTTTTTCACATTGCGTGTTTGTGAATTTGAAATTCTGAAAAAGTTTTCATTCAAATTTTTTCAATGGTTCCAGTTTCTGTCACGACACCATTAATGAACGTAGTGAGTACTCTCATTTAGATTTTGGTGTTTTAAGTTCACTTCATTTCCATTGTTAAAATGAAGGAAAAGTTCTATCGAGCAGAAAAAATGTAAAGGTCACGAAAAATGTGATCAACTTCTAATTCCGAAAGTGGGTTTTAATTTTCAGACTTTAGCGCGAAATTGTTTTTTTGTCTATTGGTCTCTTTTTTTTCTCAAATTGGGTAAGTTTTATTTAAAAAAAGCACAAACCATAAATTGTTCGTGAAATTATAAGATCAGTAAGGGCGTATGTTTTTTCTTTAAAATTCGAAAATTCAAGTTTTTTCAAAAAAAAAATCAAGTTAGTTTTTTTTCTTTGCCTTGCGTTCTTTACTCTTTTCCAACTGCCAGTTGGCTATGTTTGATTTTGCTTGTGATTGCTGAGTGCATTTTCAGCTCTGTGTAAAAATTTAGATAATCAAACTTTTTATGTCAGTTTCCCTCTAACATAAGTTGTCCTTTAGTTGCTTAATGAGATCGATTTGTTTATTTCGGAACTTTTCTGCATGTTCGATTGTCGTCATTGATAATGAAGTTAAGATAATCAATTCATAGATGTCATTGTTACTTTTTTTTATAGGTTGACCATTATTCGTTCAGTACGTTGTCTGGAATTTGACTGATTTTGTGGTTAGTATTCTCTATTTTAATGTTTAGTTTTCTCTCTTTGATCTCCTATTTTTCAAATGTTTTCATGGTCGGCTGTCGTCGTTGAGAATCGTGTTCACCATCTTTTCGTATTCAATTCTGCCTTCGCTGTCCACAAACTGACCCAGAATGGCCCCCGACTCCTCCCCCGACAGCCGTTCTCCCAGTTTTTCTAGAATGTTCTGCACGTCAGAGATTGTGATCTGTCCGTTGCCCTCGCGGTCGAACGCTCTGAAATCAGCACTGGTTTGTCAAAAGCTAGTTTGTCAAAAGAACTTGTTGTTAGCGTTTTGATAAATAGAGAAAAAGTTCAGTTTTCGAGCTTTTTTGGAACGTCAAGACTCAAGTTTGGCAAACATTTTTGCAAATTTCTTTTTTTTTTTAATCGACCCGACCCCCTCCCGACCCAAAGGGCAGTAAATTTTTGGCGCTAGATCTGAAAGTTTTTCTCAAAACGCCAATATACACTTATTTTGAGGGGTGGGCGCGCCAAAAACGCAATTTTGGACGTTTTTTTGAGAAATTTGCCTGCGGTGCAGCAAATTAGTTCCAAATAAGGTCTTTAGAGTGATTTGGGAGAGCTCAGAAAATCATTTATATCGACCTGAATAAAAGGTCGCGAAACTTTAGAATTTCTTAAAAATTATAATCTGCCCCTTGAGAAAATTCTAGATCTGCCCCTGCAACTAAAGTTTCATCATTTGAGGTGTCTAATTTATCGATTTGTTTTTGATATTGAGCCAAATTTTCAAAAGATGCAAATATAAATTGCAAATTTGTTTTGTGCAAGCGGCGGTCAGTTGATGTAATCCATATTATATTGGGGATAGAAGATTTGTTCTTTGTATGTTTTTAGGGTTGATAATTTGATCAAATGTATAAAGACGGTACTCGATAGGCATTTAACTGGCCTTTTTGGTGTTATTCCGAGATGATTTTTTAAAGTGTCTATGAATTTTTTCCATCTAATTTCTCATGTTGATTTTTTGCATTATAATTTGATTTTTGAATGTTTTTTTTAGTTTCTTTAAGTTTATAGTCATTTATTCAACTGTTTGTCGGCTATTCTTTTATTTGTAAATAAAATCAAATTGTTTTATTGTTTTTTACAAATGAGTGAATAAACACCCCCCCCCCCACCTGAATCCAGACACGATCTTGTCCTGTCCGTAAGTGTCTGCCCTCTCCTCCTCCATTTTGATCACACTCTGCCACATGGGGTAGAAATCCTCGAAGGAGAGTCTGTCCTTGCCACTGTTGCTAGTCAGGGTGGAGATCTCTTTGTTGGTCGGATTCGCACCCAGAGAGCGGGAGACAGTGCCGAAGTCACCCTGAAATCGGAATAGTAGCTTACAATTAATGATGCATTTCTTTCTCAAGAAAGGAACAATATGCTTGAAGTTTACGGAAATTACTATTTTAAATTTATTGAAAGTATAATTTAAAATCAAAAATATAATTATATAATTTTAAAAATTTTCGGACGAACACAAATAAGACGAGTTAGCAGCCTATCAAGTGTTTTTAGTGGAATCAGTGGTTGTTACACGGTTTGTGTATAAAGCGATCAATTATGTTGAAAACTCGTTATTACTTTGCACGCCAAGTTTCGGTACAATTCGACAACGTAAACAAAGATTCTACATTTGAAAATTTGGATGTGAAAGGAAACAAGGCCAGATATTTGTGTATATTTTTTGAGGATATTTATTTTTATATCCAATTTTCAGTTAATTTTTAATTAGGGAGTATTTATCAGAATTTCTAGTCTCTATCCTAAGTAGTTGCAGAGAAACGGACAAAAATATTTAGGGCTTCATATCCAGATTTCATGAATCATTTGCAGCTGTAAGAAGTATTATCTACATACACTTCTTTTATAAGATTTTTACGATATCAGTTCACTCACAGAAAAACCGCTGTTTTACTTTTTGTTTTGCTTTTTTCAGCAAAATTCTCGAAATTTGTTCTGGTTCAAATTTGATTTTCAAGGTTTGACTTTTGATCGTAAGAAAAGGAAGACAAACTCCTCTATTGAACAGCAATAGCGTAAAGGTCACAGAATTGTAAACGTGATCGACTTCTAATTTAGAAACTGGATTTTAGTTCTCAGATTTCCCTGCGGAGTAAAGTTTTTATCTATTAATCCAGCTTTCTCAAATTGAGTTAATTTTATCAGAAATTATCAATCATGAATTAATCTTGAAATTCAAAGAGCTCGCGGAATACAAGTTGTACTTAAGAAAATAGCAATCAGCTTAGTGTATTATTACGAACCTTCTTTTTTCCTAACCTAAATCGCAAGTAAAAGTTGTTCCTTAAAAATCACTAGGTCGCAGGTTCGAATCTCCGGTGTAGCCGAATTTTTGCTAAGTCGAGACTTCTTTCTTTTTTTAATTGCACTTTATAGAGCTGCTTTTCGTCGTATTTTCTCTATTGATTGTGAAGCGAAGCTTCGCCTCTGTGAGTAAAGTTTTCTGAATTTGGGTTTGTCTTATTAAAAAAGTGTCAATTATGAATTGTTCTCGAATTTCAAAAGACCACATATGTTTAACTTTGAAAATCGCAAATTGAAGCTTTAAAAATATATATTTTTTTGTTTTCTTGCGTCCGTTGGCTCTTTTCCAATTGTCTATTGGCTATTTTTTCTTTGCACTAGGAAGTTTAGTGTATTAATGTGAACCTACATTTTTTCAACCGAAATCGCAAATATAAATGCTCATTAGGTGGCTTTTTTGCTATAATCACGATCTCTAGCATTGGAACTTTCATAGCATCTGTTATCTTCGTTTTTTTTGTGGCAAGTTTTAAGCTCTTGCAAGGCGTACGTGACCGAGTAGGAAGAATGTGAGACTCTTATTCACGAGGTAACTGGTTCGAATCAGTCGCGTAGCAAACGTTTTACTAATTTGAGGTTTATTTCTGCTTGTTCTGATTACACTTTAAAGAACTGCTGCTTTGTCGCCTCTGTGTCTAAAAACAAGAAGCGCAATGTATCGGTTAGACGTATGTGATTTGTTATGCTGTTTTTGGTTTCGCGTAAGCGCGGCGTAGTTTGACTAATTTTACGTCTGAGTGTCTCAATTTTTTGGCAACAATCTCAAATTCTCTTTCAGATGTTCTAGCTTCTTTTGTCAGATTTCTTGATTCCCTGATACTCTTCGATGCTGATTTTTGTTGTGCTGAAAATTGAACAATCTAACTCGGGACAATCTTAAAAAGATAGAAGCTGTAAAGAATTCTCACATTGAAAAATCCTCAAAATTAACTGGTTTTAATTAGTACTTGTTTCGTTTTGTCTAAAGCATTTAGCTTGCCTCAATTGGGAATTGGTAAGTAACAATGAATGAAGTGATGATTCTCATTTGCGTCTTTTTTCTCGGCTTTTAAAAAGAAAGTACTAAAAGCTGATCAAGCTCAAATTTGATTTTTGTTCTGTTTTATTTCAACTTTTGTTTTATTTCAAGTTTAAATCAAGTTCATTTGCTGAAAAGAATGCGAATTCTTGTCTCCATTATTCCAATAAGTTTTTGAAAAGTGGGTGTAAATTGTCATTTTTCCTGAATAATAGTTACATTTTGATCCATTTTTGACAAATTGGCTTAGTTTTATCAAAAAATTGTTTCAATATCAAAAGATATTCGAATTTGAAAGTACTGAAAGTTGGTTTAACTTTTTGATCTCTTTCCATTGAAATTTTTTCTGTTGTCTATAAGCGGTGGTCTTAAAAATATTGTTTTGGTTTAATTGTGTTGGTTTAAAGTGTGTTTAATTGTGTCGGTGAAAATTGTGTTGGTTTAATCTTAACGAGATAGTGAGACTTTGTTTCCGTTCCTTCCGTTGACATAAGCTTCAAATAAGCATTTCATGCCTGTGGTTTCTACATGACATAAGCGTCAAAAACCATTTCATGCCTGTGGTTTTACATGGACAAGTATGAAGACCAAATATGTTTTCCATGGCCTAATTAGTCAGAATGCCACTTTCGCACTTAGCAGGCAAAGTGAACAAGTGTTTTACATATAAAAATTCGCAGGTCGGTAAAATGAAAAAGAACCGATTTCGATATTGTGTGAACAAATGGCCCTCAAAATTTTTTTTCAGTCACCAATAATGGTCTGTAGAGAAAAGCACAACGAAAATGAATAAACATCTTTGTACATTTAGTAACAAGAACTTCGAATATTTACGCTAGCGAGCAGCTAGTGTGCTTCAGTACGAACCTTCTTTTTTTCTAACCTAACTCGCAAATGAAAATTGTTCATTATTTAGTGGCAAAGTGTTCATTATTTGGTGCCACTTCTGCTATAATCACGATCTGAAAGCATTGGAATTTTCATAGCATCTGTTCTCCGCTTTATTATTGGAAAGTGTTTGTGATGGAATAAGTGTCCGTAGCTGCGTGGTTAGTGCGTGATATTCGTAAATTCTAGGGGGCAGTAGGTCGTTGGTTCGAGTCCGAGACGTCGCCGAATTTTGACTAATTCGAGGCTTTTTTTACTTTTTGCTTTTTCTAGAGATGCTTTTTGTCACAATCTTGCTATTGTTAGTGAAGCGCAGCTTTGCCTCTGTTTAGATGTTGCTTACATCAGTGTTGTTGTTCCGGAAAAAAACTAGGGCGTAGGTCCGCTTTGAAAAACTCCAGCCAATTACCTCAACAGAAAATCATAGGGGCCAAGTTTGATATCATACTAAAGAACTGCTGATCTTAATTCAGCTTCTTAATAAATAATATATCAAAAGTAGTTGTTCTCAGTATCGAGAAACACTGACCCGAATCTTTTTGATTTTCAGACTAATTTAGACGAAATTCCTGAGGCTGACGTCAATTGATTTCTACTGCAAGTTGATCTTTATTTTAGCTATTGTTATTTTCCATTCTTGCAGTTGTTCCCGTACTTCAGTGAATGATCACTAAAAAGTAACTAAGTTCCAAAAAAAACAGAAAAAAATTCATAATTTTGTTTTAGCGATTTTAAAAAAGTTTCCTTCCTTACTGAAATTTTCGAAATAAATTGCTGTGGTGGGAAAATTCTATTTAATTTGCAGTACAGTAGGCTATCCTTGCTTTTTGTGTACTTTTAGATCATGCTTTTTTTCTTGAAACATTAAATGGTCAATTAAGAACATGATATTTTTGCAGAGCCCATAAAATTGGTGTACCTTTGCGATTTTGCCGTCGCCTTTGGTGTCAAAAAGAGAAAAGTAGTCGCGCATTTCTGATTCCCCGAGATAATTTCGCGACATGTTCAGTTTTGACTAATTAGTAACCTCCGATGAGTTGATAACACGCAAAGCAGGTGAAATAATTTCAGTTACTCAACTGGATAGGTGGAAGTCTGAATGATTTCTATTGCTTCTGTTCTTTATGTCTCGAAATTTCAGAAATCGACAGAAATTTTATAATGTAATAATGGGTTATGTTAATTTACGTCTTATTCTATGTTGTTAATCAAAACGAGAAGTCGATAAACTCAACACGTTGAATAATTTGATTTTGAAGTCGCGTCGAGTTCTGTTCTTTGCTTGCATAGTTGGTTGTTTAAATGGACGCAATGATTACTTTAGTAGTTTCTCTTATGTGGGCTATATCTTAGTTTATTAGTATGTTGAAGAAAGCTTGATAATTTAGTTTTCTGAGATGTCGTTTGCTTTGACATGGTAACGGTTTAGTCGCAGAAATTGTTCAGCTGGTAACTATTGTTGGTTTAAACGAATATGTAAAATAACTGAGGTATTTCAATCTTTTTTATCCTGAAAATGATGGTTATCTTGGATAGTTTGATTTTGGCGTTTTTTGCTTCAAACGTATGCTAATTGAGCCTATAGATTGCTTTTTAGGAAGAATTGCCTCAGATGTTCACTAAACGCATGTTTTTTTAGTAAAGTTGTATATTAAACACCCTTGTACGTAGAAGCGACGTACGGAACGTTCATCGAACATCAAATGAGCCGTTTGTTGGTTTTTTAATTGGCATTACTTAATTTTATTTAGCGGTTTTCAATAATATGTCATTGAATATCAAATACAGTTATTATTCCGACCAATCTAAGAATATTAAAGGCCTATGCGTAGGAAATTTTTTTGCGCAAATTTAATGCCTCAAAGAAACTCATAGGGGGCGGGTCATAAAATCAAACCGAAACAGTTTTTATCGGCATGTGACTTTCGAAGAGCTTTTTATTGGAATGGTTCATAATAGTTTCTTAATCTGTTTTTGTATGATTTAACTGGCTACCCATTCAAACGACTGGTTCCCCTTGTTCGCGCATATTGATTTTAATTTCAATAACCGAATGATCATAACCTTTTTTATTAATGATTGTTCAGCGTATGAAGCTCGGTTTTGTAATAAATTCTAAAAATTTGCTCCTAAAAATGAATTTGCCTACATGCTGTTTTTGGCTAATGCACATTTGAAATTAGATTTTCCAATTTATTTTTGTATTTACGATTAGGAAGCTTTATCAAATCGGAATGTAGACTTTTTCTTGCAAATAGATTATCAAACAAAATCACTGTATCGTGTAGTTAACTTCCGTTGTAGATATGTACTGACAAATATATCTTGAGCATGTTTGCATTTTAACCCTCCATTTTTTTGAGAATTTGCATCTTTTTGTTGGTAGCAAAACGATGGGTCTCTCTTTGGTACTATTTAAAAAGTTTTTTTTTTGTTTTTGATTGTTTCGCATGATTGTTTCACAAGACTAAAATGAGGATGGCATCACAGCTCGAATAATACTTTGCTAGTTTGAATACACTAATTATATATATGCCTGACAAATTATCCGCACTCATTACACAAGCATATATTGTGTTATAGTATGAACTTTCTTTTTTTCCAACCTAAGTCGCAAATGTTGTTGCGACAAATGTGTTCATTTTGATCCAACTATTAAGTACAGTCAATGCTAAGGATATTAACTCAGACTATTATATTGCAAATAGCACTTTAGCTTCAAGGCATCATGGGTCTGTAGCTAAGAGGTAGGGAAAGAGACCAGCAGCAAAATAAGAGGGTTCGAACCTGGGCAGGGTCGGATGTTTTTAATGAACTTTTTCGGATACTAGTTAAAATGCGTCCGCTCTATAAATTGAGGTATGTTGGTTGGTAATTTTTTTTCAAATTGACTGGTACTGTTAATGCGTCATAATTGGCTTGCGTCACTTAGAAATTATGTAAACTCATAATTGGCGTGCGTCACTTATGAAATTTTGTAGACTCAAAGTTTTATTCAGTTTTTCCCAGTAGCGTTATCGGTCATATTTTTGCTTGTGTGTGCGAAGTGCAACTTCGCCTCTATGTAATAAATCTCAATTGAACTGTGACCAATTATAATTGATAATATTATTTCAACTCAGCTGTTAGCACTTGCATTTGATATTTGCAGTACAAAATTTAAGAGAAGTTAAGAGGCAATCTGAACTTTCAGAGCTTTGCCTTGATGTACGAGCAGTATTGTTATATTTGCGATTAGCAAGCGTTATCAAATTGGAACAAACATTTTCTGTAAACAATTTGTCTTGCAAATTCACTGAGTCATTTAGTTAACTCTGTTATATAGGAGTACCGACGGATATTTTTGGAGCATTTTTGCGTTTTAAACATTCGCTGTATTCAAAATTTGTAATTTTATTGTTGTTTGCAAATTTGCCAGCTGCAATTTGGTTTAATTTTTTTTCGCATAGAAGATTTATTTGGATTTATTCATTTCCTGGAGGCCTCTGTGAGCAACAAATGTATTGCAACAGACATATTTCTTGCATGTTTGCATTTTTGTAACTGCCCTATTCGAAATTTGATTTTAGTTGATTTAATAAAATTTCTTTTTTTTATACTTCCTTTGTTTCGACTTAAAAGGTTTCGGGCGAAAATATATTGTCTTAGTGGCCTCATGTTGCTTCGTTCGACGAGCTAAAATTTTTTGTGTGCATGTGTGCGTGTTTTGAGGCTGAGGGGACTTAATTTTTTTTTGTAATTTTGAAGTCATGTTTGATTTTTTTTGCTCATTTTCTTTTTTCGGCTCAATAGGTTTCGGTCGAAATTATATTGGCTTAGTGGCCTCATATTGCGTCGTTTGATGAGCGAAAATTGTTTGTATGCGTGTGTGTTTTGAGAGTGAGGGGAACTTAACATTTTTTTTCAGCTTAAAGGATTTCTGCTACCTTATTTTCGGCTTTGTTGCCGCTCGGTAAATTTTCTTCCAATGCTAGATTTTAAATTGTGTTGCTTTGGCATGTCTTCTTAGCTGTATTCATTTTGATATATTAGTTTTTTTACTTAGCGGTTTTCTTGTGATGTGGCGCGAAGCTCTGCCTCTATGAGTTAAATTAATGCTCGCATGAAGTGTTGACGTTTTCTTCAAAATTGTCTTTCTTTAGAGGAGTTTCTGACAAATGCCTGGAGGAGTTGGTAGATTTTTTTTCGTTCAATGGTGAAATGGGAAATAAGTGGCTAGATTAACTAGTGCTGTCTGTTTTGTAGTCTGTTGGCTACGTGCAGTGCAGACGGCAGTGCGAGAGTGTGGACTACAACTGACTTCAACCTCCTCTTCACCCTCTCAGAAGACACCTCTAGTGGCAATGGCAGCAGTAGTGGTAATTGGTACTGGGACTGCGCTTTCACCAGGGACTCACTTCACCTACTCACTGGTAATAATGATTATGAAGTGATATCAAGCAGGGACGGATTTGGGGAGTGCGCGCCGAAAAAACGCAATTTTTTGCTAAAAAATTTCTCAAAAACGCAGTTTTTGACCTTTTTCACAAAAAATGCCTGCGGCCCAGAAAATGATGTCAAAATGGGGTCCTTATAATTATTTGGGAGCGCTCTGAAAATCAATTTGGTCGACCTAAAAAAAGGTTGGCTAAATTTTTGAATTGTTTTTCAAAATCCGCCCACCCCTTTGATTTCAAGTGAGATTTTATACAAATGATGTAAGCTGTCGTCACTTGAGAGAAAGAAAGAAAGAAAGAAAGAATTAATTTCTCAATGTTACTAGAAAATTCATATCATATTGCGCATAAATACATCAGTATCAAAGAGAGGACAGCTAACGATCCCATAAGGGATACTAAATGCTGCCCCAAAAAATATTAGAAACATGAATGATGTAGTTAGTTGGGTTTCAAATTATTATGAAATCTAGTGCATAAATTCAACATATTTGCAAAAATAGAACGAACAAAAAAGGTGAAATATAAAATCATACATTAGAGGGTCTAAAGGCCTACTCAGAAATGGCATGATTTATCTCCGTTTTAAGTAACACACAACATAACTTAGTTTATTTAAAACAGTTGCAAATGTTAATGATGAATTGATTATAATGTTTACCTAAGAAAAAAAAAAAAAAAATACAAGTTTTTTCCTTTCACTGTAAGCCTTGGGCATGAATATGAAATTTCTAAGTGATTTTTTAGGAAAAACGAAAAATTGGGCATAGGTTCCCCCTCAAGCGGGCCATTTCGGCCCATTTTGGAAAAAATTTATGTTTTTCTTTTTTCTTTTTAATTCTTAATGGATGCTCCACTTTTCCGAGACTTTTATTCAGTAATCTAAACTCACAAAGAGTCCGTCGTACTAGGTTTTCCGGGGATTACGTCAAAAAAATCTCGGGTCCGTGGAGCAGCCATGGTATTTTAATTCCTATTATTATATCTATTTTCCATCTATCCATCATATGCAAATATATACATATATACATATATATACATATATATATATATACATATATATATATACATATATATACATATATATATACATATATACATATATCTTTTAGGAACAACTCAATTTAATTCTGGCGAAAGATAAATTTGATGAGTTCTTCGTTGCTTAGAATGAACAGATCTCTAATTCGGTGAGCCACGCTTTGAATATTTGCCTGTGAAAAATTAGTGAATTCATTGGGCATTAAAAAGTTCTGTTTAAGTAAATTGTAAAGTTTCGTTCCCCTGTAACTTATCGACATTCTCTGCATTTTGGTTTTTAAATTAGGAATTTTCATCAACTCTGAATTAGCCCTCCTAGAAAGAAAGAGAGAGCGAGCTCCTTCAAACTATTATCTAGCCTCATTTCAGGCGTCTAGGACGTTTTAAATTGTTTTAAGTAGCTATTTTTGAGTTAGATTTAGAAGTTACTTTTTACCAAATTAACCCGCCCAAACTTATATTTAACCTATTTTTTTCAATTTGAGTATCTATGTACCACTCGTGTTCTATTAGATTCGTCGTCATGTTTTTCGTGTCGCTAGGTAACTGGTAGCAATTGCTAAGACATAAAACTTGATTTCTAGAGGTGGTTTGAATTCCATTTTTTCCAAGCTTTTTGACTCATGGCTTATTTGCTTGGACTTTTGAAGCTCCCATTTGCCGTTTTTTTCTTTGATTGCGGCTAATGGTTTTTGTTTTTCAAAGCTCATTTTTATTCCTCAATTTTTTGAAGTTGAAAAGTTTTTTTTGTTTGCTTGCTTTCATTGACACTTCCAACTGTCTGTTGGCTGTGTTTATTTAAAACTCAGTGTTTTGACTGCAAGTAGTATGCTGTTAGTCGTGGTACCTGATTTTGCGTAGAAACAAAAAAACTAAAACACTCGAAAACAAAGTTCGTCCTCATTTTTCAAATGGTCGGAACAAAAACTCCGTTCATTGACACTTAACCAAAATGAGTTTTTGAAGTCGTATCAGAATCAAAATAATCGCAAAAAAACTGATTATTTTGATCCTGATACGATTTCAAAAACTCATTTTGGTTAAATGTCAATGAACGGAGTTTTCGTTCTGACCATTTGAAAAATGAGGACGACCTTTGTTTTCGTGTGTTTTAGTTTTTTGTGCTCTACGCAAAATCAGGTACCACGACTAACGACATGAAATCAGGTAGATTCCAACGATATTAAAGAATTTAGAACAAATTTTCTGTCGAGAAAACCCGTTTTTTTTTTAAATTTTTGGTCTAATTTCAAGCTAATAAAAGCTTATTTATGCTTAATTTAAGCCGTGAAAAATTTGTTTTGCTCGAGTAAATTAAGTTTTAGGAGTTTTTAGTAACATTTTGGGAATCAAAAACTTCTGCAACATTTTTTATGATTTTTTTTTTTCGTTTTTGTAGTCCTTTTTCTAAAAAACAGTTTTCCAATTGGCCTAGTTTACTATGACTGTAGAATGCGCTTAAGGTCTGTTTTTTCGCTCAGATCTTTTTATCACACCACGCAGAAAAAAAACGACACTAATTTGAAAAAACTTTTTTTTTGTATTTTTTCAAGACTATGGTGGGGGAACATTCTGTGCTCTTTGCACAGCAACCGGCTATCTTTGTATTGCTTTTAGTTCAATTCAAAAGGAGTTGCTAAAAGGAAGGCAAAGGTCGCTCTCGAGTATTAAACAACATCTAATAAAAGTTCAACTGACGCGAAAAAAGTGCAAAGTAAAAAGCCCAGCGGAATATAAAGGTATTCTTGAGTGCACTTATCCAACTTTCTACTGACCATGTTTTAAATTATAATAATTTCTATTTCGTGATCACTAGAAGTGTTTAGTATCTTCCGATGGGCGCATCCGATGTTGGAATCTGAGCAACGGAAGTCTCAAACAGAAGTGGCCCCCATCCGAAGATCAGGACAAAGTCCATGTCAAGCAGCAGCCACAGCAGAGCACCTGCAAACCATTCACATGTCTAGCCTTCTTCGAACCCTCCTAGACTTCATTCCATTTCCCCCCTTTTTTTCTAGTTCTAGGGCCCAGAGTCAAAGTTACTCCCTACGCTTTATGCGACTCTGGTTTTGATAATTCTCAACCAATCAGATTCAAGTATTATGATTTGACTATCAAACAACAAACCAATCAAAATTGGGCTTTATAACAGAAAAGATTTTTTTTTTCAAATGTTTGTTATGTAGATTTTAAACCTATGCTTTGTTGATGTATACTTCGAAGCCTCGTGAATTTGAATAAAATATAGATTAATTTGTTTTATTTTTCAATTAAAATCTATTTTTTCTTTTTATTTGCTACCTTCGGAAAAATGAGAAGAGAAAGTAAATTTACTATTTTATTAGTATTATCGACGCCTAAGGCGACTGTGGAAACATTTTATAATTGATTGACGTAAAAGGATGACAGAAAGTTTTACCAAAGGAGGTCAAATCGTGAGCACACCTCGGCCACGCTTTCTTAAATCTCCCATTGTTTTGATTACACAGGACTTTTGACAAACAACAAACCAATCAAAATTGGGCTTTATAACAGAAAAGATTTTTTTTTTTCAAATGTTTGTTATGTAGATTTTAAACCTATGCTTTGTTGATGTATACTTCGAAGCCTCGTGAATTTGAATAAAATATAGATTAATTTGTTTTATTTTTCAATTAAAATCTATTTTTTCTTTTTATTTGCTACCTTCGGAAAAATGAGAAGAGAAAGTACATTTACTATTTTATTAGTATTATCGACGCCTAAGGCGACTGTGGAAACATTTTATAATTGATTGACGTAAAAGGATGACAGAAAGTTTTACCAAAGGAGGTCAAATCGTGAGCACTCCTCGGCCACGCTTTCTTAAATCTCCCATTGTTTTGATTACACAGGACTTTTGACAAACAACAAACCAATCAAAATTGGGCTTTATAACAGAAAAGATTTTTTTTTTCAAATGTTTGTTATGTAGATTTTAAACCTATGCTTTGTTGATGTATACTTCGAAGCCTCGTGAATTTGAATAAAATATAGATTAATTTGTTTTATTTTTCAATTAAAATCTATTTTTTCTTTTTATTTGATACCTTCGGAAAAATGAGAAGAGAAAGTAAATTTACTATTTTATTAGTATTATCGACGCCTAAGGCGACTGTGGAAACATTTTATAATTGATTGACGTAAAAGGATGACAGAAAGTTTTACCAAAGGAGGTCAAATCGTGAGCACACCTCGGCCACGCTTAAATCTCCCATTGTTTTGATTACACAGGACTTTTGACAAACAACAAACCAATCAAAATTGGGCTTTATAACAGAAAAGATTTTTTTTTTTCAAATGTTTGTTATGTAGATTTTAAACCTATGCTTTGTTGATGTATACTTCGAAGCCTCGTGAATTTGAATAAAATATAGATTAATTTGTTTTATTTTTCAATTAAAATCTATTTTTTCTTTTTATTTGCTACCTTCGGAAAAATGAGAAGAGAAAGTAAATTTACTATTTTATTAGTATTATCGACGCCTAAGGCGACTGTGGAAACATTTTATAATTGATTGACGTAAAAGGATGACAGAAAGTTTTACCAAAGGAGGTCAAATCGTGAGCACACCTCGGCCACGCTTAAATCTCCCATTGTTTTGATTACACAGGACTTTTGACAAACAACAAACCAATCAAAATTGGGCTTTATAACAGAAAAGATTTTTTTTTTCAAATGTTTGTTATGTAGATTTTAAACCTATGCTTTGTTGATGTATACTTCGAAGCCTCGTGAATTTGAATAAAATATAGATTAATTTGTTTTATTTTTCAATTAAAATCTATTTTTTCTTTTTATTTGCTACCTTCGGAAAAATGAGAAGAGAAAGTAAATTTACTATTTTATTAGTATTATCGACGCCTAAGGCGACTGTGGAAACATTTTATAATTGATTGACGTAAAAGGATGACAGAAAGTTTTACCAAAGGAGGTCAAATCGTGAGCACACCTCGGCCACGCTTAAATCTCCCATTGTTTTGATTACACAGGACTTTTGACAACCAACAAGCCAATCAAAATTGGGCTTTATAACAGAAAAGATTTTTTTTTCAAATGTTTGTTATGTAGATTTTAAACCTATGCTTTGTTGATGTATACTTCGAAGCCTCGTGAATTTGAATAAAATATAGATTAATTTGTTTTATTTTTCAATTAAAATCTATTTTTTCTTTTTATTTGCTACCTTCGGAAAAATGAGAAGAGAAAGTAAATTTACTACTTTATTAGTATTATCGACGCCTAAGGCGACTGTGGAAACATTTTATAATTGATTGACGTAAAAGGATGACAGAAAGTTTTACCAAAGGAGGTCAAATCGTGAGCACACCTCGGCCACGCTTTCTTAAATCTCCCATTGTTTTGATTACACGGGACTTTTTTCTACCATTCTTTAAAATAAATTCATCTGCTGTACAGTTTTTTTCTACAAACTCGGAGAAAGACAAACAGGAAAAAAAAATTGCAAAAATAAATGGCCACAAGTTGTTTGCTGTAAAAATAGGAACAATTGCCAATATAAGGAACACAAGAATATTTTTTAACAAATAGCAATACTGCAATTTTTTTCTTGAATTCAATTGAATTTTCAGTAATTAATTGCTGAGAAAGCGCTGATTGTCGAAAAGATAGTAAAATTTTTTGCATAATTCTTTTAGCTGTCAGAAAAAGTTCTTTTATTTGAAATTTCATAAACAATAGAATTTCATGTTTCTCGTTTTTCAACCGTCGGAGTTTTTTTTTACATTTTAACCAGCACCTACTGTAGTTGGAACTTAACGGAATTTTTAAAATGAACGCAAGCACAGGTTGTCTGATTTTTTGAAAGTTTCTATATTTCACCATATTGAACCCGCTCCGGAGTTTCTTGGATATAAAAAGATTATGATTGAAAAATGCTGTCTAAATTGTTGTCATTGTAATCCTTTTTGCTGCAATTTAAGACCACAAAATTGATTATTGTATCAAAGTAATCGATTATTTCCGTATAACAAAATCCATAATAATGTATTAAATAAAAATTGATTATAAATGATTATAAGCTCTATAATTTTTGCATATCTTGTTGCAAAATTTTAACATTTTTTGCTATACTGACGTGTTACTCGATTTCTAAACCTAATTATTTTAATATGGTCCCTCTTCCGATTACTGATCACCCCAATCTCCCCTCACCCCTCTTGTTTTACACAACCCAGCGCAATTGATGATCGCCCCAACCCCCTATCCCCCTCCGCGTTAACACATCCTCAAAACAGGGATCAAGAACGCTAAGTTCTCAATGGAGCGAAAAGTTGGTCTTGGGTTTGTAAACTTAAGGGGGGGGGCGTCGCAAATGAGGAGAAGTAAGCGAGAGCGTTTAATTGGCGATGAGGGTAAAAATGTGGGAGGGAGTTTGTAAACGTGGGGAGGGGGTTGTAAACGAGGTGAGGGAGCAAATGGGGGGTGTACACGAGGGTACGTATATAAGTACGTGTAAGCCGGAGGGAGCTGTAAAGCTGAAGAGGCGCAAAAGTGGGGAGGGGAACAAATACTGAGAGACTATAGGAGAGGTTAATTGAAAGTTGGAATGAAAAGTGTAATAATATATTAATTATGTGCGACTTCATTCCTGCGTTCTGCAACCTGCGACTTCCCATTGTTCGGTGGTGGCAACTTGATGCAAATGATGCTCGTCGAAATCTCCTCTTGTGATCTAGACCATGGGCCACATTTGAATTGGCACATCCATTTGAGGCAAGGAAATCTTGAAGACTGACTCGAACACCTTGGTTGTAATCATTTGTGGTGAAAACTCGACCAAGTACGCAAGGCTGGTTTTCTGCACGTAAAAATTTTGTACAATAAGATGTAAAAATCAAAGAGACTGATTAAAAACGAAAAATATGACTGACTTAGTGCTGAGAGAGGAGGTAGTTGACACTAGTTAAGTTGAGAAAAAAATGCAAAAAATGATTTTTTCTTGAGAATTAGGAGAACCTTCAATTCAAATGAGTGTTTTAAACCAATCAGAATAGACTTTCTTAATTTGGTCTTTAGTCGTGTCTAATCAAATTTTCATAAAAGTCAATTCCAATAAGGAATATAGATTCATTTAGATTTTTTCAATTTCTCGTTTCTTATCACAAAAAATGTTCCGTTATGTTATGGCTGCCTACACAACCAGAAAAAAGTACCTTTGAGGACTTTAAATGTTCCCATTAGGTACAAAAAAATTGCAAAAGTAAATGACCACTAGTTATTTAGTGTAAAAGTAAGAAGTATCGCCGTTATAATAACACAAGGAAAAGTTTTAATAAGACTACTTCGGCAAAAAAACTTTTAACAATGTTAATTGAATTTTCTGTTTATCATCGATGAAAAACTGCTGATTGTTAAGACGATAGTGAAGTTGTTTGCATATTTCTTTTATTTGACAGAAAAACTTCCATTTTTTGAAACTCCATAAACAATGGAATCTTTTGTTTCTCATTTTTCAACCTTTGGAATTTTTTGTACAATGTAACCAGCTCTTACTGCAAATCAAACTTAACGCTTTTTTCACAATGAAACTATCATAAAAATCGTTAAAAAAACTTGGAGAAATCTGTCGAATAAACTTTGTTTTGTTTTAATTTTGAAAAAAAAACATATGTTAAAACAAAATAACCTGAAAAATATTATCAAAAACCAAGCAAAAATTAGCCTGAGCTGATAGATGCATGCGATTTTTTTATGATTCTTATGGGTCACTGAGGGGATGTAATTGAGAAAATTTAATCGGCGTGGGGAGGGGTATAAACATGGATGGAAGGGGGACGGCTAGTAAACGTGGGAGGGTTTTTATCAACGTGGGTGAGAGTGTTGAAAGCGGTTTGGGGGAGTAAAAGGAAAGTGTGCACGAGGGCACGAGGGGATTAAAATAAGAACCTTTAAGCCGTGGGGGTCATATACTGGAGATCCAAAAGGGGCGTTGATTTGTTAGTTAGTTTAAGAATTAAAAAATCCACAATAGTTCAATAGTACAATCTTCTAAAAAATATCATTTTCAATTCACATGCGCTGTAATAATTTGACAAAATTTAAGATTAGAATCCACTTTTAACCGATTATAATCAATGAATTTTGATTTTTATAAAAATTGACAGTGAAAACAAAATATAATCGATTATTATCCATAAAACTCCAGTACGGGAAGCATCAAAAACTGTTAAAATTAAAGGTTAAACGATTACGTAAGTGAATTTCTCAAAGTATGAGGTTATTTGTGGTTTTAGGTGCGCTTTGAAAATTTTCTAGAGCAAATTACAATATTTGAAAGTAATTCAAAATTGTTTAAGGGAAAACTTCCGAAAACTCAACAAAAGAAAAATGTGCAAAACATTTTTGAATCATTTTATGACTATCATTTCAACTTCAAAATCACATTTTTCAACATGTTTTGGGCATACTTGTCCTATGATTTTATCTTGGGCTGTTGAAAGGGTGTCAGGGCAAAACATACCATACCAAAAGCTTCCATGACAAAAAATACCGTACCAAAAGATCCCTTGTACGAAATTTGCACCATACCATAAGATCCCATGCCATCAAAAAATCACTTGTACAAAAATTGCCCATAACGTAAGATCCCATGCCAATTAAAAAGATCCCATGAATTATGAACAAAAATCATGATCAAAGTGTAAGCAGAAATTAATCTAAAGTAATCATATCTCAATTAAGTTCGCGCTATTAAGAAACGATGCAAACTCAAGATAACTGAATTTGAACTGGACTCATTTTTGGCATTAACCTAGTGCCATTATGTGTTTAATTTAGCGTTACAATGGCATTGAATAAGAACAACTCAATTGAAAATGTATACACTCTGCATGCATTATCTCACTCTTTAACTCAATGAAAAATCAAAAATGAATTCTTTTACTTGGGGAAACTCACAAAAAGGCCAAACACTGATTAATCTTGATGGCCATGAATTTCAAAAAAAAAACGGGATACGAAGACAACAACATACTGGCGCTGCAGCAAATAGAGATCGTATGAAGGCCCGAAAACTTTAATTAATTCTGGGAGCGATGTAATTTCAAACAGCAATGAGCTTAGTCACGAGCTCAACGCAGGACGCTCAGAAGCTCGACAACTAGTTCAGCAAACTAAGGGGAAAGTTAGGAAATAATCAAATCCAATAAACAGCCCATAATTGCAGCTAGTTTGCAATTGGTGCAGGAAGACAAAGCAACCCAACTGTCTTTGCCCTCCCGCTCGGCGCTAACGCGAATTTTAAACAGAAGTAAACAAACGACATCCCTGCCAACTATTGCCACAGATGACCGTAATTTTGAAATACCCGATCGTTTTAAGCAATTTTGTCTCGGTAGCGGAAAACAAGATACGGAACGCATATTAATTTTCGGCAATTTTGAGAATCTCAATGCACTTAAATTGTACAATAAAACCTGGCTTGTAGACGGTTTTTTCAAAATTTTCCCAGTCAGTTTTACCAGGTGTACACTGTGCACATCCGGATTGGCGGGTTTTATCCACCTTGCGTCTACGCTCTGCTCAGCAATAAGCGCTTATCAACCTATAACAAATTCCTAACCGAACTCAAATCGCTTATCGGTGACGTAACCCCGGAAATAAATTTGATCGACTTTGAAATTGCGGCATTGAGTGCTCTTACGTCTCATTACGAAACTGACATTAAAGGATGCTTTTTTCACCTCTGTCAGAGCTTTATGCAGAAAATATCTGAATTCGGCCTTAAAAAGACCTACGAACCAAACAGCGAGCTAGTCTTAGAGCTGAATATGATTCCTGCGCTTAGTTTTGTGGCGGAGTCAAAAGTGGAAATCGGGTTCGACCTAGTAATTGAGGAAATATGCAGTGTGGCAACCAAACTCGATATTTAACAAAACAATCTCGAAAAATTAGACGAGCTCACTGCTTATTTCCAAAAAACATACCTTAAAGGGGATTTGGTTGGCCGAAAACACTTTTTCCTATTTCTCTATGGAATCATTATCAAAATGCTGTTTGTGGTCTAGCCCGAACCACAAATGCAGTTGAAGGGTGACATCTAGGGGTAACCGCTTTGTTTCAAGGCAGCCATCCTTCAATATATACGTTTCTCGAAAAAATTCAACTGGATTCTTACAATCAAAAATTCAATATTTTGAAGGCATCCAGCGCACTATCAACTTATCCCGGAAGAAGTACCGTGAACTGAATGAAAAAGTTCAGCAGATAACCAGTTCATGCACAGACTCTAACTTATTGTCTTATATCCGTTCACTTACCCACATAACCTATTAAACTTTGTTTTAGTTTGCACCCTCCCGAGGAACGCCGAAACGGAATGTCTCCAGCAATTTGATCCCAGAGCAATTGCTCTTATTTACGGAACGCTAGGTTGGGGGTAGTGACCTGACGGTCCTTTGAGTATTGCGCTTAGCAAAAAAAGTTGATCAAAATTGAGAATTGATATTTTTTATCAAATAGAATGGCGAATGAGTCGTAACGAAAATGATTTCAAAGCTTTAGAATTTTGCACAAACACCATTTCAATTTTGTACCGACTTGAGTTGTCGGGAAAATCAAGCCATTTTTGGTAAAGTTGGTTTTCATTAATTGGAAACAATTTTCAAGTTCATTTGTAGTCCAAAGTGTTTTGAAGTTTGAGTTTCATTTGGAAGGCCAAGTGATTAGCAAAGTTATTTATGTTCGAAGTTTGTGCAGCAAAATTTTTGCCGTTTATTTAATTTTAACCGAAGCTTTGTTTTTGTTTTAATCGATTATCCGCTTTATTCTCAATTCTCAGGTTCTTTGTTATTTTATTATAGTATCTTATGTCGTGGGCGATTTTAGAACGAGGTATCTTTTGGAATGGTATTTTATTGACTGAGATCTTCTCGTTTGGGATCTTAAGGTAAAGGATCATTTGTCATGTAACCGTTGAAACATAAAATATTCCCTAAAATATTTTCCTCTAAGACTCATATATACTGTTGAATATTTTTTAAAAATAACTAGGTTCCAAATTTCTTTGTTTTTGGGTACAACAAACGACTTCAAGAGTTCAGTCGAGTTTTTTTAGCCAGAGTTTCAAACAAAAAATTTGAAAAAGTGTCACGGATAAAATATATTCAAGGATTAAACCATCGCGATGGGTATCTGCGTTCTTTCTAAATAGCTATGTTTTTTGATTCATCGGAAAACACTGTGAATCCGCATTTTTTTTTAAACTCGAATCTTTTTTTGTCGTTTTTTAGTTGCAAACGTAATCCGCATTTTTGCAATTAGTCAATGTTTTTTTTTCATCTCATATTATTATGTGCCCACAAAAATATCCGTATAAGAAGATTTGACTTTCAAAAACTTTCGTTTTTGATGAAAAAAGGCTTGGATTATTCTTTTAGAACCCCAAGTCACAGATTGTGATTGTCATGTCTTTCCAGATTTTGTTTACTTGTGAATAAATTAAGACAATCTTTATCAACTTTGGAAATTTTTAACGGACCGATTTTTGTATTTTTTAACCGAACATAAAAGAAATTACCAAGAATTTTAAATACCTGCTTCAAAGCTATTGTCCTAACAAAAACAATTGAAATCTCATACGAGAACTGTCAAAAAACAAGATTAGCAAAATAACCAAAAGGCAAATCGTACTGTTTTTACACAGAAAATTAGGCGTGTTCGTCAGAGCAAAATTTGAAAAAAAAACTGTTTATTTAAAAGTATGTTTCTCCGAAGACGAATCTCCACATTCAAAAATGCAAAAAAAATTTGGTTTTAGTTGGAACATCGTGAAGTTAGAGTCAGACTGCAACAACCGTAATTTTGATTTGGGACCAAGTTCACATCCTCCTCCCCCCCCCCCCCCTTCCCAATCCATTTAGGGGGGGATGTTAACTTGGTTCTGAATTCGAAGTTTCAGCCAATCCGAATAGAGCATTTTGAGATCATCAAGGGGTAGATCTAAACGTTTTTCGAGAGGGGGGTGCAGATTTATATAGCATAAAAAAGGTAAGTTCCAAATCTGAGGGTCAGCGATCTCGTTACCATAGTCAGTTTTGTGATTGTGAAAAATAGATTGAAATGCTCGAAGTTCATTTGTTTGAAAGTAATTCAGTCGATTGAAAAATCTGGTTTTTTATTTTAAAAAAACTCAATTAACTTTTGCGTCATTTTTGGTCGTCTAACAGAGATAGTCCACTTGTTGTTCCAACTTTCGATACGAAAGTAACGGAATATTTGTGGTCGGGGTGAGTTTTTTTGTTCAGACAAATTTCGACTTTTTAACTAGTCATTTTTGATGGAATTTTTTGATCATTCGAAAGATCTTGTTGACCTGAGCTTAAATTTGAAATTTGTAATCATTTTTTGCAAAACTATGGGGGTTTGGAGATTGCCATTTTGGCCAATTTGGTACAATAAACGCGCGATATATTTCGCGCTATTAACGCGTAAGCGGGGATTTAATCCGTCTTAAAAATCGTTTCAATTTGGTCGAAAGAAGTTTATTTGTCATAATTGATTTGTTAAAAGGAGCGAAATCTATCCTTTTGTACTTTATATGGCGTGTGGGCTGAAGATTTGCAAGGAAAAAATTTCAAATTTTAGAAAAAAAGTTTTCATTTTATTTTTTTACACTTAAATTTTTTCAGGTATCACTACTTCATTGTGATCAAAGAATAGTTGACGGACGTGAACAAAATATCAAAGCAATGTAAAACCTGCTCGTTCAAAATGGAAATGAGTTCAAAGCATGAAGGAAAGCAAATCTTGATCCAATTTTGCTATAGAAATGAGTTGCGGTTATTTCTTAAACAAACGAAAGTCATATAACATCAAGTCGACATAGCTTAGCGGATAATGCATGTGTTTTAAAATCGAAAGTTCGAAAAACCAAATCACCAAAAAGTCAAATTTTGAATGAAATTCGAAAATTACTGAAGGCTTGACTAGTTGATCACAAAAGGAGGGGTAGACCCCCCAGTACCAGACCAAGGCGGTACCGGGGGGCAGGGTGAGGGAGAAGGTAACATTTTTTTTGATATTGATCTCTTTTACCTCCCAAATTAGCAGCCCTCAACGGCCACGGGAACCTCAAAAAGTTTATTTTTAAAATAATAATAAATTTAATTTTTGAAAAATTTATAAAGTTTGATAAATTAAATAGAGTTAGGAATGACTTTATTGTGCGAGAAAATACAAATATGTTAAAATAGAATCTTTGTTAAAATTGTTGCAAATGTTTTTCACTTTCTCATTTGATTCCCTGTTCTTCTTGCGACTGGGTTTGCTGTTTCCCCCATTGCTTTCATTATATTGAACTTTTGATTGGCAACATCCAAATTGATTTGTTCCAGAAAGGTGTGAACGGATGGGTGGTTTCCTTTAAAGAGAGTAGCATCGCCAAGATGCCAGCCTTCTACAGCTTTTGTCGTCCTTTATAACCCAGCAGCTGCTTCTTCGGAATGATTCCAGAGATTTACTGAAAAGAGAGGGTCACGAGAATTCCTTCCGATGGGTTCGCCTTTGATATAGGTGCGCTGGAAGTGTGAGGCTACCTCATCAAGTTTTCCAGTGATGTTGTCGTCGAGATCAAATTTGTCAGATGAATTTTTTTCGATTTCCTCATTAACTTCATGAGGTCAAAAGCATCAAGTTGAACTAGGTCAAAAGCAGCATTGACCATTTCAAATGGTACAAAACTTAGAGCTTGAATTCAGCGCAACAACAAATTGAGATCGTGATTAGTTTCGTACAGTCGCTTTAGGCCCACTTCGTTTATTTTCCGGTTGAACGCTTGACATACATGAAAATATCAGCCTTTCAGCAACGCTCCGGTATGATGACTAGCGAAAGCTTTTAGTGCTGCACGTTCAAAATCGAGGAGAATGCGGTGAGGCTCGGTGTTTTCAGTGATGGCTGAGAATCCCTTCAGTAGCTTTATGTAAGTGTGCTCTTTTTTTATGTTTGGCAACAGTGCATAAATGCAGGGGGGGGGGAAATCCAGCGAGTTGAATGCGGATGGAGTACATTGATAAAATTGAATAGGATAAATTTTGGAAAGGTTTATGGAGCAGTAATAAAAAGAAATTTTCTAAAATTTTAAAATTTTTATGAAACTCATCGCCCCACACGCCATATAGAGTACAAAGTGACAAATTTTGCTTCTGGTAACAAATAAATTACGGCAAAAAAGCTTCTGTCAACTAATTTGGAATAATTTCTAAGAGGGATTAACTCTCCGCTTAAGCGTTAATAGCGCAAAATACATCGCGCGTTAATTGTCCCAAATTGACCAAAATTGTAATCTTTAAACCCCCATAAGAATTCCGTCAAAAATGGCTAGTTAAAAAGTCGAAATATGTCTGAAAAAGAAAAACCCAACCGAAACCCGAGCACAAATATTCCGTTACTTTCGTATCGAAAGTCGGAACAATAAGGTTTTGACTACGGTAACGAGATCTCTGACCCTCAGATCCGGAACTTACTTTTTTTATGATTTATAAACCGCACCCCCACCTCTCGAAAAACTTATAGACCTGCCCCTTGATTATTTTCAAAACAAAACATTGCGAAACATATAAATTTTCTAGTTTCAGAACAGCAGGCAAAAACCCAATACTATCATATTTTTTATATTGAAACATGCTTTATAGTTTAGCATAAGATCATTTGAATAAAATCTACACTAAAAAAAACTATGAAAAAAATCAACAGTTCATAGCAACCTTTTTTCATTTGATGCTTATTTTGTGCAATATAATTTTTTTTCACTTTTTCAACGTTTTTTGTTATATTATTAAGCGTCACGTTTCAATGTAACAAAATTGCAAATCAATTTGTGTGACGCTTAAAGTTTCTTTGGTTGCACTGGTGCCTGATACTTTTTCGTGAGTCTAACCAATCGCGGAGTCATCGGGAGGCTCTTACTTTAGTGGTAAGGCGTTCACTTTGTAATCCGTTGATTGTATAATCGATCCCCTGTCATTGCAATGCTAGGGTGTGAGGACGAGTTATCGCTTGAACTCTAGCTTTAGGTTTTGACTGCAATAGTGGTAGCACGTGAAAGCTCCATGCGCAAAAAAAACGTCCTTGAGTCGCAAAAAAGAACATCAAAAAATAGTTCTGACTGGAATCTGGCGAAAGAAGAGCAGATTATGCTTAGACAGGTTATGCTTAGACACCTGCGAGTTGCAGAAACCACAATAATTCAAAGGTCTGCAAAGTCCTAAAGTATTGGAATCCTGAAGTTACGAACCGGAAATATCAGTAGTATGCACATAGTGCATGGATGAACATTAGGTATAAATCATAACGGTCATCATGTATTAAATGATCAGCAATGGTCACCATGTAATAATCCTAATTGTCACCATGTATAATTTTAGACCTAATAGTCCTCATGTAAAACTTCGGTATATTATTGAGTAATCCCACTGAACGTTGTGGTTACATGTTTGGTGCGGGAAAGGATTTGCCAAATCTTCGTTCTGAAACCAGCTGGAGTGTTTAACTGCGCTATAGACTGTTTGCTCACTTCTTCTTAAAACTTTGATTCAAACTCAAATTACATACAAATACATACAAAAATATGCTAAAGACACTATCGCTTAAATGAAATTGTTTATATCCCAGATTAATTGAGTTCCAAAGCTGAACAAAATCTCGCACTTAAATACACACTAAACACGGAATAGCGGTAGGTCAAATTTTATGTACAGACAATTCTCATATTAAATAACTGAATTTTATTTACTATACAAAAGTTAATGTGGTGTTTTTTTTGTGTTTTAATCTATTCGTCGATTTTTTGACCGTGGTTCTTCTACTGCAACTGCTTCATAATCGAAAAACGAATCGTTGGAGAATGACGACTCGTCCTCATCGGAAGTATTGGCCTCCAGATCCGCGATATCCCCGCTATCAATATCACTCTCGTTGGTTTCTGCTGCCCGAATCAGACCGGGGTCTGGAGTTTGCCAACTGCTATTGACCTGGTCCATCAGTTGTCGAAGCGAGCGATGTGGTTGTGTGTTCTCAACAGCAAAACTATCCTCAGAGTATTCATCATCAATTTCCGGATGGTCCCAATCAACGTTTTGAGTGTTAGCGAATTCTTCAGTCACCCCATCTAGGAAATCGTCACAATCCCACGACACTGGCTGTTGACGATCTTCAAAAAATGGCATCCATTTTTCCAAATCGTCATTGTCAGTTGGGTCAGAATTAACAGCGGCTGTGTTGTCATCACTATCATCAATGCCAATCACAGTTTGACCCACGATGTTTTTGTGACTGTAGGGAAGGGTCTGCTGACCATCATCGAGGATGTAGCGTTTGTCATCAAAAGCTGATAACGATGTTTTCGTCGAAGTCACTGTTTGCAGATTGTGTGACTCGGATGCGATTCGACTCTTTTCAGTTTTGAATAACGAGCCAGAGGTCAAGGTGTCTCGATATCGCTGATGACTCAACATCTTCTGAGCAGCTTTGGATACACCTTTCGCCGATAATTTTCTGCAGTCTAAAAATTTATTTATATGATTACTAATCAATTTTTTGATGATCACTAATGTGTGGTGGTAAAAAAACCAAATGCAATGTTTTTTTAAGAGCTACATCATGTTAACTTGAAGGCCAGGTGCAACAAAAAAAAATACATGAAGGCCAGGTGTGACCTTAAAAATTAGTCATCATTAAAAAAAACAATCGAACAACACAAAAAAAAAAATCCCCGACAAAAAAATTTTTAAAAAAAAGTTTTTTGCCGACAAAAAAATTTTTTTCAAAAAAATTTTCGCCCACAAAAAAAAATCGCCCACAAAAAAAAAACAAAAATTTTCAAAAAAATTATTTTTTTTTGCCTAAAAAGTTTTTTCCAATTTTTTTTTCAAAACAAAAAACATTTTTTCGCCCGAAATTTTTTTTCGAAAAAAAAAAAATTTTTTTTCCAAAAAAAAAAAATTCGCCCACAAAAAAAACCGCCCACAAAAAAAAATTTCAAAAAAAAATTACACTTTTTCGTCTAAAAAGTTTTTTACAAAAAGTTTCTTTTTTTTTGATAAAATTACATTTTTTCGCCCGCAAATAAAAATTGCCTTCCGAAAAAAAAAATCACAAAAAAATCAAACGTTTTTGAAATTCGTGCTCACAAATAAGGCAAATAGAAATTAATTACCTCTGGACAAAACGGAATAAAGCTTGGGTTTGAGGGATATAAACTCGGTTATAATGTCTCCTGGAAACTCATCCTTGAATTTTAAAACAACCATTTTGTTTTTCGGGTCGTAGAGAGGGTGGTTCTTCGGGTAATTTGACAAGTCAAGTTCATTCAAAATATTCCTTTTTTCGGAAATTTCTCGGTATAAATCTTCACTTTTGACTTGGTACAGGAGACTGTCTGTATCAGAATACAGTAGTTGACATTCAAAATTTGGTTTCATTATATCGTAATGAAATTTATACATGTGAAACTTTGCTAACTCAAGAACACTAGCTCCCACAATTGTTGGGACATCCCAATAGATTTTTGTTGGACTCGAAGTGAACGCTGCCAAGTTTTCTCCAAAAATTTTGTAGGATTTAAATTCGAATGCACTAATTTCTCGCAAAGCGGCATGATAATCTCTATCTATTCGAACAAGCATCCGTTTGCGCTTCGACTCGCATGTTTTCCCATAAGCACAATTGTTCAGTAGTTTGTACAAATCCTCCTCAAATTTATTTCTAGCTTGTTGTCGTTTAGTCGTGTTCAATGTGATGTATGGTTCTAACCATGCTTCTTGTTCAAACTTCAGCACACGGTGCACTTTTTTAACTTTAAGTCCCAACCTAACAAACAATTGCAATAGTTTGTAATGAATTGTATAGTTTGACTTGTCATGCAGCGTCTGCAGTAACTTTTTGGTCTTTCCAATTGAACGTCTTGCAATGTCTTGATTTTTCATCTGCTCGAGTAAATTTGTTTGGTAGGGACTCAACCAATCCTGGGGTACAGTTTCTTTAGTAGGAGCTAAAGGGTAATCTTGATGATCCTCATGCAGTTCTTCTGGGTACTCGAGATCAACTTCGAATATAAATCCAATCAAAGCGTCTTCAGTCATGTTGAGGATTTGGTTCACAATCACCTCCTCTTCTATATGCTCTATTAACTCAAAGTTACGCACCGGTAATTTCTCCGTTTGCATGACGCCGCCATAGAGGTTATTTGCATCGATCATAAACCCGTAGGTGCTAGGTTGATCTGGGTTGAAGTCGGGGCATTCTTTGTTGTTGGCTTTGAAAAAGCGACTATGGAATACGGATGCAGTACCACCTCGCATCATATTCTCGACCATTTCGAGATGCCTGCGGTCTGATAAAAGCTGAACATTCGAGTCTTTGCAGATACGTTTGAAGGCGTCTCCAGCTAAGTTTGAAGCACTAAAATGGTGCGCGCAGTCCAGACCATAAGTTTGGTGGCTAATTTGTCGAAATTCTTCAAAGGCGCAAGCAAGAAGGAGTGTATCACACTTGAGATACAAGTTGTGATTATCCTCCAAGTTTTGACATTTGAACACTCTAAAAACTTTCCTTGCATGTTCCAGATACGCTTGTGAAACTGCAACTTTTCCTCCATTCAAAACATGGGACCAATTTTGCAAAGGAGGCAATTCTTTTTCTGCAAATTTTTCTCTTTTGGTCATGTACGAATAAGGGTAGAAACCTTTTTGTCGTATCAGACACCGTTGCTCCTCCGTCTCGTTTGCAAAATACTTGTTCAAAATTGACATTTTTTTCGCTGGTAGATTATCAACCAATTTTTGCAGGGAAGAATTCAAAAACTTGCATGAATCAATAATTCTGAGGTATTCAAAAACTTTTTGCTCAGATCCGTTTTTCCTTTTTATAGTTTTAATTAGGACTCCAATGCTTAACATATTAATATATTTTTCGTCGGTGCTAGGTATAACACTCATTGTACTTGTTGGCTCGCATTCATGCAATGCGAGGCAAATGTGGTGAAGGTCATAGTTCTGGATGTTATGTCCAATGACTGGGGTGAAATTTACAGTTCGTCTTGCGAGGTTGCATTTTTCATGTGCCCATCCAAAAAATTTTCCAGAAAAATGGCAATGGTCAAGACATTTTTCGTGCTCATTGGTAAAATGTATACAGCAAATCCAACATGTTGATGTGTTTTCTTTGTTCAACGATTCTTGGCTTTCTAGAAATTGAGGAAACCGTCGCTTTTGATCATATATCTCTCTCGCTAATTGATGCAACTGACTGAGAAACTTTTTCATGCATTGATCAGAGCTGTCATAGTCAAAGAAGTAGGGCTGTGAATTTCCGTTTTCAATTACAGCCAATGAATACCCACAAGCTTTGTGTTTTTGTACAACTCGGGTAGATGATCGCGATGGATTATCAGGACAAGAATCTACAGGTTTCAGAAATGATTCAAAATCAAAATAAATCACAAGTGGTACAAACCACAAGGCCTGGAGGTTTTTGAACTCGTATCTGTTGGTACCTTTTTCTGCTGAAGGCATGACTACTAGAGCAGGTTCATGATCCTTACAACACTGGATGTGTTGCTCGTGAGTTTCACCACTCCAACTAATGTGAAAGCAGTTTCTACATAAACGTGCAATTGGGCGATACTTACACTCTTTGATTTCGCAGATGAACTTTAACAAATCGATTATAAGTACATAGTGATGCTTTGCAGGCTCATACGAGAGAAGCAAGTCCATGTCAAATATTTCAGTTTGGGTGCTGTTATCTTGGTTTGGTCGTTTTGATATATACATAGGCAACAAATCTTCCTTGTGGTACTGGAACACATTTACCCGCACGTCGTTAAGTTGTTCAAATTTTCCAATTGAAGCGAAACTCATGGGTGAATCAAAATTACCTTGGGCTTTGTGTGCACTTTCAGCAGTGTATGTATCAGGTTGTGTCCGCGCAGCTGCTGGGTTCGCTTTTTGTTGATCAGTTAGAAGTAGGTCAACACCATGCTTCAGACTATAAGCAGCGGTAAAGCAAAGTTCGAAGCAATTATTATCTTCGTGATTTCTAATGTTTATCAAATTCTGGGACATTCGAATTCGAAAAGGCAAGTCAATATAAGATGACCCACGGATTAGTGAAAACTTTGCAAGTTTAAAAAAAAACTTGAATTACGTGTTGCAAAACCCAACCGCTTCCATCAGATGCAAAAGTCTCCAAAACTGCTTGCATTTTTTCGACCATTTCAAAAAACTCATCATCTTCTAATCTTAAGCTCATCACAGGTTTCATATCAGAGTTTGCATAAATGTCAATCCGCTCGTCGTGCTCAGTTTTACTAGAATCATTTATTACTTTAGGTTTTACCAAACCTAAATTAGCGCTGATCTGAACTTTTCTAGGTCCTTCTGCAACTCGATCGATTATGAGACTTTGAATTTCATCTTTTTTCTCTTGCATAAACTGCAAAAAGTCAATCGGCTGATTTTCATCCATGGGTTGGTTTCCGCGCCAATCACATACGTTTCAAGAACACCGAAAAAAGCAGACTCACTTTTTTGAAGATTGGTGCCGTTGATTTCGTCTTCATCGACAGCATGCACATCACCGAGAGCAGCATTGGCAGCGGCACTTGTAGTGGCTAAATCAGCAGAGGCAGCTCTCATAACAGGAAGACCATGGGTTGCTAGTAAATGAGCTGATAAGTTTTTGGGCGAATGAAATCCCAAATGACAATAATCACAAACACCTCCAAGTTGACCATGAGTGTGAAGAATATGTTTTTGTAAATTTGAAAGCATTTGAGCCGTGAATGAACACTCATTGCATCGATAAACAATAAGTCCTTTTTCAACAAAATGTTTGTCACGCTCATGGCGACTTCTATTGCTCTTATTTGCATATTTCAGTGGACAAAAATTGCATTTGAACATTTTTTGAAATAAGTTAAGCTATTGATTTTAAGAAAGAAAAAGAATCAAGTGATCTCAAATTACACTCAGAAACAACAGTAAATGGGAAGCATAACTGTTCGTCTACCAATTGCAGAGAAAACGGTTTGTATTTTGCGCGCATAATTTTGAATTTGAATTAAAGTTCCCGCCAAAATTTGAATTAGATTTGAATATCCCGCCATAACTGGTAAACTCAAATTCGATTGGACGAAACAGATAAATTGTTTTTTGAAACGTTACTAATTATTACAAACGATAGAAATTTATCTAAGCCAGCCAAGTTTGGTCTAAATTTTATTCCAAAATGATTTTAGAGCCAAGAGAGAAAAAAATTTTATTTTTATATTTTATCAATTCAAATTACAAATTGATGAAATTTTCGAAATTGCGAATAAAAGTTGAGCATGTCACAACACATGATAGATCCTAAATATCCCAGTTGTCATGGGGACAGAATATTCTATAAAAATGTCGAAATTAGTATCAAAAACAGTTGAAATGATGAATAAGTAAAGCAAAAACTGAAAAATGACAGTTTTTTAACTTTCCAGGCGCATTGTTATCAATGATGTCAATCACGGAGCGGTCGCATGGTCCATGTCATCATGAATTTGTCTCAATTGCCTTTCGATTTGAAAAAAAAGTCCAAAAAATACTTTTCTGTAAAGAGAATTGAGTTTGTTGTTTTAGGGGGGATTAAGGGGATTAGCGTTTTTCTCGAAGACTATTGAAAAAACATCTCTTCCCACAATCTCATTAGTCGTGCCCCTCAATGCACTTTCATAATAACACCACTTGGTCATAATAAAAAATTGCGTCTTCTGGTTGAAAATCGCATTTTTTCGGAAAAATGAAAAAACGATGAGTCATCAATTAAAAAGTTTGATTTTTATTATTTTTCTCAAATATTTAGCATGATGATGAATACTTGTATTTTTTTCAATATGATCAGTTTTGAAGACAACAGTATCAATGATCAAATGGTAAATCCCATTTGAAGAAAAAGAAAAAAATTAATGCTTTTTTTTCCTTTTTGTAATTAAAAAATCAAATTTTTAACTAAAAACATTAAAAAAATAATTATTTTTATAAAAAAGTTGGTTTTAAACATCTTTTATACTATTTTTCATTATGTTTACTTTTTATGATAACTATTTGAATAAACATATGACAACATAAGTTTTCATCCAAAATTATTTTTTTACAGTTTTTTTTGACGTTAATTATCTTTTTTCAAAAAACGAAATTGATTTTTTTAATCTTGTTTTCTAAAAATTAGCATATATATGGATGCTTTTCAGTTTTTCTCAAGATCACTAATGTAATTAAGAACTTCAATGTTAATATGTTAAATCCTATTTGTGGAAAAAATGAAAATTTTACGGATTTTTTTTTGTTTTCAATTGAAAAAAAATAGTCAATTTACTAAAAATAAGTGATTTTTTAACTTCAATTTTTAAAGGCTTTTGAAATAAATTTTTAATCAGAACCCAATCGTGTGATAATTAATGAACAAATACAAGATACAAACTCAAACTCAATTTTAAAGTTAAATTATTATACACAATAAATACAAACAAAAATCAATAAAACTCAACCTCAGTTTCAAACCATATAAGGTCCAAATACTCCTGCGCTTTCTCTAGTGTTGCTAACTTCTTTTTTTTCTTTGGCGCTAGACAGAGAGAAGGGGTTAAGTTTTCCATGTGGTTGCTCACAGTAGCCACAGGGGTACGCTTTGGAGTTGAGCAACCCGGTTTGTCAAGCCATGGTGACACTACAGGGGAAGGATCAGCTTTCGGGGTAACTACTGATGGTGACTCAATCTGTTCCATTCCCTATAAACGATCAAAAAATTCAATTTCTTCAAAGTATTCTAACTGGTTTTCATACATCGGAGTAACATCACAATCGTATTTATACAATAATTTTTTTACTGGTTTTGATAAAGTTGAAATATCAACCTGAAGAGCAAGAGGCTCGTCAGGACCCGTATATTTACCAGAATTTGTAAGGTAACTCAAATACTTTATATTCAGTTCTTCGTCTTTCTTTGAATTTTTTAAGGAAAGTTTACTGAATAAATGTAAAAAATTTTTGGGAATCATAACGTGATGAGTACAAGTCCACTCATCAGAATTGAAACTTTTTTCTTCGTTAATTATTGCTACAAAATTACCGTAAACGGTTTCATAAAAAATGGTTCTTTCGTGATTGGAATATCCGGCATTAATATAACAAGGCATTTTTGAAGAAAAGTTGGGAGAAAATGACAAACGTAACGCGGAGAGAAATGAAACTGAAATGAATTGTGAAAACGCCTCAAGAGATTAAAATAGGGATTGGTTCTTCTAAAATTAGAAATTTCAAGACCTCCTATGTAGTTTTTAATCAGTTTAATAAGGGAGGGCGTGTAAAATATTTATGTTACCTTGCGTGGTATTCTATGTTCATCTAAATTGCATTCAAACAAATAGCTTGTATCAAAAATAACGTTTAAACATTGTGACCTTTAACACCCAATAAAATTCTTATCAGTTGTACATGCACAAAATACTTATCCATTTGAACTAAATTGCAATCCAATATCTTTGCGATATAAAGTACATGTGTATATAAATTAAAATAGATACAACGCTTTCTTTTGCAGACATATACAATCAATCGGAACCATTCATTTCTTTCTATTCAGTTTTGAATTAAGTTACTTTGAAAATTTACTCGTTACAATGAATAAAACCAAAACAAGCACCACAGCAAATGCAGATAAAGATTTTGGCGATTGCTATTTCGATATTTCGGAAAACAGTAAAAGACTAGTGCGTGCTACATTGAAAACATATGACCAAACTGGAACTTATGTATTCCTGAAAGTTTTCAAAAAAGCAACTGAAGGCGCTGAATTTGAATGTGTACAAAGACTTTCCCTAAGCAGCGAAGAATTTTCAAAATTACTAAAGTCGGGAAAGTCAATCCGAGCGCAAACAAGTGAAATTTCTGATACTATTGAAAACAAAGACAAACCACAATCTAACTGTAAACGAGCCAGGAAATCTCAATTTTCCTCAAACACAAACGATTTCAAGCACGACTCGAATTAATTTTCCTTTACAAAATGGCAGAAGCTATGTTCGAAGTTGTGTTACCTGATTATTTCAAAAAATTTCAACCAAATTTCAAATTTGTTATCACTGAAAAAATTCCTAATTTATCTACTTTTAAAAATTATGCTTTTGGAAGCCACTTCAAATCTGAATATTGCCACTTCAGATCTTTTTCAGTCGAGAATTAAAAAAAAATTCATTGCCATATATTGATTCAAGTAGATTCAGAGGAACAATTAAACCAATTTTTTGCTTCCCAAAAATGTTTCAGTGTTCCTTGTATTTTCACTTGCTTCAAATACTTAGTTTCTCCTGCTAAAGATGTCAAAGGAAACGGTGAGTTATTTGACAAGCTTAAACTAGCTCTCACTTATTCAGCACAACCTGTTGCAGCCAATCTCGATTTGTTGCAATCAAAAACCATTCATTCCATGCAATCATTCACTGCAATCAAAAAACGTTTACCCAATTTATTGCTTTCTGCAACATCATCTAACAAACAAACTTCACCAAATCAAAACGTTTGCAAGAAATCTTCGGCCGTTGGGGGACAGAAACGAATTGATAATACAGTTACGCCTGCTGCATCGTCGACGTCAAACAAATCCGTAAGAATTTCGACTTCAGTTTCAAAGAAACATACAGAAAGCAGACATGTTCAAACAGATGAGATGAATACAGAAATTTTGAAAAGATTTGAAAGTTTAATTAATGGACCCCATTTTGCCGCTTTTTGCAAAATAATGGATATTTTGACAAGTGGATATAGAAAACTTGATATAGATACTGATTAGCTATTTGTGAAATTTATTGTTGAAGAGAAAGTTAAGTTTTAATTGATACTTTTCATTATTCCCTTTTTATTATATTGAGTTCAGTAAACATGCTTTCAACTTTCGATTTAAAACTCATTCATGAAAATTTTATAGACTTAAAATCACAATATCCAGACAAATCAGTCAGATTTCAGTATTTTTTAGCCACTTGTTTGTATTTGGATGCTGATATTAATTTAGATTTTGTTTTGAAAAACAGACTATATAGTGGTTTAATTGGAATAGACAATTCGTCCCTCGACAAACACTTGACACATTTCAAATTTCTTAGAATACATGCTATATTGCATGACGCAGCGGGATATTTGCAAGAAAAAAATCATACCGGTCCTGGGTACACATATGTTTTGCCTTGTCCAATAAAAAACTGTTACCTGGGTCACGTGACAGGTATTGCGTTTTTCTTATTTCTTAAAGCATTCAAACCAAAGTTATTTCGTTTGTTGGAATGTTGAGTGAAAGTCATGTTAACCCAAAGAAAGAAAACTAAAAAATTGTTTTTCAACCATCTCATTATTTTAGATATTGAAGGATTTAAATGTGGCAAGAAACCTTTGATCATAAAGGAACTTTCCGTTTGCTCTGCTAATACAATTGATACAATTCATTTTCTGCCACCAGTCCAATTCAACAATTTATCAAAAGAAGAGAAAAAAGCGTACAATTGGGTATCTAAATTTCTACACGGGCTTCGTTGGGACGAAGGTGAATACCCTTACTCATACTTGGATCAAATTTTTGACAGCATTCGTTTGAGGAACCCAAATTCCCATTTTTTGCTAAAAGTACACAAAAATCTGTTTTATTAGCTGAATACTTGAAATTACCCGTGACAAATTTGGAAGATTTTGACTGCCTAAAGATTGAACAGTTATTGGGTCAAGAAAAACATATTTGCAAACGACATTCTCATTTACTTCCCTCACATCAATTATTAAAGCATTGTACCCGTAGAAAATCCAAAGTTTTTTTCGATTGGTTATAAAATGAACTGTCCAATGATGCAAACAACCTTATCTCCAAATTTGGTGGTTTACGCTTCAATGACTAATCAGGGTCCTGAAAACAATTTAACACCAAGAATTAAAGTTTCTCTTACGCGGACAGGCATATTAGATTGTCGAGGAAAACCTCTCCTGCAAAAACTCGAACAAATTACACTGAACGATATCGAAATCGACAATTTACGGAAATTTTTTACAGTTCTTAACTACTTTCACCTGTACAATGTCCAGACTCCAGGAATTTCGCCAGTCAATTCCGTTGTTCAATCTCAACCTGGAAGGGCTGCAACCTCAGCTGGGAGAGAGAAGACAAATCCATTTGCATGACCATCAGCTTCCAGCTGAACTGAAAGAATTAGTCAAAACTGATAACGTTGAGGAAATACATTTAGTTTAAGCCACTATCAGAGTTGCTGCTCATTTTGTTGTAAAGTTCAAATCTAATTGTAACCATGACAAATTCACAAAATATGAGTTTTTCTTCATTGAACGAGGAGTTGATTTGCCTGTTGAACCGAAATGACGAATCACATATATATATATCAAGTTTTTTGAATCATAATAAATATATTTTTGATTGTCTTCATTTTCTTTTGATTTTGTGTGATTACTAGTTGCTAACATGTCGTGTTTGAAAATTCAAAATTTCAAAAAAATATTTTTGCCAAACGAAAACACACAAAATGTAAGTTTAACAGGTGAGAATTTACCAAAAGAGTTATTAGACGAAATCAGTACCGGAAACGTAGAAAAAATTGTTCGGATACTTCTGACAGACAAAAACATAGCAAGATATATAATAAAATACAAACCAAACGGCAATAGATCAGAGAGAAAAAAAGGCGATTGGTATGCAGTTGTAAATATCAACCTTGATACAAATAAGCAAAAAAAGTCTTCCAGTAAACATGGAAATTGGAGAAACCACCACTGTTGAGAACAATGATTGCGACTTTGTAGACATTGGTGGTGCCGAACAGTCTTTATCTCACGAAAACAGATCTTGGAAATTTTGTAATTCTGTTTCTCTTCCGTCTGCAGAAGTTGTCTTTTTCACAGAAGTCTGTTTCATTTTCATTTTGCTCTCTTTATCTATTTCAAAATTGTCTTTTTACAATCTTAGTTGTGACGAGACTGCCATTTGGCTTTCAATACTATCCAGTACAGTTGGTTACATGTTACCCAATCCCAAGTTATAATAATGAATAAGATCATTTCAACAAAAGATCGTCTGTTTATGTCCGTTTCAGGTCCCTCGGTATCTGGCAAAACTGATTTAATTTTTCAAATGTTTCTCAAAGGTACATTCTATCCATCATACAACAAGATATTTCATTTTTATCTTCACGATCAACCCAAATACCGTTCCTTTGTTTCTCACAACAAATTTGATATTGAATTTATAAAATTGTCCGGCTTTGAAATTGTTAATAACTTACGGGATTGTATGATTGTCTTTGATGATACCTGTGAAGAAATTTTTAATGAAAAAGATTTTGTTAAATTAGCTACAGCAGGCCGACATAAAAATGTTCATGTTATTTATGTCAAGCACAATTTATTTCAGCGAAGTAAGCAATCACGTACAATAGATTTGAATACAACTCACTTAATTTTGTTCAAATCACCTCGAGGCATTCAACAAATTGATTATTTAGGCAGACAGTTGAATAATGCAAAATTCCTCCGTCATGCGTATCAGTTGGCAACGAAAGAAGATTTCGGTCATCTGTTGATAGACTTGGATCCCAAAACTTCAGAATGTCTTCGTTATTCGTCAAACATAGTTCCACCATCACCAATCATTTTCTATTTACCATCCTCAAAAGCAGTTATCACATCTCTTGAAAATGAAAGAGAAAGAATTATGTATATTGAAGCAAATGCTCAATAGTCGCCATTGTAGATCAATTTTGACAGGAGCTGATTCAAATTTTATTAGATTTCTTTGCGATTGTTTTGTGAATGTTTTTCTGGGACATGTTCCAGCTAACAAAAGTTTCATCGAGAGTAAGAAAATACCATTTGAAAAAATTTTTTACCCTAAGTTTAGTATCCGAGAAAAACGAAAAGTTTTGGCAAACAATATTTCACTGGTTAAATCAATCGGAGAATCGTGTTACATTTACCTGAAAAACTAAAACCTTAGGCATGTATGCTGAAGAATTCATCCTCATTCCTCGAAAAACATATGCTCCAGATGAAAAAACTGCACCACAATCTCAAATCCTTCATAATCCCTTAATTAACGACAAATCATCTCAACTCAATTACATACAACGATTTCGAGAACGAAATATCAGCCGTGACTCTCCACCACCATTAAACCCAACATCTCCTATTCCTTTAACCTCTAATAATGTAGTACCAAATCTTCGAAAAAGAAATTTATCTGCACTTACTAATTTCAGTGATGATGGTGATGATGAAGCAGAAAAACATTTTGAATCATACAATTCACTGCAGCAGACAAGCTCAAAGAGAACAGAAAAAAACGATGAAAAAAGTAATGGAAAAACCGCTGAAGTGTTTCGAAAGGTTATGGAATCCATTCAAGAGCTATTGGAAGCTAATAAATTGGAAAGGGCAAACATCGTGCTAAAGCAGTTGTTCAAAGTTGAATCCTTGACTTTAGACGTTGACGGATATGTTGTAATTCAAGGAAAATCAACACTCGTTAAAATTGAATCTTTTTTGTACGATACACAGAAAAATACAAAAAAACTTGAGGGTGTTTTTTATCCACAAATTTTGAAAGAACTGAATCTTGATCCTAGCTTAGTGTCCAACACTTATGCCAAACAGATTCTCCGCTCGCTCAAGAGCGAAGCAGCTAAGCCCTCAACTTCTTCCTCCTTCGTCTCCGACGACAACCCGACAACTGAGTACTCGAAGAGATCAAAACCCTCCTCTTCGAAGACTCGATCGACAACTCTCAAACCCAAAACCAAGCAATCCGACAAAAGAAAAACCCAGAAAAAAGAATTTTTCCCCACCACCAACGACGACAATGACGACGATGATAAAAACTATGAAAGCAGTAAAGAATCGTTTGCGACGACGTCAACAAAAGAATGAAAATCCTACTATCAGTGAAGAAAAAAAACTTAAATTACTCTACACGAAAGGTCCAGCTTCATGTGGTAGCGTTAAGAAATTAACAAATGCTACTCAACTCTCACCAAAAAAAGTTTAAAAATTTCTGAGATCTCAATCATCACATACAAAGTATGGATTGTTTCGTAAAACATATCCTCGGCTAAAAGTGATTGTTAACGATATCAACGAAATTTGGTCTCTTGACTTGGCTTATGTTGATAAATTGGCTAAATATAACCGAGGGGTACGATATTTGTTAGTTGCTGTCAATTGTCTCTCTCGCTACTTACGAGTGGAACCCCTGCAGACCAAATATGCTAAGGAAACAACCGAAGCTTTCAAAAAAAAGATCAAAACAAAACAACCAAAAAAAGTTTGAGTTGACAAAGGCACCGAGTTTGAAGGAGAGTTCGAAAAGTTATGTACTAAACGAGAAATCATCAAATACAATACTCACAGTGAAAAAAAATCAGCGTTTGCCGAAAGAAACATTCGATCGCTGAAAAGTATTATGTACAAATACTTGGAGTTTGAATGGACTTACAGTTATATTGAAAAATTACAAATTTTTGTTCAAACGATTAACTCACGCGTTAATAGAGTAACAAAATTGGCTCCAAACAAGGTCACAAGAAAACATGTACCTGCTTTAGTTTCATTAATTGCAAACAGTTCATCGAAGTTGGTACAGAAACCAAAATTTTATGTTGGTGACTATGTGCGAATAGCGAAGACTGACTTGCCTTTTAGAAAAGGTTACAAGCAGATTTTTACAGACGAAGTTTTTGAAATAGTTGCCATTCCTACTGTAAACCTTCCAACATACAGTCTCATTGATGCGGAAAAGGAAGAAATCAGCGAAAAATTTTATGAAAAAGAACTTAGTTTAATTGGGAACAAAGCTGATTATAACGAAAATGGGCAGTGATGAGTTTACTGTACATTTGATTTCAACAGCATCAATGGATTATTTCCCAGACAACACTTTGGCCAGTTTTAGAAATTTTTGTCAAGAAGAAATAGCTTTAGACGGAGATTGGAGAGTTGCTCTCTCAAAAATAATTTTCCCCACAAAATTAAACAATGTTACTGATGAGGAATTTACGTACTTCGGAGCATCCGAAGTAGTAGCCAGTAAATCCAACGCTGGCAATCGGAATACAATTTCCAGACCCTACTATGGCGAAAAAGTTTTTATCAAATCAGGAGAGTACACTTTTATAGAACAACTGATTAATGAGATAAAAACAAAACTCAAAGACAAAATTCATTTTGATGCGAGTCCTCAAGAAATCACGAATAGCATGAGCATTTGGATGAACGCAAATGAAGGAATCTTATTCCCAAGTCCCCAAATACCCAGTCTGTTAGGCTACAATGCAAAGCTTGATGAGAACGGTGAATATCACATTGTTTACAAAATGATACCCTCCTTCGATGCATCTTATGAGGGAAACGAACTGTACGAATCTCATTTCCCATATGACTTATCAAGTGGGACTTGTCTAATTTTTGTCTATATTGACATTACTCAATACCAAACTGTTGGTGATGGAAAGGCCCCATTGTTACGCGTCATTGATTCAAATAGACGCATCAAAAACGGTAGTGCCTGCAGCATTGAACCTAATCATCGAAAAAACTTCACTAATTTAGACTACAAAAAATTATTCACTTCATCTGTACAATCAAAATCGGTACAGTTGCGCACAGAAACTGGAAGACTAGTACCCTTTGCAGGAACTGGTAAAGTTGTGTTGACTCTAAAATTCAAGCGCTTTGATTGAAAACCAATGGAACAATATTATGCAAAGCAAGCTTCACTTCCTCATTTCTCTGGACACTACCGACAACGCGGCAGTGGATTTGGCGCTTTGGCTGCTGGTATTGGTCGTGTTGCTATACCGTTTGCACGACAGGTTATTCTACCGGCTGCGAAAAAACTGGGCAGAGAACTTTTGATGAGTGCAGCGCCAGAACTAATTGATGTCGCTATGAAAAAGAAGTCTCCTAAACAAGCATTGAAAAACACTGTCACAAAAACTGCAAGAAAACAACTCGGTGGTGGTAGACGACGTCGTCGAAAGACACCAATGAATGGATTACGAAGAAGAAGGTCAGAAGGGGCTCGAAAAAGAAAAACAACCATTCGAAGAAAAACCAGACCAGTGAGAAGTCGTGCAGATTTTTTCTCAAACATAAAAAATGATCGCTAATTTGTTACCCAATGAAGCTACCCATAGCTCTCTGGATTTGTTTGAAAAACAACCTCTTTTGATTACTTTTGAAAACGCTTTTGATAAAAAATTGGACCTGTCTATTCACCTAATGGACCAATGCTTGAATTTGAAATCACCGGTGACCGTAATAATTTTGTTGACCTGCAAAAAATTTATTTGGAAATACGATGCAAAGTAACGCGATCAAATGGAGTTGATCTGCGATACGGCAACACTGATCCTACTGTGTCTGATTCACCGTTCCTCGTAAACAACTCCCTGTATTCCCTTTTCTCTGACTGTACCCTCTCTGCTAATGGACTCAAAATCTCAAATGCCAATAGTAATTTTGCGCATAAAAGCTTTATTGGAACAGAATTTTCTAACAGCAAAGGAGCCAAGGACTCATGGCTTAAGTGTCAGGGATATCGTTTTGAAAACAATCCCGCTGCAATAGATGCAGCTGATTTCACATCTCAACGAGAACTGGTCCGTGAATCGAGGGAAATTTGGTTCTATGGACCCGCTGGAGTTGATTTTTTCACATGTGACAAGCATTTGTTGAGCGGTGTTACCCTCAGACTTTCCTACAGACGTTCTCATGAAGACTTTCTCATTATATCGGAAGATGCTGCCAACCATTACAAGCTGCAAATACTCGAAGCGAACCTATATTTTAGAAAAATGACTGTGACCGACCATGTGCTCTCTGCCATTGAATCAACTCTGCTCAAAACTCCTGCGAACTACCCATATCAAGAAGAAATTACAAAAACATTTCTTGCAACAGCTGGTCAGCGCAGCTGGCAACAGGAAGATATTTTTGCTCGTGAACCGGTGAGACAAATTATCACAGCATTGAACACAAATAATGCATTTCTAGGAACAAACCGAACGAATCCTTTTCATTATCAAAAATTTGGAGCAACTTACTTTGAGACGAAATGGTTTACCAATAGCAAGTACACCAATCAGTACACAAGATCATAAACGTCTCTTCTTCGACACACTATCAGCGCTGGGTTTGTTGCACTGCGGGCTGGGAATCACTCTGGATAACTACCAACAGCACTTTATTATGTGTTTTGATCTCACTAGCACACAACAGGCAGCTCATGACTTCTTGCATCCAGAACTTACTAACTGCTCAGTTTCAATCGATCTTCAATTCTCAAACGCTTTGACAGCAAACCTGGAAATTTTTGTTTGGGGTATACGCTCATCCAATGTATTTATTACCTCCGTCCGCAAAGTTACAAAGAACGTCCTTCCCATTTCGACAGTCTGAAAATGGATGAAATCCAGTTGCAGGACCTCATTCAGAATTGTAAACATCTGAAACATAAGTTTTTTGGAGTATTTGCAGCCGACAATTTTCCACCTCATATCCCAAACAATATCTTTATGATTGTGAACACTTCAAAATCAGATTCTCCGGGGACACATTGGATTGTGATTTGCAACAGAAGAAATATTTTATATTTTGCTGATCCTCTCGGTCTTCCTCTTTGGCAGTACACCAATCTGTATAAACGATTGAACGAGAATTTTCATCAGGTGACTGAATTGATGACAAACTTTCCCATGCAAGACTCAAACTCTACCATGTGCGGTTCTTTTTGTATTTATATTGCACATTTGATTTTTGATACAAACTTTAATGGTGATGCTTCTGATTTTGTCTACATAACTGATCATGTTTTGAAACGTTTCCTAACTCACATGCTTATTCATTAACTAACCATTTAATATGGTTGATTTATACATTTTACAATTTAATTTTGAACAATACATTCTTTTAGTAACTGAAATTTTACCCAATTGTTAACTGAATAGCAGTAATTCGATAAGTTAAGCTTTTTATCAAAGTGAGAAAAAAAGTACAAAATCGATCTATGGGGAGATATCACCATAACAGCAACTGTTGCCTCCTTTCAGTACAATTTCCGGACGGGTTTCGAAACGCCGCCTTTCGGCTGAGAGTCGAGCGCCATGCGTTTTCCTCTACTCGGACCCCACGAAATTTTGTTCCACTTCAATTTTATAGTAACAAGTTAGGTACAAGTCTTAGAAATGGTTGCAGCAAAATTAATGGGCACTTTTGGCTTTCATCAGTGTTCTCGTTTTTCAAGATCTTAACCCACTTCAACTTATTAGCTCTTTCAACCTTTCTATAAAATCAAAGTTTTTGTCATAGATTTTAGACGTTTTTTTAGTCTCCTGTAGACACGGAAAATGGAAATGTCTAAATTTTCAAGCCAATTTCATCATTTTAGAGTTTTCAGTGTTCCATAATTTTTCTTAGTTTTTACCTTCAATTGGCTGAAGGAAATTTTTCATTCTTATTTTGGTCAAATTGATTTTTGCCTAAATAGAGGTGGCGGCCGCCGCACTTGACGAATTTTGCTTTCTTCGAGATTCAGCAATAAAACATGCATTTTTGAAGGAAATCGTTCACCGCAGCCAACAGTTAAGCTACGCTGCCAAAATCTTGTGCTTTCCTATATACCATATAATTTGGTCGCATATAATGGTATATAACGTCATTTTACATGTAAACAAACCAATACCCCCAAACTTTAGAAGAGAAAACATGCACCGACCAAAACCTAATTCCATTCCCGTTTCCACAACGTTCAGTGGGAATACTCAATAATATATCGAAATTTTACATGAGGACTAATAGGTATAAAATTATACATGGTGACAATTAGGATTATTACATATGACCATTGGGTATAAAATTATACATGGTGACAATTAGGATTATTACATGGTGACCATTGCTGATCATTTAATACATGGTGACCATTATGATTTATACCTAATGGTCATCCATGTATGACAACCCCCCCCCCCCCGATCCTAACGCACTATATGCATACTACTAATATCCAAAGTTGGTTGCGACAGACTGAAAACACCAGAACTCGGTTGAGATTTTCGAACCACCAGAACTCCTAACGCACTATATGCGTACTACTAATATCCAAAGTTGGTTGCGACAGACTGAAAACACCAGAACTCGGTTGAGATTTTCGAACCAATTAAACCACAGTCTCGCGCAGACACATGCGTGCTCAAATCTAGTCGCTTGCATGTACTAAGATTTAAGGCTAAGTTATGTGCATAGCTTATTTTACAAGCTTTTGACAACGGACTTAATTTCAGAAGCCATTTTGAAGTGGACGAAAAGTCGTAATTTATGTCCAATTCAAGTTGGCATGATGTTTTGACAAAAAATTATCTAATATTACATGAATTTTCTGTATGTGGTCGGCTGAAACAAATATTTTTTGGACATCGACAAATACCAATCGATCATCGCTTTAGTTAGTTTTTGAGAAAAATACATGTGGTTTTTACAGTTCCATTAGAACCTAAAAATTCAACAGCGTTTTTAATTGACTTAAAAAGACTGCTCTCATATTAGAACGAAGCCTTGAATTATCTGGATGCACTTTAAGGCCAATTTGAAAAAAAAAACTGGTTTAAATCACTTTAAAACTTTAAATCGCTTTAGGCGCAAGTATTTGCATTGAAAAAATTATAAAAACAACGTGATAACATCAAAAAAAAACTTCTTTTTTTTTGCGCTGAAAATTTTGAAGTTTTGAAGTTCTTCACTCCAAAATTGCGCCAAAAAAGTCCAAATACTATTTTTCCTTTAGCAAAATTGGTTTTCACAGCTGAAGTTAAATATAAATAAGCTTTCCTTCTTTTTATAAGCGTGCTTCTACCTCGCTTTTTTCACCAGCATCTGGATTCAAATTCAAAAATTACAATCTAATTTTTTTTCGACAAAGGACTAGTTTTCGAAATAGTTTTAATTTTCGTTACGACAACTGAAAGAGCTACATTAAGATACATCACTCTACATATTCCAATGATTATTTGTGGTACCTGATTTTGCGTGAAAAAAGAACTTAAACACACTCTAATGCATTTTCCCTCCCATTTTCAATGGTTGGAACAATAAACATTTTATGATCACAGTTTTGTAATTAAGATACGAACTGAGTAATTTTTTTATTTAAGTTTTTCTCATTATTTCAGTAAAATAGATTGTTTTTCGAAAAACAATCGAAAACAAAGCAATATTCTAACTAAAACTTCTCAAACTATATATAGGACTGCAGCAAACATCAGAGTTATACTCTCATCAAATTCATTTGTGTCACAATTAGAAGGGCTGCAATAAGATTTACGATGTTAACAATTTTAAATTTTTCGTTTTTTTTTGGCATAAAATTGGTGTATTATCTTAAAAAAGCAACAAAAATGCTAATCATGCAATTTACATAAAAAAAACGACTAGATTTTTGATGACCACACCGAAATTTTCACAAGTTATTTTCAAAATTGCCCCAAACTATTTTTTTTCAAAGCGCAAAACTATTCTCGTGCATACAAGTTTTTTGTTTATTCAAAGCGCAAAACTATTCTCGTACATACAATTCTATAAGAGTTTTTTGAATAAGCATAAGGTAGTCTTGAATGCTCAGCACTTGCAAAGGTTTTCCAGATTTCCAGGCAAGTGTTTGATGAATTAAGTATTTTGAATTCGAAAACTTAGCCTTAAAAATTTTTGCCAATATTTATAAGCCGACATTTTCGACATATGTATTCAGGTAATTTTAAATGCATTATACATGAAAGACCATTAATCTTTCTGTAACTCAAATTTTAAGTAGCCAGGGTCTTCGTCGCTTGTGTTTGGTTACGAACATAGTCCAAAAATTTTGAGAATTTGATTAGAAATTCAATTTTTGTTTAATTTCTGAAAAGTTTTTGTCGATTAACAGATTTTCTTACAACGCAACCCATTTGGCGTAAGACGCGTAGCGTTGGCTGCTCAAAAACGGCTGTACAAAATCATAATATTCCATTTAAATTCAAACAACAACTTATCTATACGATATTTGAAATTTATATTGCTTTTTTAAAACCTGAATCGCATGTTGAAGTAGCTTGAAAATATTACATTACGAGGCCAAAGTGAGTATTTTATGAACTAAAAGCGGATTCAGCTACAAGGACGCTCCCTTTGTTCATTTTTTCGTATTTCATTCTCTTTGATCGTTCCGACAAAATTGTGACATGTTTAAAGAATTGTCTCTGGAATCCTATCTAGCGCACAGTTTGGCCTCGTAATGTATGGATCATTTTGATTGCAGTTTTTGATTGCATTTAGATCAATCAGATAGACGGATAGACCACCAGTTGTGGTTCGTGTGAAGATTTTATGGCTGGCACGGATGACAAGGTGATTGTGGTGGTGTTCGTGGAAAACGGGTCAGAGACCAGTTACAATTGAGTGACAGCAAAACTCATCTGAACAAATTCGAGAGGAACAATGTTGACGAGTTCCACTTCCCATTCATGCCTTTAACCGAAAACTTGTACAAGCTACGAATTACACACGACAATGCATGTAAGATCATTTTCAAATAATTTAAGGCTCTTCTTTCTATCTCGGATCGAGGTGCTCCATTTTTGTTTCGTTTTTTTTTCGACAAACTTTTGGTATGTTTTGACTGTCTCAGCCAAATTTTGGTATGTTTTGTTACTCTCGACCGTTTTTTGGCTTGTTTCGAGTATATCGACTAAATTTTGGCATGTTTTGACTTTCTTTTTAAAAAAATTGGTGTGTTTCGACTATCTCGACCAAATTTTGGCATGTGTTGACTTTCTCGACAAAACTTTAGTATATTTCAGCTTTCTCGTTAAAAATTTGGTATGTCTAGACTTTCTCGACACACATTATTATTCCTATAACTCTTGATCTACCTCAGATTTGTTTCAGGTTGCGTGATTAACAATGAGATAATGAGGTTTGTAAGCATTATTTCAACTCTCTAAATCACAAAATTGTGATGTTAAACTTGAGTTCAACCTGTAATCAAGTTCTTAGGCGAAAACGGCAAGATAAAAACCACATTATATCTGGTTTAAAACGCTACCCGAGCTCAAATAAATGGTTACTTTGACTGTTCTGACCTAAGTTTCTAATGTGCTCGACATTTATTCCGACTGTGCCCGACGTATGCTTCTACCTTCTCGATAAAATTGGGTTTGTTTCGACTGTGCTTGACCTATGCTTCAAACTTCTCGTTTTTCTCTGCTAATAAATAACTTGAGCAACTTAACAAACAACTAAAATAAATGCACTTCACTGCGCTTTTATGGGATGATCTGAAAATAGACTATAAAGTTCAGTAAATTGAAAATTTCCTGCATCAAAACCTAATTTTTAAATATTGAATCTTCCATTTTATTTTTAGTTTCTTGACAAATCTGGACTGAAACTGTTGATTTAAAAACTGATATTTGAGGAAATTTTTGTAAAATTTATTTTTTCTTGTCGCAGAAACACCCCTAAATCTCAAAAAACTCTAGGATTCCCTCAAATTTTTCAAGTTTTGAGATAAACAGTCCTGCCAATTGACTGTTGTTGATTGTTATTTTCTCATATTTGTCTTTTGTGAGCAGAATTTTTCTGCTCTGTATGCAAATTGCAATTAATCAAAATCTTCAAAAAATAAGTTTTGAAAAAAATCTAGTCCTGCTTGACGTATGTTTAGACAATGCTTGACTTATATTCTGACTATTTTTTAGCCAAAATCAGGTATCTTTCGACTGTTTTCGACCAACTTTTTGACTTTCTCAACCAAAATTGCGTAAGTTTTGACTGTGTTCCAATTATGTTTAGTGTCTCTCGGCCAAAATCGGGTATGTAACGACTTTGGGCTCGGCTAAAGATTGCATCTCGTTTGCGGATTTTCTGTCGCAAAACTGCACTTGTCCGGTTCGCAAAGTCGAAGTATAATTCAAGAATTTCCGTGATCCCCAATCAGCCATTTAGTTTTTTTTCTGCTTAGATTAACTGATTATTATAAAAATGGCATGTGGACTAATTATAGGGCATGGCAAGTAAATCTGGTTTTCATATTCAACATTGAAAAACTCTTCATTACGCCATTAAATTGATTTAAAGTTGCTGGGAAGTTTTAAAAATAGCGCCATGTTTACCATATTGTCGCTAAGTGTTCGCGATTTTGTATTTCTGTTCTTTTTGCTGTCTTGTCAAAAAAGTCAGTTTCTAAGTTCGAATTTCAAAGAAGAGTTTCTCAAAAAAAATAGTTTTTTACATTTTGTTTTCTAATTTAGCCCTGATTATTAGTGCCTCTCTAGGGTTGATCGCTTCGTGGCCCCTGAACAGTGTAGATGTGGAGGAGAAAAGAAACCCCGAGAAAAAATGAAAACTTTTCTTCAATCTGTTCCTTCAAATGCGAGAAACAGTGAACATTTTTCTTCAATCCGTTTCTTCAATTTTTCTTCAAATGCGATAACACTACATCCAGAGACCTCCTATGTGACAAAATTGGTGCTGAGAATTTAAAACCGCTCTCTGTTTCTTGGGTTAAAATGTTTTGTCATTTATATTTTTGGATAAAAACAGTCTTTCTAATCAATTATTTTGGGCAAGGTTAGGCCGTGCAAGGCCTCATATATGATTCAAAATGACCAAATAATTTTTAATTTTAAATAAAACAATGATAGAACCATTTTTAATCTCATGGTAATCAATTTTTTCACTCATATGAATATTGTAGTTTCTTTTGAAAATCTTTCATTTCTTGTTCAAAAACCACTCAAAAAAGTTTTTCGTCAAACGTTTTCTAGTAACTATGATACTACCTTTCTCCATACTTATCCGCAACCTTATGGAATAAGACTTTTATTTGAACTGTTAAAAAAATTAGCTATTTTCCAAAAATACAAATTTTGAAGCTTTTTTAAAAATTTTTCTTGCTTTATTTGTTTGTTTTTGTTCAGTTGTAAATACTTATGATAAGCTTTAGCTTTATGAGGAGCGCCAAGTTTTGGTCTAGTCCTTAGCCATCAGCAAAAAAAAACAAAACGATACATCAAATTTGGAAATAAGCAACAAAATAAAAAATTAATTGTTTTTTTTATAACATTTTCCATGAATATGTTCGGTACTTTCTGTCTAATTTACTATACAGCAACCCCGCTACTCTTGTTTTAATCACGTCTTGATTTTCTTTCGAGTTTTTTGAACGATTAATATTTATCAGTTGCATGCTTCATCGGTCGAACCAAAGTCTACTTCGCCAAAACTGGATACATAGGGTGTCATTTTCTTCTTAGCGCATTCCAGTGTTGAGTACAGAGTGGAACCCTAGACGGCTAATGAACGGAATGCGGGACTGATGCTAATGGATTCATCACAATTTATGGCAAAAATGGCGATTCCAGTAGGTAGAAACTGAGCAGTAGCAGCACATATTTCAACAAATTTGAAAAAGGCAGTCTAGACACGTTCCAACTGCAGGTCAGTTCTTAAATTGTTACAATAAAGAATGACAATTATTTAAAAAACTTTTAGATGGGACCCTGAAAAAATGTTTTTTGACCTCAAAGTTTTCGAAAACAGGTTCAGTTTTTGTTTACTTTCAATTATATAGGAACTCACGGGACCTACCTTTTGTAGTTCTACTAACCTGCGCTGATAAGACTTGTTTCGGATCGATTTAAATTGAATTCAAATCAAATTAATAGCAATCTAAATCTGTTAAAAATGTGCATTTCAAGAGTTGGGCATAACTAATTGGTTATACTGATTATAGATTTTGTGACACCTAGATTTGATTAATAGTTAGATTTGACTAGCATGAATATCAATGAAAAACCACAATTTCAATCCTGAGAATGTTCTTAAAACAGGTTTGCAGTTTTTCATCAATGATTTTGCTGGTAACTCTACTCAGAAAATCCCTTCTCTGCAGTTCTCGTCAATGAATTTCCTGTTTTTTAAATGAAATTGGCAGTTCATCATTATGTTAAATTGACAGCATTTTCTGCTGTTTGCAAGGTGAAGTTCCACTTTTCAGTATTTTTTTCTTACAATTGACCGTCGTGACTTAAACAACGAACGTTTTGTTTACCAATACATAAAAGTTGGAAACTTTTCGCGTATTTCCTCTGAAGTTTTTTGGACATTATTGTTCTTTCTTTTTCGTATGAACAAACATCAAACATTAATAAACATAAACATTAAAAAAAAAACAAAGAAGCAATCTTCACTCTGATCTGTGTCTACAAAGCAAAAATTTTAAACAAGTTTTCCTAAGCTGAGAAGCTCTGTATAAGTTTTTAAGCGCCGATCAAAATATTGAATAACAAATGGATTGGTTCCAATGGAGGATCTAGAGTTTTCCCTATGAGGGAGGGGGCAAATTTTTGACGGCCTTTTTTAGGTGAATTAATTTGAAATCCTAGCTCTTCCAATTGACTATAAAGACCCTATTTGGACCACATTTTCTTCACTTTAGGTATTTTTTTGAAAAACAAATAGTTAAAGAACGTTTTTAGAAATTTTTGAACAAAACTTGCTGAGAAATGCAAAAAAATTGCTCAAGTTTAGTATATATTGGTAATGAAGGCGCTTTCAGAAAAATGTCGACAGGCTGATTTTGCTTTGACTATTTTTTCAGGCTGCATACCTTTACAAAAACAGTTTCGGATCAATTTAAATTGATTAATCATGTACATTCTAGGAAGTGAAACCGATTTAATTTGATCTTTCTTGAAGAGTTTGAATCGATCGTGTCTAAATCGATTGTGTCTAAATAATCAAGTTAAATCGATTTGGTTTGATTTTCCGACCCACTAAAATCCATCCAAATCTCACTAAAATCTGTTTGAAACTTATTTAAAATCATTCAAGTCCATTTTAAAAGACCCCTGAGCACATCGATTTAAGTATCTAAAAAATCCGTTTCAAAACGATGTCGAAAAAAACTCGTCGAAAAAAAACTTGCTAATTAGAATAAAATGGAATATTTTATTCTCGATTTCTTAAAATTACACGTGCTAGATTTTGTTGAAGTACAAGAAAATTGTACTCAAAATTGAGATTTTGAGCTCAAAAATGTGCAATGAAATCATGAAAAATATCATTGTAAATCAGATTATGGGCAAAAACCTAAATAAAAAATCTGGGAAAAGGTAATTACATTGATAGTTTGATCTCAAGAAATTTTAATAAAATATCAAAAACTATCATTGTAAATCAGATATTGGGCGAAATTCATGTAACAAATCATTAAATTGGCGAATATAGATCAAATTTGTAGCTCAGAATATGCAAGGAATTACAAAATTATATAATTATTTTTAAAAACATTTCGTCTTTTTATTATGCGACTATTTATAGGCCAAATTGTGCATTGGATAAGCGCAAAATTTTGTGTCTGCATGTTCCTGGATTCCAGAGACAAGTCTTTAAACATGTTAAAATTTTGTCGAAACCATCATAGAGAATGAAAGGGTAAAAGAAGAACAAATGGAGCTTCCTTGTTGCAGAATCCGCTTACCATTCACAAAAGACACAGTTTGGCCTCGTAATGATACGCAATCGGAGTAAAATGAAAATTGGGCCATGAATAAATGCAACACAAACTCGAAACTAAAGAGATTCGTAGGAAAAAAACTGACTGAAATGACTTAAATCCGTTTTCATTCAAAAACAAAAACAAGTTATGACTGAAAAAATGGAGTTGAATCGGTTTTAAATCGAAATGGATGGATTTTTTATCTGGGATTTAAGATCCTTTTAAATCGATTTTCTATTTAGTTTCTACTTTTTCTATTAACTATTCGTAACTTTTTATACTAAAATTGATCTCAAATAAATATATCTAAAGACTTTTTCATACTAAAGTCGATCTTAATTCATTGTTGTCAGTGCGGGCAGGCTTTCATAGATCCTCTGCTAATCGCGGAAGCCATAGTTAATAGCAGATTCAAGAATAGTTTTCTCAAAAATAGCAAATTTATTTGACTTGAAGCGTTTTAATGTGTAAAAAAAATAATAGTCAGAAGCACTTTCTGAAGCGTGGTATTGAATATAGTTTTGTCGAGAATTATTGTTTTCATTTAAAACGTACTTTTTCTCTACATAAACATTGGTTTGCTTTAAGATTGAAAAACTTAGTCGTGTATTCTGTCGCATTGTTTTTTAAAATTCTGCATTGAATCATCTCGTTTATAGATACACTTTTGACTTATATATTTTGAGCCTCAATAAAAATATAAAATGTCGTCTTTTCTGGAGTCTTGGAAACCGAAACCGGGTACTTCTCTGCATTTCATTTCCCTATCCGTTCTTGTATTCATAGTTTACATCTGCTACGGCGTGTTGCAAGAGTCCTTATTTACTCAACCTGAATTGAAACCTTTCGGATGGTTCTTAACTTGGGTTCAATTCGCCTTCTATATCCCGTTTGGAGGGATTGAGTTTGTAATGAAAGGTGAATTTGTGAGAAAGATCCCCATCAAAATTTACTTCCTGTTGGCATTCTTGTCAGTAGTTACTATGGGTTGTTCTAATAAAAGTTTGAAGTACCTCAACTACCCAACCCAAGTGATCTTCAAGAGCTGCAAGCTCATTCCTGTTATGATTGGAGGTATTTTAATGCAGAAAAAGACGTACAAATTTGTGGACTATTTTGGTAAGAAATATAAAACTATTCATTATTTTCCCTCCCTGGTTATGAGTCATACTTTTTCTTGTTTCCCCACCTCACATAAGCATTAATATGGTGCATTGAGTGGTTCCGGACGGTTAATACGAGGCTTAAATATGGTTCGACTACACTCAAAAAAAGGAACATGTAATTTTACGAAAAAATTACGTAATTTCACATGTTCGTCACATGTGATTAAAACCTCGGGAGAAATTGCATGTCACATTTGATTCACATCTCCGAACATGTAAGATCACATACATTTTTACGGAATTTTTTTGAATCCCCACTTATTTTTTGTGTAATTTACAAGTTTTTTCATGTGAATTCACATTTCAGCTCATGGGTGATCACATGTCGGAAATTGAGATTTTATCAAGATTTACATGATTGCTCTTCAACTTTATGACAATCAGAATTGTGAAAAAAACTTCTTCACATTATTCGATTGTTTTGGAAAATGGCATACGGACTGATAAGGCTATGGCGAACATATTTGGTCTTCATAATTAACCTTGTAAAACCACTCGTTACTCCGAAAAAATCGATGCTCGTGTTTGGGGGTGGGGAGAGGAAAAAAGAGTTGACTTTGTTACTGTAAAGTTTTGGTTAATGACTCTGATTGCCATGAAAAACGGCAAGTGGGCCGAGGAAATAATCCCAATCATATTTGGTCCTCTATTGATTTTGGCTCTTTTTCTTCCTCCCAGGTGGGGGGAAAGGAAAAAGAGCCTTGACTTTAAAAAATTATTGATTGAAAATTAAGCAAAAACTGATTTCAATTTTGAAATTTTGAATATAAAAATTTAAAACGAATATCGGTTTTAACTCAACCAAGTGGCTCTTTTTCCTTTTCCCCCCACCTCACGCATGTGTCAATTATATGTTGTAACGATGGGTTTTACAAGGTTAAGTATGAAGACCAAATATGTTTGTCATAGCCTAGTCAGTCCACATGCCAATTTTTGTAACAATCCGACAATGTGAACAATATTTTACTAGTAAAATTTCGCTAGTGGGGGAAGGGGGAAGGTAACAGAGGCAACCAAAGGGGTCATAAATTCGCAAAATAGTATGAACAAAATATTTAATTTTTTGTTCAATATTTTCCCAAACTATGAAACCTCTTAATTTTAGTCAGGGTAAAAAAATACTCATTTTGAACCATCTAATTCGCTTAAAAAGTTGGTCGACCTGATTCGTTTTCACGCCTATAAATATTTCTCGAGAGAGTTTGAAATGCAATACTGAGATCAAATTCCAAACTAAAATGGATTCAAATTCCCATATATAAATAAATCTGTAAGATTAATTAGATGTGCGGCTGAAATCAATACATCGGCCATTAACATGGGCATGATTACAGCCACGATTAATTGAGTTGTATCGGTGCTCATACAAAAAGATAGTGCATCGACTTCTTTTGTCAGAGTGCACGAGAGGGAGGCGTTGAAGGCATTAGAAATCCAGGCTGTGCAAAAAAGGTTTAACACTGCATCAGTTGGATCAAAGTGTGCACGGAAAAAGACTCGTGTCAAAGAATGTCACTTGAAAAAAAAGTAAACAGGTGTCAGAATTAGAAATCTGATGCAAAGCCTCCTTAGAGATTGAACAATTGAAAAATTGGAACTTTGGTTTAACTTAATTTACCTGATTTGAATTCTGTGTTAATTGCAGTAAAATTTATACCAGATACCAGACTATATTAGTTAGGTTTCAAGTTGAAAAAAAGATTTTGTTTTAGTGTCTCTTAAAAAACTGGTTTTTCAGAATTTTCTTTATTTTGTTCAGTACTCGGCTGTTTGTTTTCTATTTCCTTTTAAAAGAAAAAAAAATAGAAAAATCACTTTAGAGCAAAAAAAATAGAAAAATCACTTTAGAAAACTGCAGATCTATCTGGGTTCTCTAATACTGACACCAGAAACAAAACATATAGTATGTGGTGATTTTAATATTAAAAATATCTCTAAGCAAAAAAAAATACAACAAAATCGATTGAACTGACAACCAGTCTTTCGGAAAACAGTTTGTTTCTGCTGTACTCCGGCAAAGCCGCTCGAGAGACCAACCAATCGAAACCTGTTTGGATAATTTTTATGGCAGCCATGACGGATATATATATTTTCTCAAAACGTCTTTATCAGATCATACCATGTTAAATTTACGAACGGTGGATAAAGTCAGAAAGAAATTGGCGAACCAAAAGCGACCAGAATTTGGTTGAACCTCAAAAATCCAATATAAAATTAGGCAAATAACGAGGCTTTTCATAATCAAAAAATGAAAAAAAAGGAGGTTTTTGTTGGAAAAAACATCAACAGCGTTTTTGAAGAGCTGCAAAGATTCTTGTGGAGAACCCTACTCATTTTGTTCCAGTATAGCAAAACAAACCCAGAGTTAAAACACGTAAGTGGATAGATAACAAAGTTTAAACAGCTGCCGCTAAGAAAACTGTTCAAAAGTAAAACTATAATCTTAGTGGCCATTCTAAAGACAGAAAAAAATGGAAAAAAATTGTTGGAAAAACGTAAAAATTGGTGAAAATTTAAGTTAATAGCAAAATGGAAAATTACTACTATGAAAATTTCGAAAAATCAGCAAAAACAAAAAAAAAATTTTAAAGTGAAAGAAAAGTTATGGAAAATCCAAGAAGATTGGTTAAAACATCAGAAAAGAATTTGAAGCATTTCAATAAATTCATTTCAAGAATTGACGCAAACTGGTCAGCAAGTTTATTGATACGTTGCCAATTCGGGAACAGTGCATACACTCAAAGTAACTGATACCAATAAGCCAAGGGGAAATTTTCAAAGTATGAGAATCGGTTAAAGGAATTTTCAGCAAATAGTTTTATTGTTTGATTAAGTTTTTTTTTGAAAACATTTGAACAGCCATTGCACCAAATTTATCAGAAATGTTCCAAAATTGTTTTGATAAGGCCACTCTCCCAGATTGCTTCAAAATGGCGAAGTTGATTCCAGTTTACAAAGAGGGATATCAAGCAGATCCTTTAAATTTTCGACCAATAGCCCAACTGCCAGTGATATGTAGGCTCCTGGAAAAAACCTATTTACAACCGCTTGATATTATATTTCAATAATTTTGACTCTATAAAGAAAATTCAATTTCGTTTTTGCTCATAGCACGGAACAGTTGACGCAACCGTTTCACTGATTGAAAGTGTGAGACAAATTTTTCAGCATCAATTTAAACTGATACAATGCACCTTCATAGATTTTAAAAAAACATTCGATACAGTAGATCACTCACTCTTGTTGTAAAAATGCAAATCCATTAAGCTAAGAGGACCAACTGGTCAGTTAGTAAAGTCTTATTTGAACAATAGGAAGCATTTTGAAGCCACTAAACATGCAAACTCAAAATTAAGATAAACTAAGTTTCGGTGTTTCTCAAAGATCTAATCTTGAACCACTGCTTTTCATAATTTTCATCAAAGCTATCGACCTAAACCAAGAAAACGCAAAAGTTATGCTATGCGCAAAGGACAAGGTAATTAGGATATGTATCCGGACGCAAATTGTGCATGCTGAGAACCGGGCTGCTTTGAACAAAACAGCACAACGGTTTAAACAAAACAAGCTTACACTATATGCGGACAAATAAACCCTAATTTTTGAGCAAATCGAAAAAGAAAAAATTAAATCTCCCAACTGATAACTTAAATGATCAGCCAATCGAGAGAAAAAAATGTGTTGATATCTTGAAATTCATATAGATGAACAGGTGAACTTCGATGAACATGTTGATTTTCTCGGTAAAAAGTCAAGAAGTTTCGCGGAATTATTAAAAGCTTTAAAAAATTTCTTTCGACGAAGCACCTTGTAACATCTCGCAAAACTTTTTGCAGCATGGCGTTTTGGCTTACTAATTCATAAACAAGACCAAAGTGATTTTTGAGATCACAAAGTGAAGCGCTTGTTCAGAGTTATCTTAAGACGTAAATACCAATCAATTCAAAACCAAAGCATCAGGTGTTTTTTTGGGAAGGAGCTCCGTTTGTATGAATTACTAAAAACAACGTCTAACGTTTTCAGATATGAAATCCCTATTCAAATTTTCGAGCTCATTACGAAAAATGAAGCGAACAAACTTTTGCAGTACAGCAAGAATACTGCCAACAAGAGCACATGAGAACCCGAATGAGTCAAGTGTTATTAGGCTAAGAAAAATGTCCTATTTTATCATTCTCTGATTTTCTCGATGCAGTTTTTGCTTGACGAGATTGTCTGTACTACTTTTTCAGCGAAATGCTACTCTAGGTATATTATGAGATGGTTTTTAAGAGCAAACCTTATTTAACTCGAAAAACTCTGTTGATTTCATCAAAGTTTTGGTATCAGTTACTTTCATTTTCGGAACATGCAAAAAAAAAATTCATGCAAACAAACGTATTTTTGAAACAAGCTTTTGGAACCAGTTCAAAACAAGTATTTATTCTGTATCTAGATATTTATCATTGTAAAATAACCAATCGTTACTGAAACTTACGATAAATTGTAAACTGAAACTAGTCATAATTTCAGATAGAGAAAAAATAACACAGATTGAAATCAGTTGCTTTCTTTTCTCCTCTAACCTCGCTAGAATACCAGTACACATTAGATCTATTGAGACTAGGAAATATAAGAGTAAGAAATATCCGGCCGAAAATAAGATAGCGTGACGAACAGACGGTGTACCTTATCCAAAATTAACTTATGAGAAGGCCACCCCGGACCTAAACTCACACTTTTGAATCACTGGCTAGCGTGTTAGGGTTGATAACTGAAACCCAACTAATTGCTGGTCTTTATTTCAGCCATGTTTCTACTTTGTGCTGGTCTGGTCTGGTTTTCCCTCGCCGACAGTACCGTCCAGCCTAACTTTGACGTCACCGGAGTTATTATTATATCCTGCGCTCTCACAGCCGATGCCGTCATAGGGAATGCACAGGAACGGCCATTTTTTTTTACCCCCACCTCACACGAACATCAATTTTTTGGAGAAACAAGTTGTTTTTAGAAGGTTGAATATGAAGATAAAGTATGTTTTTCATGGCCTAATTTGTCCGCCCGTCATTTTTTGTACCAATTGGGACAATGTGAACAAATATTTAAGTAAAAAACACAGGTGGGGGAAAAGGAAAAAGAGCCACAGGAACTCTACATGAAGAAGTACGGCGCCGGCAACACAGAAGTCGTTTTCTACTCATACCTTATCGGAACAGTCTACATATTCTTCATCGTACTTTTTGAAGGAACCCTCCTCGAGGCATTGCCGCTTCTAGGTCTTTTTATTAATTCCGCCGAAATTACTAGGTGGAAACAAGTTTTAAATTTAGTCGGATATAAATCATTACAAAATATGTTGGCGGACCATTTCATAGATTTGGTTCTATTTTTAAGGGTGGAGTTAATAAAAAAGACCCTCGCTTTTAGATACCCACACATTATTTAAAGCCTTCCTCTTTTCACTTACTGGTTATTGCGGGGTTCATTTAGTCTTGGATTTAGTTGTAACATATGGAGCGCTTCTTGCAGTAACAGTTACTACGTGCAGAAAAGCAGTCACTATTATCATCTCGTTTCTAGTTATTTCCAAACCCTTCACAATACAATACGTGTTCGCTGGGGGAGTTACGTTCTTGGGTGTTTTCCTGAATGTCTATTCGAAGAACTCCGAATCAATGGGAGAAGGTGCAAGGAAAATGATGATTGTCGTCTATTCGATATTTAGGATACCTCACGAAGGCAAAACATCTGAGAAAAAAGTGGTGCAGACTGTATAATAGATCGAAATCGGTCAAATAACTTTCAGTCAAAATTGACAAATGGAAGGTTAAAAAAAACCCGAACCAAACAGTGCTTATGACTTTTTATTTAAAAACAATCAAATTTATGTTATAATGACATTGTTTTACCAGATAAGACGAATGTTGGCTCTGCTTTTTATTTTTTTATTAAGTGGTAACGAACGATGTGAATGTTGAAGTGTTTTTTTTTGTTTTGCTCAGTTGTTTTATTCAGGTACATTGTTTAGAGGTCAGTATATGTCAGTAGATCATTTATATTTTAGGCCAGTATGTTATAGGTGATCCCGGATGGTCTTTTTTAAACAAAATATAACCTTGAACTCCATTTATGTTTGAGGTCAATTTTATAAACCTGCCAAAAGTACAACAGCTTTTGGATTTGCAAAATCTCGGTCACTGTTCTTAATTTTAACGTTAACTTTCAATTCAAGTTTAACAGAAAATATTTTATCTAGTTTTAGTTAGTTAGGGAGCTTACTCATTTGAACCGAACTTTTTTCAACTAGACTCAGTTTAAAATATATCTGATTTTTGTCTTAGATTTGTTTTTAACGATCTAGGTTAACCTCACTTTTCAACCTGGCGCAGTATAACGAGTCGAGTCTACGTGGATTGAAACTTTTTTGAAACATTTCGGCACGCGAAACTTTATCAAGGTTTTAGGAAATTGTTCAAAATTTTACACCAAACAATTATTGCAAAAAATTGAGCCGAAAGACGTTCATATTGCAGACGTTATAAACCCACCGGTCAGAAACGAGCTGCCCACCCAAAATCACAACCACTGGAAGCGACCGAGGATCAAAATCAGCGGGCCTTAAGAGAAGAGAAGAGAAAAAAGGCTGTTATCATGTACAGCGAAGAAGTCCGAAGACAAAATGCTGCATCCATTGCAAAACTTCTTAGATTACAGATAGGGGACATTGAATAAACTTATTATACGAATTTTGCTTGAACCTAGAGAGAAAGGGTAAAAAATGTTTTGCTCACAAAAATGTAGGTAAACGATTTTTAGACATTAATTTCCCAGAGTTTTGGGAGCTATTAAAGCCCATTTTTTTAAGAAAAACTGCAGTTTTGCCATAACAACGATACTTTTATTCACTCGTGGACAAAAAAATCACATTTTTTGAAAAACTTTCATAAAAAATTATCCGAAGTAGCATAAAAAATGTAAATAGCGAGATCTAGAATTAGAATTAGCTCGAGACATTTTGATCAAAACGAGATCTGTGGAGTCAAAAAAAATGTGCATCGAGTACTCACCTCCAGAAAACGTATTGGCAAATGTCCTAGTCCATGAAAAGGCTAAAATCTTGTGAATAACTTTCTAGAAAAACCATATTAGATTAAATGAGAATCTACCCTCAACATCGTAGAAAACTCATAACGCGGAAATTTCGTCAATAATTCATAAAAAACACCTCACCACATGCCCAGCTAGAGACAACAATTATGGTACTACGAATCACTTTGCCCAACGTTGCAGACGTCCAGCTAGTAACAAAAGAAACATGATAGTACCCAATTTGAATGTTCCAGATCATCAGTACCACGAGGACAGCCGTCAAGACAGTTCCCCTTATGAATTCAATCTGGACGAGTTCTTAGTTCTAACTGCGGGTAATGACATTTAAGTAAAAGTGATTAGAGATCGCATAAAAAATGGAATCAAAATGGGTAATACCCACGACGAAATTGAGTTGAAGAAACCTTCGGCGTGATGATCAGAACTCGTCTACAACAAAAAACCAAAAAAAAAAATAAATTTAGTCCTGTATCTTTACGAAAAAAAAACTTTCGCCACCAATTCAAGATAACTGATATTTTCTTGAAAGTGAAGCCGTACACGAAATTACTAAGAAGTTTGACCAGGGATTCGGGAGTACCATGAATATCTTTGAAAAAGTGGCGATTAGAATGCAATCAAACGAATGAGCCACGAGAAATCGGAAAAAGTACAAAACTCAAGGTGCTAACGAAAAATTGCTGGGGAACAATTTCTTACCATGTCTACGAAACAAAGTTTTTCAACTACGATCACCACCCGCAGAAGTGACATTTCAGACAATCAGGGGAGGAACATCCCGACTGGACAAATTGTAAAAAAAAATTCAAATTCGAGTCGGACAAGTGTACTGTCATAATTCGTTGGTATATACAAATAAAAGTGGTATATATATATAAAAAAAATTCGATCTAGCAGTTTTAGAAATTTGTTAAATTGTGTAATCAAATAAGTTCCTGAATCTAGTTTCTGATTTTGCTAGATCGAATAATTTTTGGGTATAAACCAGACTTAATGAACCACTAAAACCAATTCAAGTGAGAGAAAACGCATAACCTTATCTTTACTCCCAAAATTGAAACAAATGTTATGGCCAACAAACTAGGTAATGGGTAGAAACTAGGTTGGATAGAAAACTCTCTAGATGTTCAAAAGTTTGTTTCATTTCCCCAATCGTCAACAGCCCAACCAAAGACAGTTTGATCAAATTGGCTGATCAAATGTTGACAAAAAAATGTTTTGTGAAAGGTATCAAACGCCCAACTTGTTCCAATTGATTGGCAATGGTGCAATGACATTCAATTGTTGCAGTCAAAAACTGAAGTCTGGTTTCCATCTACTTTTTCGAATTATGCCTATAGTCAAACACCTCTGTTAAAATTTCGAGAATCCGATCAATTAGTGCTACCTTAAGCCAAAAGCAAGCAACGTATCGAGCTCGTACAGAAGTGAATGTGGATTTTGTAGAATAGGAGGTTTGCCCGATGACCTTCAACAATTCATGGATCGAATGATTGACGATATAATAACAAATGCCCGAAGGTTTCGAGACATCAGTAATCAATTAAACGCATTAGACGAGAAAAACTAGGCCATAAAACTGATAAACGCCCGTTGTTAACCCAAAAAATAGTGGTTGCGGTTCAAATTCGATGCCATGGGAGCCACTCCTTTGGTTCTTATATCTAAGGCGATTCAAAATCTGAACGAATCCAAATGTATAATGGTTATCAAGTCTGTAATGGATTCAATTATTCAGTTTGGCAAAATCATACCGAATTTGGCTGCTTTGTCTATATCCTCCCATGAATTAATGAGGAATAATGGCTAAAAACGCATCAAACAGCTTTCGAAAAAATTACCAGAGAAATTTTCATTGTGGATACGAATAATCATTTCGATATCATAACAAAAACGATGAAAAGGAAATTTAAAATAAAAGGTGAAAGAATGCTTTACACATCAGGTAGAGCTTTTTAGGAACAGAATCGTGGCAAAAATTAGAAGTCAGTAGCTTTTACAAGTAGAACTTCAAGGGTTGTTGATCTAAAACACAGCTTGAACGAACTTGAATTGTTAGGATTAGATTGAGATTTGGATCAAATTAAGAACTTCTAATGGGTCATCAATGTTTAATCCTGCCTAATCACATAGCATTACAATGGCCCCCTAGAGTTAATAAGGATACAAAAATAGCTTAATTTTACTGTAGAATATTTACCGGGCAAAGACTTTGGATTTGATAGAACTTAATTTCCTTTCTTTTCGAATGGGATAACCACGTACCAGTTTTGTTTGATGATAAAGTTTTGTTATAGCATCAATAAAACTTATGAAATGCTACTCGCTTTTGAAACCTTGTTACCTCGATATTCTCATGCAGAATTGAAAAATAATCGTTCTCCTTGACGAACACAGGGGAGTGAAAATTGCATTCAATATGTGACACTAACTTAAAAGATGAGACCTTTAACTACGCAAGGAGACCAGGGATTAGCTGTTGAATCAAATCCAGAAGTGATATTAGATTTCACCGGACCTTTACCCTTAAATTCTGGACAAAAAGCACCTATTGGTGTGTTTAGACAGTTTTTCTGAAGTCAATTCAGTCGAGTTAACACCTAAAACCTCGTCAAAATCAGTTAAAATTTCACTGAGAAAATGTATAGCTCTACATGGAATCGCCATATCAATTAGAAAAGACGAAGGATTGTGATTTTTTTCATTTATACACTCGAGTTCTCTGTGGTCAAACGGCTAAATGAAACTTTCTAAGAATATCTAATTGCGAGGTTCGCGAGAAGCTACAACCACCATTGGAGTTGGCTTTACTGAAAATCAGAAAAAAAGAACGGTAACACACCAATTACCTGATTTCTACCCTTTTGAAGCACACTTGGGTAGTATATCAAATAACATATGGCATAATCTGGTCAAACATCCTTCGTCAAACAACCTTAATTAGAACAAGGCTTCCCGCATTGGAGTTCCATGAATAATAATCGATTATAACTGATTTTCCTTGTCAGTGTCCACAAAAGTGAAAACAAATCGATTATAATCAATTGAAAATGAATTATAATATTACTATTTTTCGAGGCAACAAAATCCTTTTTTCATCCATTATAATCTATTTTTTTTTTCACTTTTGTGGACACTGACAATAAAACTAAATTATAATCGATTTTTTTCCACTTTACTGAGATGCGAATTTCAACGCACATAAAGTCGTTACATGGGACGTAACATTGAACGTAACATGGGAATCGATTATATTTACAACCTTATAGACTACAAAAATCCATTAAAATCTATTTGTTGTCACTTTTCTTAATTGCTGGTTTGTTATGCCAAAGAAGGGAGCTAATGTGTCGTGAAAGAAGATTTTCTGGAAAACTAATGACTATAACGACGACGGATATCTCAATGATTATTCATCAACTTCAGAGGAGGATGCCAATGCCAATAAATACTGGCGAAACAGCTCTGGATGCTCAGTAAAAATTCGACAGCAAACAAAATGAAAAGAGACTCAGAATAGCGATATTACGGCTGAATGCCCTGTCGGGTAAACCCATTGTGTATAGAAAAGTTCAAACTAACAAAAAGGATAAACAAAAGGCAGATTTTAAGGAAGAAATCATTAGTGAGACGGACCACTATAACGCTCAGAAAAGATAATCTATTCCATGAATCTGGTTTGACCGTAAAAAAATCTATAGATCTATCATAAACTCAGCAAGAAATGTAGATTTCAAAAAATCAAAAACAACCCAAAAGAAGATAAACATGCAAGTGAATTTCAAATAACTAAATATTGCAAGAAGAAATGCGGCTAGGAATAGTCAGAGAGGCACGTTGATATAATAGGACGAGGAACAGTGGAAACAAGGCAGACCCGGACAAGTCGAAAAGAGAAAACGGAGCGATTTACCCAAAATGCCGATTAAAAAGACCTGAACGGAGACAGTATGCGACAATGATTCGAGCGACCTCGTATCACTTAAAGATCTAAAAGCGGAAATTGTAATAAAAGCGGAAATTGTTGATATTCCGTGAAGGTAGTAGCAAACGTTACCCGGGCAGAAGGCAGGAGCTTCGTGACCAGACTGCTGTGGCCAAATTTTGTGTTTCCAGACTTTCGCCATCAACTTTGGCTGTTTGTTTTTAGGAAGTCGCGATCAAACTTCGGTGTTTCCAGGCTTGCAGACAGTCGAGAAGTGTGAGCGAGCGGAGCGAACTAGGAAAATTTTTATTCTTGATTTTTACAAAAATGCAATTTCGTGCGACATATTTGAAGTATTATGATTTGTTTATGCGAATTGAATTTTGCGTTGAGTTTGAATTTTGCGTGTTTTTTGGATTACGATTGAACAGACTGAGTTTTAATTATGAAAAAAATTGCCTCTCAAATGTTCACTATTTATAAAAAAAAATTCTTTTAAAATTGACTGATTATAATGGCAGGCTCTTAAGAAAGTAATTTCGTGAGGCAAGAAAAGGCGGATATTTTTTTCAAAAAATCTGCTCAGTTTTTCACGGATTATAAGAGCGCAATTTTCTGCTCATTTTGTGCGCAAAATACCAAAATTTGCTTCTGCGTTTTCAGTTTGAGATTTTATCTTCCACGTACACGACTAATGTCGTCATGTCCAGACTATCATGACGCGTTTTTAGATATCGTCGCTCACTTTCAGACTATGGCTACTAGTTTTCAGATTATCGCGAATAATTTCATGACTATCAAAAATTTTGGAATTTGATTTTTTGTTCGCGGTATTATCGACTTTAAAATACCTAAATATGTCGCGGATCTCGACCCGTGTACTTTGCGATCAAAATTTTGCTAGAGTAACTCAGCTTCCTAGAAGTAATGCCGGTGCAGCTACTGTAGTGGGCTAGAAAACCTTTGATTTTGGGCTAACGTTTGCGCGATCCCCTCGGGGTTTTAAACATTAAAGTAACTAAAAGAGAAGGATCTTTTTCACACCCAAAAATGTTTTTCAAACTTTTTTTGTTCAAAGCTTTAATTTATCTTGATCTTTATATTATATTACAAAAAACGTCAGCTGCAACTGGCTTGTAGTCAATTTTTGTACTTATGAGTTATATCGTTTGTCGTTAAACTGTAAAGGTCTCAGATTTTTATAGTTTTGTTCTATCGAGAAAAATTGTTTTTTTTGGTACTGATCGTAATACCGAAATAAAGGTCAAAACATTATCTTTAAATCATCTCGAAACAATTATTTTCTCGAAACAAATGTTTGTTTTACGAAAAAAATCCATCAAAAAGAGATTTGATTATTATGCCTTTTCTTTTTCTCGTTATATTACTATACTTCTGGAATTCATAAACATATGATGTCATCACAAATTTTTTTTGTTGTTCTGGAATCCAGTGACAAATGCGTTTTGGCCGTTGAAAAACACACCGGTTTTTTTCCTCATTTTGCTTTTTCTTAATTGGATTTCTGCATTTGTCGGCGGATTTCTGAATTCATTAAATTCAACATGCGTACTTCTGAAACTAAGCGTACTAACATTTTGGAACTAACGACTCTTAATTAATTTCGATTCAACTGACAAGAAGCGTTGGCTCTTTTTCCTTTTCCCCCACACCTGCAAATTTTCACATGTAAATTTGTTGACCACTTTGTCGGATTATAATGAAAATTTTTATACAGACTAATAAGGCCACGGCAAACATATTTGGTGTTTATACTCAACCTCGTATAACCACTCATTACACTAAAAAAATGAAGCTCGTGTGAGATGGGGTGGAAAAGGAAAAAGAGCCAAAGCGTTTTTCACTTGCAAACAAAAAGATTTGTCTCCGAATTGCATTTGTCTCTGGATTCCAGATAAATCTTCAAATTCTTGCTAGCCAAAACCTGCCAATTGTGTTGTAATTGTTTCGACTTTAGATACGAAAGTAACGGAATATTTGTGCTCGGGTGGGTTTTTTTTTCTTCAGACAAATTTCGGCTTTTTAACTAGCCATTTTTGGCGGATTTTTTTTATTTCATTCGAAAGGTATTGTTGTCATGAGCTCAAATTTGAAAAGATATTTTACCTGTGATCATTTTTTTTAAAAATTATGGCGGTTTAAAGATTGCAATTTTGGCCAATTTGGGACAATTAACGCGCGATATATTTCGCGCTATAAACGCGTAAGCGGAGAGTTAAACTGTCTTAGAAGTCGTTCCAAATTGGTTGAAAGAAACTTATTTGCCAGAATTGATTTGTTACAAGGAGCGAAATTTATATTTTTGTACTTTATATGGCGTGTGGGGAGATGATTTTCATAAAAAATTTCAAATTTAAAAAAAAATCATTTCGTTTTATTACATTTAATTTTTTAATGTTATTACTGCTCCATAAACCCTAAAAAGCAGTCGGAACATTCAGGGCTTCGCCCTGATACGAGCAGTCTTGTTTGTCTTTCGAATTCATTACTTGAAGTTATTTAGAATTTTATGTTGCTCGGCGCAGAATTGACCGAAACCAATGACAAAAAAAAAACATGAAATCGAAACTACAGTGCTGATTTAAATTAACCGGACAAAACGCATTAAACTTGAAATTTAAAACGCGTTTTTTTCTAATAGGGTTGAATTTAGGTGAAAACTTATGAAGACAAAACTTGCTTTAAAGTTTAGCAGGATTAATATGGTGTAATTAGTTTTGCGAAATTCGGGCCCAAATTTTTACCCCAAAAATGGGTCATTTCGTCATTTCTTAGTTAATCAGAAATTACGCCAAAAATACCCAGTCGGTCACAGACATAATTATATCAAAGTGAGCTTCTTATGTAGACCAACAAACTTTAAGAAGGGTATATTCTCCAAAACATTGTATAAGTTATTTTATTTTTGTTTGATAGAAAGTTCTTGCAATTCTAAACCTGCTATTTTAAATATTTTCAATTTTAATGATTGTATCTATTTTAATATTATTAAATTTTAATTACTGCTTCTATTTTCATTTTTTCAAAGCTTTGATTACTGCTTCTACTTTGACTTGATTAACTTTTAATTACTGCTTCTATTTTAATTTTTTCAGTTTTTAATTATTGATTCTATTTTAATTTTTCAAACTTTTAAATACTGCTACGCTAAAACCAGTTTTCAGTTCTCTGACTGTTACTCAAAGTTTCTCAGTGACATTTAACGTTCCCTGTCTCAAGCGACAATTAATTGGCTCCTTTTTCAAAGGTTCTCTAAGTTCAATCAACGTTTGAGTTTTTCTTTTTCATATTTTAAAACTGTTTATCTAAAGGCATGCGATTCCTATCTAATGACAGTTAAGTGCAGAAAACTTGCATTTATTTGCAGTATTTTTTGCAGCTTTGAGTGATGGAATTAAATTCGTTTAAATGAGTTTTAATGCGCAAAAATTGAGAACATTGAAGCATTTTCGCTTCATTTTTTAACTACAAAGTCCTCATATAGTTTTCTTTCAGCCTTGGTGTAGACATATATATTGAAACTCAAACACTATTTCCATAAAATTATTATTGCGTTTTATACCATCACGTTTTAGTAACGACATCTTTGATTATAAGTTATTCATACTTTTCAGCTTTATTGTCAAACTAACTTGAAACAATTGCAACTAAGGTTTCGTATTGACTTGTTTGTTCTAGTTACAATTGATGTGTTTTGTTTGAAATTAATGTTTCAATTGTTGGTCTGAAAGACTATTGCGACTAAAAAAGTATTAGGCTATAGCTAAGATTTATTGTCGTGTTATATCTTCAAAAAACACTTTGTAGCGAACAGCTTAAGCTTTCATTTCACTTATAATCCGTTGTAAAAATTATAATTAGTAACAAAAAATGTCGTTTGGAGGCAACATGGGAACAATGTTCAACCGAGCCAAGGTGAGTTTTCTAACTTCTTCAGAACAATTGGGCTATAAAATTTTAACAAAGTGCCCCCTCCTCCCCCCCCCCCCCCCCCCCTCACAAGGATGCAACAACGCGTCAAAAGCGACTTTTCCTCTATTGACGAACGTAATAGTTGCTGGTGCTGGGAGAAGCTGGAAAAATATATGAGTTTTTGAAGTCTTTAAAGCCAATTAAATTTTAGCCTTAAGATGATGAAATTTGTTGTAAAAAAAAACATTTTGAAATTTTCACAAATTTTTTTGTGATATTATTTCCTATGTAAAATGATCCTTTTTTGTCCTAATATCGCGTTGGTAAGACCATATAGCGCTCTTCAATCCAAAATTCAATGATATATGAGCCGAACTAATTCGCCGCTTACTTGTTATTTGAACAAGATAAGCAAGTTAATTGTCTCCAATTGATCAAATTAGCAATTTTTAAATCCCAATAACTTTGCACTAAACTGTCACTGGTAAAATAGTTTTTTATTTTTAAAAAAATTTAGTCAAAAATAGTTCACCCAAAATTTGAACTTTTCCAAAGATAAAATATCATCAAGAGCACAAATTTTTCGTCATTTTCAAAGATTGTTCGAGCAACAAATTTTATTGTACCACTCGCGTCCAGTTTTAGGCGTTATCAATCTATTATATTACAATTTTAGCACCAGTCTTAAAGAAATTGAAAAAAAAAACTGATTTTAATCAAAACATATTCAATTATAATCTCATTTTTGAAATCAAACTATAAGCAATTATAATACGTTGTAATCGATTGTATGATACTGCACATTGTAATCGATTGTATGATACTGCAAATGATACTGTACTCGATTAATAATCCATCTGATTTTTGATACAATTTTAATCGAATATACTCGATTGTTACCGATTAATTCCATTATTTCCAAAGTCCAGAATGTGCAGTATCATCCTTTTTGTTTGCGACTTTCTTTTCAACATCGCATCTGGAATGCTTACATTTTATGCTTTCCGTAAACGTTGGTTTGTGTGAAAAATGAGAAAACTGTTCTAAAAGTTTTCTAAATGATCAAATTTTTAACGTTTTTGTTTTATTTTTTCTTCATTACAGTTGTTTCATGATGCACATTTTAGGTTTTTTAACCACCAAAACATCAGCATATTACTTAAGTTTCATGATTTATTCGGAAGATTTATTTTCACCTGCACGAGAACCTTTCAATTAATTTGAGAGAAACTTGGCCTTCCGATGAACCAAAGTGTGACAAAACAACGCGCTTTTAGAGATTTTTGTTACTGACAAAATTATAGGAGCCCATAGGGTATAATTAAAACATACCTTTAGTGTGACCATACTTTGGCAAAATTAGAAGTTAGAATAGATTATAATATATTATAATTGACTAAAGTGTTTTTTGTTTGAACTATAAACAATTTTAATCGATTATAAGAAGTTAAAATGTCTTGGAAAACATCACTATTATAAAACTTTTAAACACCTAATTTTAATATTTACAATCAATTATTATCGTCAAAAATTCAACATAAAAATTTGTTATAATCGATTGCTTACGCCTAAACTTGGATGCGGGCAAGAGCAAGCCTTGAATGTTCTAGCAGCTTTATTTAGGCATCTGATCAATCTTTTGTTGAAAAATGATATAATAAAATAGTCCAATGTTTGAAGTTTTTAGTTTTTGCAAATTTTTTCTTTAATCTCAATGTCAAATACGAAGTATTGTGTCTCATTAAAATAAAATAACGGGTGGTTCGCATCATTCAATTTAAATTTTTTGATCGGATATTCAGATCGGAATCTTGTATCGCTTACGCTAATGATGAAAAATTAACTGATAAGTAGCGCGCCCAATTAAAATCTCAAATTAGCCAAATTGACAATTTTCAAGCCATCAGTTTGCGAAAAATACTCGTCTGAGAATTTTGTTGTTTTGGCTCTTTAACATCAGTATCAGGTGAAAAAAAAAATTTTTGAACATACTTTTAGCTCATTCTATCAATACTTTTCAGACAGTAAGAATAGTTCTCTCAAACGGTGCGAGTTTTTCGGAAAAAAATCAGGCGAGCAAATTTATTCCATCTTAGAAAAATGTTCTTCTTTCTTCAATATTTGGAACGACAAGGTTTGGTTTTAAGAAGCAGTTTTGGAATTTAAAAAAAAACCGTTATAAACCATTTTTAAAACCCTTCGGACCGGATTGACGTGGCTGGCCAAATGTCACGGCAATGTTTAGAAATGCAAATTGTGACATAGATTAGACATAGACAACTTTGATGAGATTTTGACCCTAGATTTCAAACCAGTAGCGTCAAATTTCTCCAAATGGTCCCCTTGTGGTAATACAGCTAAAATTAGGGAAAAAGTGTATAATCTTAATCAAAATAAATTTGTTTCCAAGAAGGAGAGAGACTCTTCGATTATTATTTTCACAACTCAAAAAAAAATGAAAAATATCACATCTTGGAATTGGAAGATTTTGGGAAATTTGAAATTAGTTATGCGAAAGTTTTAATTGCTAGGCACCTGAAAACAGAAACGTTTGTCTAATAGTGATCTATCAAAAAGATTTGCGTTTTGTAAAAGGAATAAATAAAAAGTGATGAAATGATGGAAATTTTGAAAACAATTCATTATCATGATCATTTTTGATCTTGTTTTTGTTTGTAGCAACTGGCAGCAGAGAACCTGTCAGACCAGGCTAAGACAGAGTACGATCCAGAGCTAGTGGCTCTCATAGCCCAACTGGATAAGACGAAAGAGTGGGGCAAGAAATTCTTGGAAAGACAGGCGGAACTGATCCAGCCAAATCCAGCTCTGAGGGCTGAGTCGTTCTTCAACGAGACACTCGATCTCAAGGTGAGTTAGCCAGTCTTAAGACCTTTTATCTCTTATCGCTGAAGTACCATTTCCCAAATGACTTTTTTTGCTGTAATAGATTATATATGTTAATCTGAACAAGTGATAACACAGCTGATTTGAACTACCAAGACAAAGCGAACAAAACTTAGAAATTAGAACGCGGTTTTTCCGAAATTGGGTTGACTTCACACGGAACATGATGAGGACAAAATTTTCTTACAAGAAGATTTTTTACGGGGCAATTTTTTTTATTGCAAAGTTTGGCCTCAAAACTGATTGTTTCTGGTTTATTAGTCAATCAAAATTACACCAGAACGACCGGATCGATTGATGACAAAATTTAATCAAAGCAAGCCTCATATTTTGCCTACCAAAGTTATAGAAATGTATAATCTCTTTAAAAAATTGTATGAGAAATTTTTTTGATACCCAAAAACTGTCATTTTTAATAAATAAAAACCATTTTTTTATTTGAAAACAATTTCAAAACTTTTTTGCATGTTTTTTGAGATTACCCATTTTCAATT